>NC_041229.1:36732559-36758418 GCF_002837175.3 Physeter macrocephalus
TAAAACCCTAACACTTTCATTACCCTTTTTCACATTATGAACTTTTAAGAAAATTATTTTAATAATCAAATGTGCTTATTCCTTTAATTGATTACCTCATTGTCCTGGTATCCTCTTGGTACCTGTCCTCTGGTAGGCATTCAATAAGATTACAAAGATTTCTTTTTTTTTCACATAGCACTCTTATAATTACCTTTATTACATATGTTTTAAAACAATTCTCTATTTGCATTCCAGGATGGCTATCACACCCATTCCCTGAAATAACACTCTTCTTAAAGTAGCATTCATGTAGCACTCTTAAAATCATCTTTATTACATGGATTTTAAATACTTCTCTACTAAATGTATATCACAACCATAACCTTTGAAAACCACTGCTCTCAATGTAGAAAGCAGAAATTACTCTTAAAAACATCTTTATTACATGTGTTTTTAAACACTACTATACAACAGTAATATTTGTCCTCACATTAAGGTTTTTTGGGTTTTTTTAGTCCCATTAAAGTAAGAACATCTTTCTGTTGTCTTATTGCATTAACAAAAAGTGAGAAATCTTAGGTTACAGTCTTTTCCCTAAACAGCTCTATGTTCCTTTTTCTTTTTCCCCTTGTAACATTTAATGTTATTGAGGAGTGGTCAAAGGATGAATTTTGTTTGTTTGTTTCTTTGTGTCTAAAGTGGATTTGTACTTGTGAGATCTCTTGTCTATCAGTTTGAATATTTTACCAGATTACATCTGATGCTGCTTGTTTTTTGATTAGCTTTGCCTTTATCTTATAATATTTATTATTCTTAATTATTAAGTATTTAAGTTTATTATTTTATTTATTTATTTTTTATTCAGGCTTTATTTACATTTAGAAATGTTTATTAAGTGTTTTGCATATTAACAGCAGGACAAGAAAAGTAAAAGTAAAGTGGAAAAGCAGGAAAATAAAAGATTAAAGGATTTAGAGTCAGAATAAATGAAAGTTCCAGCTCTGCTACATATTAGTAATTTGGTTTAGGACAAATTGTATAAACTGTAAAATTTACTTGCCATGTTTATAAAATGGTGATTATAATCCCTACTTGACAATTTAAGTGGATTAAGTAGGAAACTAAATGTGACTCTGTCTAGCACATTGGAAGTCTGAATGACAAACCAGTAGTGAAATTATAAGCAAAGAATTTTATAATGGGAATGTTGTACTGTTAGAAGACTGCTGAGAAATCTGTGGAAAAACTAGATCAACATATTTTCGAAAAATCCAAGCTTTATTCTGCTGTTTAAGACCATCTCTCATTTTGTTCCCTGAAATTTTGTTTCGTATGTGACCATATTTTACCCTCACACTTCAATTATTTTATAAGCAAATTTTAAAAGAATGTCTGCTTTTTTTCTTAAGGTATAATAGTAATTTTCTGTGAAATATGAATTCAGGTTTTCTTCAAGCCTCAAACATATTGCACTGATTCAGGTCCAATTGTCATTCTCACCTGTCTATGCCATAGGAGGCAAGGCTGTTTTCATTCAAAACAACAGGAGTGCAAATACATGAACCCTGATACCTGGTGCTGTCATTTTACAATGCTGTAGCCTGGATGCATTGTCATTTAATAGCACCAACTAAATTGATCTCTATTTTTTATAATTCAAAAAAATATATACTAACAGGGTTTGAAGCCATGAAGAATTATAGTGTGTAATGACCAATTTTAACATGTTTTATAATCCATCAAAATGGGAATATTACTTTAGGGTACAATTTATTTTTCTTTATCATAAAATTCTACCATAGTTAGAACAGTCATATAAATAAAAAAATGAGTCCTTTGCAGAGGTAATGAAAGAAAACCCATTCAGTCTTCCTTCTGATGTTACATTCTGGCTTTTTTGACAGCTGAAGACACCAAAGTTCAATCAAATACCTTTAGCACAGTAATGAAAAATGTACACATTAAGCAAATTTGTTCACATGAAATAATTGACAGTGGTATAAAGAGATTCAATTCAGTGGATTATAAAATACAAGAATCTGATCTAAATTAATTTGAAATTACAAAGCATGAAAAGCATGTGCTATTTGGCAAACTAAGGATATGGATCAATAGGTCTCTATTTGTATTTATATTGTCTACATTCATTCCTTTTTGAAAGAAATAAAAACACAAAGCACGTTATGATTTTTAACGAATGCTCTAATCCTCCTATGGTATTCTGTACAAATGTATAAATAGTTCTGATCTCTGAGCACAAATGACTTCATACCTAAGAAGCAGGAGGCCAAAGGAGAAATGAAAAACAAAGACATACAATGTTGATTAACTGAACCACGGGGTTCAAATTAGTCTTTCCTGAATGTCCTTTAATGACAATTCAGCACAAAGGTTTATTATTGCAAAGGGGAAAAATGATTTAAATGTAAGAAATTTTATGAAAAAAAAGGGTTTTTTTCCTTGATGGTGATTTTCTTTTTTTTTATTACTGATACAACTCAGAATGAGGATTTAAAAAACAATGTAAATAATGTACTCAATAACTAAAAGCATGCCAATGAAATTCACTCTTTTAAGCTTAGAACTCTCAATATGATGAAAACAATACAAGTTTGCACCCTGGGATTTTAGGCACAATGAATATTCATAGAATGTTTCTATATGGGCAGGATTATGTGCTGTGGATCAAGAAAATGAATTCCTCTGTCTGCCTAAAATTATACTCACTCTAAAAGCAGAAGAAATTTCTTAGCAAATTGATAAGACACTATAAGTGATTTCCACTCATTTCAACAAGATAAAAGAAAAAGATATAAATATTGAACATGATGCTTGAAAATCTGTCTTCCATAAACACTGTGTAAAAAGCCAAAAATCATACTTGATTTGCAACAGAAAATAAATCACCTGATTATTTTCATTGTTCACTGCTGAGAAAAATATAAGGGGGCTGATAGAAAAATCCAGTGAGTTATTTTTCTTGTAAGCCATCCATCTGCAGTACAGGTTTGCATAGCTTTTCTTTATTGGCATAATATATCAATATCAAATATGTTTGAGGAGTATTTAAGCTTTCATTATAGCTACGTCTTTCAAGATTTTTTCTATTTGAAATCTTTTGTTTTATCATTTGTATGATTCATTTACATCAGTAGCATCCTGATTAATTTCATTTTATGGCCAAGGGCTGGAACAGATGCTCTTTGTTGTGTTATTTTTTTCCTTTTAGTTTCTTTTGGGATTTATCTAACAAAACAGAATATAGTAAATACTTGCTTAGCATGAAGTCCATCAAAACATTTTAAATAGATTTTTACTTCAGGGGTTTATAAGTCATCAACAAGGTATAAGAGAAAGTGAGCTAATTTTTATTGAATTAGAAATTTCTAAGTTTTAGAGATTTTATGTGCATTGTAATTTGTACATCACAATAGTACAGCAAAGTTTTTATATTATCCCTAATTTACAGATGATAAAACTGATTATCAGAGAGATTAAGAAACTTTCCCAAGATCACATATAACTAGATGTAGGAACCAGGTCAAAGGCACAGATTTACCTAAAGATTAAACACTTAATGTAAGTAACACCTTAACTGATAAAAGAAGAAAAAATATGATTTTTCATTTAAATAGGTACATAAATATTCAGCAAAAATTATTATTTATTTGTAATTTTTTTTAAAAAGAACTATTAGGAAGACTAATTTCCAAAAGAGGGGAATTTCCATAACCTGGTGAAGTATATTTACTACAAGCCCATAGCAAATGTCACATCAAACAATGAACCACAGGGAATTCCCTGGTGGTCCAGTGGTTGGGACTTCACCCTCTCACTGCCGACAGCCCGGGTTCAATCCCTAGTAGGGGAAGTAAATCCCACAAGCCACGCATAGCGGCCAAAAAAGAAAAACAAAACAAAACAAAGAAACAAATAGTGAACCACAGACTGTCTTTTTTTTAGTATTTTTGTTGAGGTATAATTGACATACCTTATATTATTTTCAGGTATACAACATAATCACTCAACATTTGTATACAATGTGAAATGATCACCACAATAAGTCTAGTTAACCTTTATCGCCAAAGTTAATTCAATATTATGGATTATATTTCATATGCTGTACTTTAAAACCCCATGACATTTATTTTTTTAACTGGAAGTCTGTACTTCTTGATCCCTTTACCCATTTTGCATCTCCAACTCCACCCCCTTTTGGCAAACACCAATCTGTTCTCTGTATCTATGAGTCTGGATTTTGTTTTGTTTTGTCTGTTTTGTTTTTCAGATTCCACATATAGGTGAAATCATATGAAAACTGTCTTTGTCTAACTTCACTTAGGATAATACATTCAAAGTAAAATATGTTGTCATAAATGTCACGATTTTATCCTTTTTTATGGCTGAATAGTATTCACATTACCACATACCACTTTTTTTTTATCCATTCATCTAACATGGACACACAGGTTGTTTACATATCCTTACTGTTATAAAGAATACTACAATGGACATAGGGTTCCATATATCTTTTCAAATTACTTGTCTTTTTCAGTTTGGTAAGTATGCAGTAGTGAAATTTCTGGATTGTATGGTGGCTCAATTTTTAATTTTTTGAGGAACCTCCATAACTGTTTTCCTTAGTGACTGCACCAATTTATAGTCCCACCAACAGTGTACAAGGGTTCCCTTTTTGCCACATCCTCACTAATGCTTGTTATTTCTTGCCATTTAGAGAAAAGCCATTCTGACAGGTGCAAGGTGATATCTCATTGTGGTTTAGATAGCTTTATCCTGTTGATTAGTGATGGTGAACATCTTTTCATGTACCTGTTGGCCATCTGAATGTCTTCTTTAGAAAAATGTCTATTCAGATATTCTACATATATTTTAATCAGGTTGTTTGGTTTTTGTTATTGAGTTGTATGAGTTCTTTGTATATTTTGGATATTAACCCCTTACCAAATATATGATTTGCAAATATCTTTCCCATTCAATAGATTACCTTTTTGTTTTGTTGATGGTTTCCTTTGCTATGTGCACACTTTTTCATTTGACTTAGTCTCTTTATTTTTGCTTTGGTTTCCTTTGTCTTTGGAGTCAGAGACAAAAAAAAAATTGCTAAGAACTGTGTCAAAGAGCTTAAAGGCAAAGTTTTCTTCTAGGAGTTTTATGGTTTCATGTCTTACATTCAAGTCTTTAATCCATTTTTAGTAAATTTTTGTATATGGTTTAAGGTAGTGGTCCAGTTTCATTCTTTTGAATGTAGCTGTCCAGTTTCCCCACATCATTTACTGAAGATACTGTCCTTCCCTCATAGTATATTCTTGACTCCTTTGTAATAAATTAATTGACCACATAAGTGTGGGCTCTTCTAGGCTCTCTATTATGTTCCATTTGTCCATATATCCATTTTTATGCCATTACCATACTGCTTTGATTACTATAGCTTTTTAGTATAAACTGAAAGCAGGGAGCATGATACTTCTGGCTTTGTTCTTTCTCAAGACTGTTTTGGCTATTCAGGGTGTTTTGTGGTACCATACAAATCTTAAAGTTACTTGTTTTAGTTCTGTGAAAAATGCTGTTGGAATTTTGATATGGATTGGCTTGAGTCTGTAGATTTCTTTGAGTACTATGAACACTTTAACAGTAATAAATATTACATTTAATGAGCATGGAATATCTTTCTTTATATGTATCTTCCTCAATTTCTTTCACCAATGTCATATAGCTTTCAGTGTATAGGTCATTCATATTTTTGGTTAAATTTACTCCTAGATATTTAATTCTTTTTGAAGGGATTGTAAGTGGGATTGTTTTCTTGATTTCTCTTTCTGTTAGTTCATTTTAGTGTATAGAAATGCAGCAGATTTGTATATTAGTTTTATGTCCTGCAACTTTACTGAATTCATTTATTAGTTCTAACAGTTTTAAGGCGGAGTCTTTAGGTTTTTCTATATATAGTATCATGTCATTTGCAAACACTTTTACCTCTTCCTTTCCAATTTGTATGACTTTTATTTCTTTTCTGTGTAATTGCTATGGCTAGGACCACCAATACTGTGTTGAATAAAAGTGGGACAAGTGAGCATCCTGTCTTGTTCCTGTTCTTAGACGAAAAGCCTTTAGCTTTTTATCATTGAGTATGATACTATTGGTGGATTTGTGATGTGTAGTCTTTATTATGTTCAGGTACATCTATACCCACTTTGTTAGAAGTTTTTATCATAAATGAATGTCAAATTAAGTCAAATGCTTTTCTGCATCTATTGTGCTGATCATATATTTGTCTTCCATTTTGTTAATGTGGTGTATCACTTTGATTTGTGGATACTGAACTATCCTTGCATCACTGGAATAAATCCTACTTGATCATGGTGTAGGATCCTTTTAATATATTGTTTTATTTTGTTTCTGAATAATTTGTTGAGGATTTTTGCATCTGTGCTCAGCTGGGATATTGGCTTGTAATTTTCTTTTTTTTGTGGTATCCTTGTCTGGTGTTGGTATCAGTGTAATTCTGGCCTTTAAAACATAATTTGACAATGTTCCATCTTCTGCAATTTTTTGGAAGAGTTTAAGGATAGGTATTAAATCTTCCTTGAATGTTCAGTAGAATTCACCAGTGAAGGCATCTGATCCTGAACTTTTGCTTTTTAGGAGGTTTTTGATTACTGATTGAATCTACTTAATAGTAATCAGTCTATTCAGATTTTCTATTTCTTCATGATTCAGTCTGGAAGATTGTAGGTTTCTAGGAATTTATCCATTTCTTCTAGATTGTTCAAGTTGTTGGTAGATAATTGTTCATAGTAGTTTCTTAAGATCTTTTGTGAGGTGAGTTGTAATATCTGCTTTTTTATTTTTGATTTTATTTAAGAGTTCCCTCTACGTTTTTTTTCTCGGTAAGTCTATATAAAGGTTTCTCAATTTTGTTTATCATTTCAAAGCAAAAGCTCTAGGTTCCATTAATCTTTTCTATTGTCATTTTAGTCTCTATTTCATTCTTTCCCCTAGCCATGTCCCTGTCTCCTCTGGTAACCACGAGTTTATGCTTTATATCTGTGAGTCTGTTTCTGTTGTATCACGTCATTCTTTTTTTAAATTTTTTTTTAGATTCCACATATAAGTTAAAACATACACTGTTTGTCTTTTACTGTCTGACTTATTTCATGAAGCATCATAGCCTCTAGGTCCATCCATGTTGTTGCAAATGACAGAATTTCATTCTTTCTTATGGCTGAGTAATCAGACAACCTGATTAAGAATTAGGCAGAAGACTTGAATAGACATTTTTTTCAAGATACACAGGTGGCCAACAAACACATGAAAAGATGCTCAACTTCACTAATCATCAAAGAAATGTAATTATAAAACAATGAGATATCACCTCACACCTGTCAGAATGGTTATCATCAAAAAGTCTATAAATAACAGATGTTGAAGAGGATGTGGAGAAAAAGGAGCCCTAGCACACTGTTGGTGGATATGTAAATTGGTGCAGGAACTATGGAAGACAGTATGGAGGTTCCTCAAAAAACTAGAAGTAAAACTATCAAATGATCCATCAATTTCACTCATCGGTATATATCTGAAGAAAATGAAAACACTAATTTGAAAAGATATATGCACCACAATATTCCTATTATTTATAGTAGCCAAGATATGGAAGCAACCTAAGTGTTCATAACAGATAAATGGATAAAGGAAATTGAATATATATATACACACAAATATATTCCCTATACATTTAAAATGATTATTGACATGTATATAGTTACTTCCATTTTGTTAATTGTTTTATGGCTATTTTTGCAGTTCTTCTCTGTCCCTTTTTTCTTCTCTTTCTCTCATCCCTTGTAGTTGATGACTTTCTTTTGTGTTTAAATTTCTTTCTCATTTTCTTTTGTGTATTTACTATATGTTTTTGTTTTGTGGTTACCATCATGGACACATACATCATTCAATGTATGTAATAGTATATTTTAGGTTGATAGCAACTTAAATTTGAACACATTCCAGAATTCTACATTCTTCCTTCCCTCACCCACATTTTATGTTTTTGATGTAACATTATACATCTTATTATTTTATGTCTCTTATCAAATTATTTTAGTTTTACTAAAATATTTTAGTTTTACTACTACTTTTGTGTTTTAACCTTCATCGTGGCTTTAAAAGTGATAAATCCACTAACTTTACAATATATTTACCTTCTCCAATGGGGCTTTTACTTGTGTAAGTTTTCTTTTTATTAACTAATGTCATTTCTTTTCAACAAGAAGAAATCCCATCAATACTTTTTCTAAGGCTGGTTTAGTAATGAGAATTCCTCTAGCTTCTGCTTGTCTGGAAAACTTTTAGTTGTCATTCAGTTCTTAACCATAACCTTGCCAGATAGTGTATTCTTGATTAGAAGTGTTTTGTTGTTGTTGTTTGTTTTTCTTCTTTCAGCTCTTTGAATACATCCTGCAACTCCCTTCTGGCCTGCAACATATCTGCTGAGAAAGCTTCAGATAGGCTTATGGGGTTTCTTGCTGCTTTTACAATTCTTTTTATCTTTAACTTTTAACATTTTAATTATAAATTGTCTTGGTGTGGATCTCTTTGGGTTCATCTTATTTGGAACTCTCTGGGGTTCCTGGACTTGAATGTCTGTTTCTTCCCTAGTTTAAGAAAGTTTTCAGCCATTATTTCTTCAAATAATTTTTTTGCCTCTTTCTTTCTCTCTCTCCTCTCTTTCTGGGACCCTATAATGCAAATGTTATTCTGCCAGATATTGTCCCGTAGGTCCCTTAAGTTCTCTTTATTTAATTATCTATTTTTGGTTCTTTTTTCTTTTTGCTGCTCTATTTGGGTGAGTCCCATGGCCATGTGTTACAACTCACTGATCTGTTCTTCTGCTTCATCCACTCTGTTTTTGAACCCCTCTAGTGTATTTTTCAGTCAGTTATTGTATTCTTCAGATCTATGACTTCTGTTTGGTATTTTCTTATTTTTTTCTTCTTTGTTGAAGTTCTCACTGTGTTTATTCCTTTCTCTCCCAACTTCAGTGAACATCTTTTTTTTTTTTTTTTTTTTTTTTTTTTGCGGTACGCGGGCCTCTTCTCTCCCAACTTCAGTGAACATCTTTTTTTTTTTTTTTTTTTTTTTTTTGCGGTACGCGGGCCTCTCACTGCTGTGGCCTCTCCCGTTGCGGAGCACAGGCTCCGGACGTGAGACTCAGCGGCCATGGCTCAGGGGTCTAGCTGCTCCGTGGCATGTGGGATCATCCCAGACTGGGGCATGAACCCATGTCACCTGCATTGACAGGCAGACTCTCAACCACTGCGCCACAAGGGAAGCACCAGTGAACATCTTTATGACCATTACTTTGGGTTCTTTATCATGTAGATTACTTATTTTCCTATTATTAATGTCTTTTTTCTGAAGTTTTGACTTACTCTTTTCTTTGCAACATATTTCTCAGTTTCATCTTTTTGCCTGACTCTCTGTGTGTTTCTGTATATTAGGCAAAACAGCTACCTCTCTAAGTCTTGAATGAAGGGCCTTTGTGTAGGTGATGACATTTCTCTTTTAACCTTGTCCTAGCTCTTGGTTATCTCTTGAACCTTTGTGATTGTCTAAACCTCCTGGTTTATTCTTGACGTGTCCCCATTGTTGAGGCTGTGCCCAAACCTATCAGTGTTCTAAGAGGAGAAAACTCATTTAGCATCTAGTTTCAGGCAGTTGGAAGACAGACCCTCAGGCAGCAGGTTTAAAGTATGAAAATATATACAATCCTGTAGGGCCACAGTTGTAATCCCCGCTGGTCTCCAGTTCAAGAAATCTAGAGGTGTCCCCTGGGCAACAGTTGCAATGATCAAGCCTCCAGACAAGGGTATTAATTCCTTTTTTGTTTATAAGAGCTTATAGGAGTTCTTGTTGAGCTATAGTGAAGCCAAAGGCATACACATGGATGTTGTCTCCCTGCTTATGTTTCCTGGAAGTGCTTCCTTAGCCCCTCAGTGTGTGAGAAACCCGAAGCCTGTCACTCAGGCTGAAACTTCAAGCTAAGTAAATAGATATTTTTCACAGGAAGCCTGGGCTTGTGTTTCATTCTGCTGTCTCTGTAGTGCCATGGGGGGGGTGGCATTCTAAGAACTGTCCTTTTGATTTTTACAGTCCCGCAGAGTTCAGAAATGCCAGTCCCCTTGGCCACTTGGGTCAGGAGATCAAGGGGAATCCCTTGTATAGATTGCACATACCTGCTGGCTTTAACAAAGCAATTGGAGAGTACAGGGCATGGGTACGCTCATTAGGAAAATGTCTTGAGTGTGCATACCCATAGGTTTCAGCAATGCAGTAGGAAAGTTGTCTTACCTGGGCTTGTCTGGCATCAGCAAAGTAGTGGGCTCGTGTCATGGCCACTTGCTCTGCCTGTATTAGCAAGGTGGTGAGAGGGTGCCGCCTTTAAGCTCTACTTCCCACCTGTTCTAAGAGGGTAGGTGGAGAGTGCAATAATGGTATAAACCAGCTTCTCAATCTCCAGGGAGTGTTTCAGTTGTCCCATACCTCTTCAGCGGATGCTTTTAGATCAGCAAATGAGTATCCTTCACATATTGTCTAGGTGCTGTTTTTGTGCTGGGTTTATGGGCAAGTGAGACTACACATGAGCCCTTTAAAAGGGGAATCTCAGTTTCCTATAGCATTTCCTATAGCACATTGTGTCCCTTGGACATCAGCCTTATTGGTCATCAGCCCAATTTGTTTCTTAAAGCAAACATCTCTCTGATGCAGATCCCAGCAGTTGGGGTGTCTGATGTGTCTGGCGAGATCCCTACCTGTTGTGTGTTCCTGCACCAGGGATGGGGTTTTGGTGAGACTGTGTCTTTGACTTCCCTACCCATCTTGATATGGAGCTTTTATCCTTTGATAAGGAGATGTAAATCATCTAGTTTCCAGATATTTTTCAAAGGGTAATGATCTATATGTAGCTGTAGATTTTGTGTGTTAGCTTATATAAAAAATGTCCTTGGAATCTTGATTGAAATTGCATTGAATCTATAGATGGCTTTAGGTAGTATGGACATTTTAACAATATTAATTCTTCCAATACACAAACACAGGATATCTTCGCATTTACTTGTTTCTTCCTCAGTTTCTTTCATCAGTGTCTTATAGTTTTCAGCGTAGAGATCTTTCATGTCATTGGTTAAATTTATTCCTAAGTATTTTATTGATATTTGTATGATCATAAATGGGGTTATTTTCTTTATTTCTTTTTCAGATAATTTGTCATTAATGTATAGAAATGCTACTGATTTTTGTATGTTGATTTTTGTATCCTGCAACTTTACTGAATTTTCTGATTAGATATAATAGTTTTTTTGATGGAGTCTTTAGGATTTTCTTTATATAAAATCATGTCATCTGCAAATAGAGACAATTTTACTTCTTCCTTTCCAATTCTGATGATATTTTTTTTTGCTTTTTCTTGCTTGACTGGCCTGGCTAGGACTTCCAGTTATATATTGAAATTCAGTAGTAAGAGTGAGCACCCTTGTCTTGTTCCTGATCTTAGAGGAAAAGCTTTCAAAGCTTTTGCTATTGAGTATGAAGTTAACTGTGAGCTTATCATATATGGTCTTTATTATATTGAGGTATGTTCCTTCTGTATCTAATTTGTTAATAGTTTTTCTCAAGAATAGATGTTGAATATTGTCAAATGCTTTTTATGCATCTATTGAGTTGATCATATGATTTTTATCTTCCATTCTATTAATGTGAGGTATCTCATTTATTGAGCTTTGTATGTTGAAACATTCTTGCATCCCAGGGGGGAATTCCACTTGATCATGATGTATGATCCTTTTAATGTGTTGTTGGATTCAGTTTTCTAGTATTTTGTTGAGAATTTTTGCATCTATATTCATCAAAGATATTGGCCTGTAGCTTTCTTTTCTTGTAATGTTATTATACAGGTTGATATCAGGGTAATGCTTGCCTTGTAAAATGATTTTGAGCATTCCGTCCTCTTCAAATTTTTGGAAGATCTGAGAAGAATTGGTATTTATTCTTCTTTAAATTTTTGGTAAAATTCACTGGTGAAGTCACGTGGCCCTGGATATTTCTCTGTTGGAAAGCTTTTTTTATTATTGATTCAATCACCTTACTCATTATTGGTCTGTTCAGATTTTCTCTTTCTTTATAATTCTGTCTTGATAAGCTATGTATTTCTAGGAATCTAATCATGTCTCCTGGGTTGTTCAGTTTATTGACATATAGTTGTTCATAGTAGTCTCTTATGATCTTTTGTATTTCTGTGGTATCAGTTGTAAGCCTCTTTTATTTATAATTTTATTTATTTGGGATCTCTCTTCTTTTTTTTTGGTTATGCTAGCTAAAGATTTGTCAATTTTGTTTATTTTTTCAGAGAAACAACTCAGTGTCGTTAATCGTTTCTATTGTTTTTCTGTTCTCTATTTCATTTATTTCTACTCTAATCTTCATTTTTTCCTTCCTTTTGCCAACTTTGGGCTTAGTTTGTTCTTTTTTTTCTAGTTCTTTGAAGTGTAAAATTAATTTGTTTATTTGAGGTCTTTCTTTTTTCTGGATATATATGTTTATTGCTATAAACTTCCCTGTTAGAACTGCTTTTGCTATGTCTCAGAAGTTTTGTATGTTGGGTGCAGAGCAAAGAAATAATCAATGAAATGAAAGGGCAATGAAAGAAAATATTTGCAAATTACACATCTGATAATGGGTTAATGTTCAAAAACTGTAAGAAACTCATAAAACTCAACAGGATAATAATAGTAATAATAATCCAATTACAAATGAGCAAAGGACCTGAATAGACATCCTTCCAAATAAGATAATCAAATGACCAAGAGGTACATGAAAAAGTGCTCAATGTCACTAATCATTAGGAAAATGCAAATCTAAACCATGAGATATGTCCTCACACCTGTTAGAATTGCTATCTTCAAAAAGACAAGAGATAAAAAATGTTGGCAACAATGTGGAGTAAGGGAATCCTTGTGCACTGTGAGAATGTAAATTGGTACAGTCACTATGGAAAACATTATGAGGAAAACATTTTGAGGAAAACATTCGTCAAAAAATTAAAAGTAGAAGTACCATATGATTCAGACTATTCATCATTAGTGTGTAGGAATGCAAGAGATTTCTTTGCATTAATTTTGTACCCTGCTACTTTACCAAATTCACAGATATGGAAACAACCTAAGTGTCCATTGATGTATGAATGGAAAAGAAAATAGTATTCCATATATACAATGGAATACTACTCAGCCATAAAATACAAGTAAATCCTGCCATTTGCAACAATATGGATGGACCTTGAGGGTATTAAGCTATGTGAAGTAAGTCAGACAAAGAAACACAAACACTATATTATCTCACTTATATGTGGAATCAAAAAAAAAAACAAACATATGAACAGAGATCAGATTGTGGTTGCCAGAGGTGGGAGTGGGAGGTGGGGAAATTGGGTGAAGGTCGTCAAAAGATACAAACTTCCAGTCATAAGATAAATTCTGGGGTTGTAAGTTATAACATAATAATGATATGTAACAATACTGTATTTTATATTTGAAATTTACTAAATGAGTAAATCTTAAAAGTTCTCATCACAGGTGGAAAATGTTAGCAATGTTAGCTGATGGATGTTAACTAACTTTATTGTGGTAATCATTTTGCAACATATTCATATGTCAAATCATTATGTTGTACATATTAAATCTAAACAATGTTATATATCAATAATATCTCAATAAAACTTGAAAAAAATTTAAATGAAAAAAATGTAAAGTAAGTATTGTAAGTATTCCTGTTGTGTAACCTGAAATCGTCTATAAAAACACTAGAAAAAAAATTGTCTTAAGGTATGACTAAGTTATTTAAGGCTTGTTACTTTGAAGTTAACTTGTATCTCTAAATTATATTAGTAGTCAAGAGACATTCAGAGTTGAAAATAGATGTACCTCATTTATATGATTTAAAAAAAAAAACAGTAGTATGTGTGTGTACTAACATGAAAACTAACCATATTTGGTTTATAATGAAAAACTAAAAGAAATAAAAAATATTTTTTTATAAAAAGAGTAAAACAAGTAATAGATAGAAAGAAGGGAAGCAAAGAGCCAAAAGTATCATTAATTGTAGATAATATGATTGCCTAAAAGAAAAAAAGAAGATTTAGAGACAAATTATTAGAATTAGTAGGAGAAATCATTGTTTGCCAGGTACACAAACAAGAATCAAAATTTAGCATTTTTAAATACTAGCAAAAAACTAAAATATAATGTTTAAATATGTCATTTTCTGTGGCAATTTATATATATAGATACAAATTACCTAAGGAAAATTGACTAAAAATTTTCAACACCTTACACAGAAAATCATAGCCATTTACTGAAATACATCAATGATTAAATGACTAGAAAATATATCATAATCATAGATAAGAAAAGTTGATTTCATAAAAATGTCAATTCTTGCCAAATTAATCTACAGAATTCTAATCAAAACCCAATCAGTTTCTCTTAGAATTGTTAGGCTGATTTTTAAATCAATATGTAACTGCAATGTACCAAGAATAATGAGACATTTTGGAGAAAAAGCAAAATGAGTTGAAGCAGGGCTAGGCTTAGAAGATGTAAAACATCACTTAAAAACTATAATAATTCAAGCCATTTAGCACTGACGCATAGATAGACAAACACTTTGAACAGGATAGAGCAGGGGTCAGCAAACTACAGCCTTTATGCAAGATCTAGTCTGTTGTCTGCTTTTGTAAATAAAGATTTTTAGGAAACACAGCCATACTCATTTATTTAAATATTACCTGCTTTCCTGCCTGCTAAATGGCAGAGTTGAATAGTTGCAAGAGGCATTAAAGAGCCGCAAAATCCTATCTAGCCTGTTAACAGAAAATTTTTTCTGACCCCTATATTAGAGAGCCTAGAAAAAGATCTACATATAAATGAAAACATGATTATAATAAGTGGGATAAATGGTACTGCAGATAAGTGGGAAAAGAATAGACTTTTCACCAATTCTCAGACCTTTTTTTCCATAGGTCATAAAGTTTTATATTGATCATTTAAGACACATTAAACACAAACACAAATACCTAATTTAAAGATCTACAGTTTTTATTTTTTTAATTGTACACTTTAAATATGTGCAGTGTATTTTTATTTATTTTTTTGGCTGTGTTTGGTCTTCATTGCTGCACGCAGGCTTTCTCTAGTTGTGACCAGCAGGGGCTACTCTTTGTTGTGGTGCATGGGTTTCTCATTGCGCTGGCTTCACTTTTTGCAGAGCACGGGCCCTAGAGGGTGCAGGCTTCAGTAGTTGCGGTGCATGGGCTCAGTAGTTGCATTGTGCAGCCTCTAGGGTGTGTGGGCTTCAGTAGTTGTTGCACGTGGGCTCAGTAGTTGTGGCTCACAGGCTCTAGAGCACAGGCATAGTAGTTGTGGCACATGGGCTTAGTTGCTCCGCGGCAGGTGGGATCTTCCTGGACCAGGGATTGAACCAATGTTCCCTCCATTGGCAGGGAGATACTTAACCACTGCACCACTGGAGAAGTCCATAAAAATCTACAGTTTTTAAGAGAAGAATATTTTCATGAAACCAGAATAAGAAAGAATTCCAGGGGAGGAGCTTCAAGATAGTGGAGGAGTAAGATGTGGAGATCACCTTCCTCCCCACAAATACATCAGAAAAACATCTACATGTGGAAAAACTCCTACAGGACACCTACCGAACACTGGCAGAAGACCTCAGACCTCCCAAAAGGGAAGAAACTACCCATGTACTTGGTAGGGCAAAAATAAAAAGGAAAAACAGAGACAATAGAATAGGGATGGGACCTGCACCAGTGGGAGGGAGCTGTGAAGGAGGAAACTTAGTTGCTCCGCGGCAGGTGGGATCTTCCTGGACCAGGGATTGAACCAATGTTCCCTCCATTGGCAGGGAGATACTTAACCACTGCACCACTGGAGAAGTCCATAAAAATCTACAGTTTTTAAGAGAAGAATATTTTCATGAAACCAGAATAAGAAAGAATTCCAGGGGAGGAGCTTCAAGATAGTGGAGGAGTAAGATGTGGAGATCACCTTCCTCCCCACAAATACATCAGAAAAACATCTACATGTGGAAAAACTCCTACAGGACACCTACCGAACACTGGCAGAAGACCTCAGACCTCCCAAAAGGGAAGAAACTACCCATGTACTTGGTAGGGCAAAAATAAAAAGGAAAAACAGAGACAATAGAATAGGGATGGGACCTGCACCAGTGGGAGGGAGCTGTGAAGGAGGAAAGGTTTCCACACACTAGGAAGCCCCTCAGCGGGTGGAAACTGTGGGTGGTGGAGGGGGAAAGCTTCAGAGCCACAGAGGAGAGAGCAGCAACAGGGGTGTGGAGGGCAAAGCAGAGAGATTCTCGCATAGAGGACCAGTGCCGACCAGCACTCACCAGCCCGAGAGGCTTGTCTGTTCACCCGCCGAGACAGGTTGGGGCTGGGAGCTGAGGCTGTGGCTTCAGATGTCGGATCCCAGGGAGAGGACTGGATTTGGCTGCATGAAAACAGCCAGAAGGGGCAAGTGCACCACAGCTAGTCAGGAGGGAGTCTGGGACAAAGTCTGGAGCTGCCAAAGAGGCAAGAGACTTTTTCTTGCCTCTTTGTTTCCTGGTGCATGAGGAGAGGGATTAAGAGGGCTGCTTAAAGGAGCTCCAGAAACGAGCATGAGCCGTAGCTATCAGCACAGACCCCAGAGATGGGCATGAGAAGCTAAGGCTGCTGCAGCTACTAAGAATCCCGTGTGCAAGATGAGGTCACTATCCACTCCTCCCCTCCTGGGAACCTGTGCAGCCTGCCACTGCCAAGGTCCCATGTTCCAGGGACAACTTCCCCGGGAGAACTCATGGTGCGCTTCAGGCTGGTGCAATGTCACACCAGCCTCTGCTGCCTCAGGCTTGCCCCGCATCTGTACCACTCCCTCCTACCGGCCTGAGTGAGCCACAGACCCCGAATCAGCTGCTCCTTTAACCCCGTCCTGTCTGAGCAAAGAACAGACGCCCTCAGGCGACCTACATGCAGAGGCCGGTCCAAATCCAAAGCTGAACCCCAGGAGCTGTGTGAACAAGAAGAGAAAGGGAAATTTCTCCCAGCAGCCTCAGGAGCAACGGATTAAATCTCCACAATCAACTTGATGTACACTACATCTGTGGAATACCTAAATAGACAAAGGAGTCATCCCAAATTGAGGAGGTGGACTTGAGGAACAACGATATACATATTTTTTTTCCTTTTTCTCTTTTTGCGAGTGTGTATGTGTATGCTTTTGCATGTGATTTTGTCTATGTAGCTTTGCTTTTACCATTTGTCCTAGGGGTCTGTCTGTCTGTTATTTTTCTTGTTTTAGTATAGTTCTTAGCACTTGTTATCATTGGTGGATTTGTTTTTTGGTTTGGTTGCTCTCTTCTTTCTTTCTTTTTTTTCTATTACTTGAAAAACATTTTTTAATAATTATTTTTTATTTTAATAACTTTGTTTTATCTTCTTCTTTCTTTCTTTCTTTTTTCTCTCCCTTTATATTGAGCTGTGTGGATGACAGGCTCTTGGTGCTCCAGCCAGGCGTCAGGGCTGTGCCTCTGAGGTGGTAGAGCCAAATTCAGGACACTGGTCCACAAGAGATCTCCAAGCTCCATGTAATATAAAATGGTGAAAATCTGCCAGAGATCTCCATCTCAACACCAAGACCCAGCTCCACTCAATGACCAACAAGCTACAGTGCTGGACACCCTATGCCAAACAACTAGCAAGACAGCAACACAACCCATTCCACTGGCAGAGAGGCTGACTAAAATCATAATAAGGCCACAGACACCCCAAAACACAACACTAGACGTGGACCTGTCCACCAGAAAGAAAAGATCCAGCCTCATCCACCACATCACAGGCACTAGGCACCTCCACCAGGAAGCCTAAACAACCCACTGAACCAACCTTAGCCAGTAGGGATTGACACCAAAAACGTCGGGAACTACGAACCTGAAGCCTGCAAAAAGGGGACCCCAAACACAGTAAGTTAAGAAAAATGAGAAGACAGAGAAACACAGAGCAGATGAAGGAGCAAGGAAAAACCCCACCAGACCAACCAATGAAGAGGAAATAGGCGGTCTACCTGAAAAGGAATTCAGAATAATGATACTAAAGATGATCCAAAATCTTGGAAATAGAATGCAGAAAATACAAGAAGCGTTTAACCAGGACCTAGAAGAAGTAAAGAGCAAAGAAACAGTGATGAATAACACAATAAATGAAATTCAAAATTCTTTAGAAGGAATCAAGAGCAGAATAACTGAGGCAGAAGAACAGATAAGTGACCTGGAAGATAAAATAGTGCAAATAACTACCACAGAACAGAATAAAGAAAAAAGAAAGAAAAGAATTCAGGACACTCTCAGAGACCTCTGGGACAACATTAAATGTACAAACTTTCGAATTATACGGGTCTGAGAAGAAGAGGAGAAAAGAAGCGGACTGAGAAAATATTTGAAGAGATTAAGGATGAAAACTTCCCTAATATGGGAAAGGAAATAGTCAAGTACAGGAAGCACAGAGAGCCTCATAAAGGATAAATCCAAGGAGAAACACACCATGACGCATATTAATCAAACTATCAAAAATTAAATACAAAGAAAAATTATTAAAAGCAGCAAGGGAAAAACAACAAATAACACACAAGGGAATCCCCATAAGGTTAACAGTTCATCTTTCAGCAGAAACTCTGCAAGCCAGAAGGGAGTGGAAGGACACATTTAAGATGATGAAGGAGAAAAACCTACAACCAAGATTGCTCTACCCAGCAAGGATCTCATTTAGATTTGACAGAGAAATTAAAATCTTTACAAACAAAAGCTAAGAGAATTCAGCACCACCAAACCACCTTTACAACAAATGCTAAAGGAAATTCTCTAGGCAGGAAACACAAGAAAAGGAAAAGATCTACAATAATAAACCCAAAACAATTAAGAAAATGGGAATAGGAACATACATATTGATAATTAACTTAAATGTAAATGGATTAAATGCTCCCACCAAAAGATACAGACTGGCTGAATGGATACAAAAACAAGACCCATATATATGCTGTCTACAAGAGACCCACTTCAGACCAAGGGACACATACAGACTGAAAGTGAGGCGATGGAAAAAGATATTCCATACAAATGGAAATCTAAAAAAGCTGGAGTAGCAATTCTCATATCAGACACAATAGACGTTAAAACAAAGACTATTAAAAGAGACAGAGAAGGACACCAGATAATGATCAACAGATCAATCCAAGAGAAGATATAACAATTGTAAATATTTATGCACCCAACATAGGAGCACCTCAATACATGAGGTAAATACTAACAGCCATAAAAGGGGAAATTGACAGTAACACAATCACAGTAGGGGACATTAACACCCCACTTTCATCAATAAGGAAACACAAGCTCTAAATGATACATTAAAAAAGATGGACTTAATTGATATTTATAGGACATTCCATCCAAACACAACAGAATACACTTTCTTCTCAAGTGCTCATGGAATATTCTCCAGGATAGATCATTACTTGGGTCACAAATCTAGCCTTGGTAAATTTAAGAAAATTGAAATCGTATCAAGTATCTTTTCCAAACACAATGCTATGAGACTAGATATGAATTAAAAGAAAAAATCAGTAAAAACTACAGTCACATGGAGGCTAAACAATACACTACTTAATAACCTGGAGATCACTGAAGAAATCAAAGAGGAAATCAAAAAATACCTACAAACAAATGACAATGCAAACACGACGACCCAAAACCTATGGGATGCAGCAAAAGGAGTTCTAAGAGGGACGTTTATGAAATAAAATCCTACCTTAAGAAACAAAAAACATCTCAAATAAATCAACCTAACCTTAAACCTAAAGCAGCTAGAGAAAGAAGAACAACAAAAACAAAAAACCCAAAGTAAGCAGAAGGAAAGAAATCATAAAGATCAAATCAGAAATAAATGAAAAATAAATGAAGGATATGAAAGCAAAGATCAATAAAACGAAAAGCTGGTTCTTTGAGAAGATAAACAAAATTGATGAACCATTAGCCAGACTCATCAAGAAAAAAGGGAGAAGAAGCCTCAAAACAATAGAATTAGAAAAGAAACAGGAGAAATAACAACTATACTGCAGAAATACCAAGGATCATGAGAGATTACTACAAGCAAACCTATGACAATAAAATGGACAACCTGGAAGAAATGGACAAATTCTTAGAAATGCACAACCTGCCGAGGCTGAACCAGGAAGAAATAGAAAATATGAACAGACCAATCACAAGCACTGAAATTGAAACTGATTAAAAATCTTCCAACAAACAAAAGCCCAGGACCAGAAGGCTTCAGAGGTGAATTTTATCAAACATTTAGAGAAGAATTAACACCTATCCTCTCAAACTCTTTCAAAATATAGCAGAGGGAGGAACACTCCCAAACTCATTCTACAAGGCCACCATCACCCTGATACCAAAGCCAGGCAAAGATGTCACAAAGAAAGAAAACTACAAGCCAATTTCACTGATGAACATAGATGCAAAAATCCTCAGCAAAATACTAGCAAACAGAATGCAACAGCACATTAAAAGGATCATACACCATGATCAAGTGGGGTTTATCCAAGGAATGCAAAGATTCTTCAATATACACAAATCAGTCAATTTGGTATACCATATTAAAAAATTGAATGAGAAAAACCATATGATCATCTCAATAGATGCAGAGAAAGCTTTTGACAAAATTCAACACCCATTCATGATAAAAACCCTCTAGAAAGTAGGCATAGAAGGAACTTTCTTCAACCTATAAAGGCCGTATATGACAATCTCACAGCCAACAACATCCTCAATGGTGAAAAACTGAAACCATTTCCACTAAGATCAGGAACAAGACAAGCTTGCCCATTCTCACCACTATTATTCAACATAGTTTTGGAAGTTTTAGCCACAGCAATCAGAGAAGAAAAAGAAATAAAAGGAATCCAAATCAGAAAAAAAGAAGTAAAGCTATCACTGTTTGCAGATTACATGATACTATCCATAGAGGATCCTAAAGATGCTACCACAAACCTACTAGAGCTAATCAATGAATTTGGTAAAGTAGCAGGGTACAAAATTAATGCACAGAAATCTCTTGCATTCCTACACACTAATGATGAAAAGTCTGAAAGTGAAATTAAGAAAACACTCCCATTTACCATTGCAACAAAATGAATAAAATATCTAGGAATAAACCTACCTAAGGAGACAAAAGACCCGTATGCAGAACATTGTAAGACAGTGATAAAAGAAATTAAAGATGTTACAAATTGATGGATAACATATCCATGATGAATACCATGTTCTTGGATTGGAAGAATCAACATTGTGAAAATGACTCTACTACCCAAAGCAATCTACAGATTCAATGCAATCCCTATCAAACTACCACTGGCATTTTTCACAGAACTAGAACAAAAAATTTAACAGTTTCTATGGAAACACAAAAGACCCTGAAGAGCCAAAGCAATCTTGAGAAACAAAAACGGAGCTGGAGGAATCAGCTCCCAGACTTCATACTATACTACAAAGCTACAGTAATCAAGACAATATGGTACTGGCACAAAAACAGAAATATAGTTCAATGGAACTGGATAGAAAGCCCAGAGATAAACTCACACACATATGGTCACCTTATCTTTGATAAAGGATGCAGAATATAGAGTGGAGAAAAGACAGCCTCTTCAATAAGTGTTGCTGGGAAAAATGGACAGCTACATGTAAAAGTATGAAATTAGAACACTCCCTAACACCACACACAAGAATAAACTCAAAATGGGTTAAAGACCTAAATGTAAGGCCAGACACTATCAAACTCTTAGAGGAAAACATAGGCAGAACACTCTATGACATAAATCACAGCAAGATCCTTTTTGATCCACATCCCAGAGAAATGGAAATAAAAACAAAAATAAACAAATGGGTCCTAATGAAACTTAAAAGCTTGTGCACAGCAAAGGAAACCATAAAAAATACGAAAAGTCAACCCTCAAAATGGAAGAAATTATTTGCAAATGAAGCAATTGACAAAGGATTAATATCCAAAATTTACAAGCAGCTCATGCAGCTCAATAACAAAAAAACAAACAACCCAATTCAAAAATGGGAAGAAGACCTAAATAGACATTTCTCCAAAGATATACAGATTGTCAACAAACATATTAAAGAATGCTCAACCTCATTAATCATTAGAGAAATGCAAATCAAAACTACAATAAAATATCATCTCACACCCGTCAGAATGGCCATCATCAAAAAATTCTACAAACAATAAATGCTGGAGAGGGTGTGGAGCAAAGGGAACCCTCTTGCACTGTTGGTTGGAATACAAATTGATACAGCCACTATGGAGAACATTATTGACGTTACTTAAAAAACTAAAAGTAGAATTACCATACGACCCAGCAATCCCACTACTGGGCATATACCCTGAGAAAACCATAATTCAAACAGAGTCATGTACCAAAATGTTCATTGCATCTCTATTTACAATAGCCAGTACATGGAAGCAACCTAAGTGTCCAAGACCTAGAGTCTGTCACACAGAGTGAAGTAAGTCAGAAAGAGAAAAACAAACACTGTATGCTAACACTTATATATGGAATCAAAAAAAAAAGTGGTCATGAAGAACCTAGGGGCAAGACAGGAATAAAGACACAAACCTACTAGAGAATATACTTGAGGATACGGGCAGGGTGAAGGGTATGTCTTTAATCCATTTTGAGTTTATTTTTGTGTATGGTGTTAGGGAGTGTTCTAATTTCATACTTTTACATGTTGCTGTCCAGTTCTCCCAGCACCACTTATTGAAGAGGCTGTCTTTTCTCCACTGTATATTCTTGCCTCCTTTATCAAAGATAAGGTGACCATATGTGCGTGGGTTTATCTCTGGGCTTTCTATCCTGTTCCATTGATCTATATTTCTGTTTTTGTGCCAGTACCATAACTGTCTTGATTACTGTAGCTTTGTAGTATAGTCTGAAGTCAGGGAGCCCGATTCCTCCAGCTCCATTTTTCGTTCTCAAGATTGCTTTGGCTATTCAGGGTCTTTTGTGAAATTTTTTGTTCTAGTTCTGTGAAAAAGGCCAGTGGTAGTTTGATAGGGATTGCATTGAATCTGTAGATTGCTTTGGGTAGTAGAGTCATTTTCACAATGTTGATTCTTCCAATCCAAGAACGTGGTATATCTCTCCATCTATTTGTATCATCTTTAATTTCTTTCATCAGTGTATTATAATTTTTTGCATACATGTCTTTTGTCTGCTTAGGTAGGTTTATTCCTAAATAGTTTATTCTTTTTGTTGCATTGTTAAATTGGAGTGTTTTCTTAATTTCACTTTCAGATTTTTCATCGTTAAAGAATGCCAGAGATTTCTGTGCACTACTTTTGTATCCTGCTACTTTACCGAATTCATTGATTAGCTCTAGTAGTTTTTTGGTAGCATCTTTATGATTCTCAATGTATAGTATCATGTCATCTGCAAACAGTGACAGCTTTACTTCTTCTTTTCCCGTTTGGATTCCTTTTATTTCTTTTTCTTCTCTGATTGCTGTGGCTAGAACTTCCAAAACTATGTTGAATAAGAGTGGTGAGAGTGGGCAACCTTGTCTTGTTCCTGATCTTAGTGGAAATGGTTTCAGTTTTTCACCATTGAGAACAATGCTGGCTGTGGGTTTGTCATATATGGCCTTTATTATGTTGAGGAAAGTTCCCTCTCTGCCTACTTTCTGCAGGGTTTTTATCATAAATGGGTGTTGAATTTTGTCAAAAGCTTTCTCTGCATCTATTGAGATGATCATATGGTTTTTCCCCTTCAATTTGTTAATATGGTGTATCACATTGATTGATTGGTGTATACTGAAGAATTCTTTCATTCCTGGAACAAACCACACTTGATCATGGTGTATGATACTTTTAATGTGCTGTTGGATTCTGTTTGCTAGTATTTTGCTGAGGATTTTTGCATCTATGTTCATCAGTGATATTGGCCTGTAGTTTTCTTTCTTTGTGACATCTTTGCCTGGTTTTGGTATCAGGGTGATGGTGGCCTTGTAGAACGAGTTTGGGAGTGTTCCCCCAGGTTGTGCATTTCTAAGAATTTGTCCATTTCTTCCAGGTTGTCCATTTTATTGGCATAAGGCTGCTTGTAGTAATCTCTCATGATCCTTTGTATTTCTGCCTTTAAGTTGTTACTTCTTTTTCATTTATAATTCTATTGATTTGAGGCTTCTCCCTTTTTTTCTTCATGAGTCTGGCTAATGGTTTATAAATTTTGTTTATCTTCTCCAAAAACCAGCTTTTCATTTTATTGATGTTTGCTATCATTTCCTTCATTTATTTTTCATTTATTTCTCATCTGATCTTTATGATTTCTTTCCTTGTCCTAACTTTGGGAGTTTTTTTGTTCTTCTTTCTCAAATTTCTTTAGATGCAAGATTAAGTTGTTTATTTGAGATGTATCTTGTTTCTTAAGGTAGGATTGTATTGCTATAAACTACTTGGAACTGCTTTTGTTGCATTCCATAGGTTTTGGGTCGTCGTGTCTCCATTGTCATTTGTTTCTAAGTATTTTTTGATTTCCTCTTTGATGTCTTCAGTGGTCACTTCGTTATTAAGTAGTGTACTGTTTAGCCTCCATATGTTTGTATTTTTTACAGATCTTTTCCTGTAATTGATATCTAGTCTCATAGCGTTGCAGTCAGAAAAGACACTTGATATGATTTCAATTTTCTTAAATTTACCAAGTCTAGATTTGTGACTCAAGATATGATATATCCTGGAGAATGCTCCATGAGCACCTGAGAAAAATGTGTATTCTGTTGTTTTTGGATGGAATGTCCTATAAATATCACTTAAGTCCATCTTGTTTAATGTATGATTTAAAGTTTCCTTATTTATTTTCATTTTGGATGATCTGTCCATTGGTGAAAGTGGGGTGTTAAAGTCCCCTACTATGATTGTGTTACTGTCGATTTCCCCTTTTATGGCTGTTAGTATTTGCCTTATGTTTTGAGGTGCTCCTATGTTGTGTGCATAAATATTAACAATTGTTATATCTTTTTCTTGGATCCATCCCTTGATCATTATGTAGTGTCCTTCTTTGTCTTTTGTAATAGTCTTTATTTTAAAGTCTATTTTGTCTGATATAAGAATTGCTCCTCCAGCTTACTTCTGATTTCCATTTGCATGGAATATCTTTTTCCATCACCTACCTTTTAATCTGTATGTGTCCCTAGGTCTGAAGTGGGTCTCTTGTAGACAGCATATATACGGGTCTTGTTTTTGTATCCATTCAGCCAGTCTGTGTCTTTTGGTGGTATCATTTACTCCATTTACATTTAAGGTAATTATCGATATGTATGTTCCTATTCTCATTTTCTTAATTGTCTTGGGTTTATTATTGTAGATCTCTTCCTTCTCATGTGTTTCTTTCCTAGAGAAGTTCCTTTAGCATTTGTTATAAAGCTGGTTTTGTGGTGCTGAACTCTCTCAGCTTTTGCTTGTCTGTAAAGGTTTCAATTTCTCCATCAAATCTGAATGAGATCCTTGCTGGGAAGGGTAATCTTGGTTGTAGGTTTTTATCCTTCATCTCTTTAAATATGTTCTGCCACTCCCTTCTGTCTTGAAGAGTTCCTGCGGAAAGATCAGCTGTTAACCTTATGGGGATTCCCTTGTGTGTTATTTGTTGTTTTTCCCTTGCTGCTTTTAATATGTTTTCTTTCTATTT
>NC_041229.1:36758781-36775940 GCF_002837175.3 Physeter macrocephalus
TTAGTTCTTCTAGGTTCTTGTTAAATGTTTCTTGCATTTTCTCTATTCTATTTCCAAGATTTTGGATCTCTCTTTACTATCATTATTCTGATTTCTTTTTCAGGTACACTGCCTATTTCCTCTTCATTTGTTAGGTCTGGTGGGTTTTTACCTTGCCCCTTCATCTGCTGTGTGTTTTTCTTTCTTCTCATTTTGCTTATCTTACTGTGTTTGGGGTCTCCTTTTCTCAGGCTGCAGGTTCATAGTTCCCGTTGTTTTTGGTGTCTGTCCCCAGTGGCTAAGGTTGGTTCAGTGGGTTATGTAGGCTTCCTGATGGAGGGGACTAGTGCCTGTGTTCTGGGGGATGAGGGTGGATCTTGTCTTTCTGGTGGGCATGTCCATGTCTGGTGGTGTGTTTTGGGGTGTCTGTGGCCTTATTATGAATTTAGGCAACCTCTCTGCTAATGGATGGGGCTGTGTTCCTGTCTTCCTAGTTGTTTGGTATAGGGTGTCCAGCACTGTAACTTGCTAGTCTTTGAGTGAAGCTGTGTCTTGCTGTTGAGATGGAGAACTCTGGGAGATTTTTGCCGTTTGATATTACGTGGAGCTGGGAGGTCTCTTGTGGACCAGTGTCCTGAAGTTGGCTCTCCCACCTCAGTGGCACAGTTGTGACGCCTGGCTGGGGCCCAAGAGCCTGTCCTCCACACAGCTCAGAATAAAAGGGAGAAAAAATAGAAAGAAAGAAAGAAAGAGGATAAAATAAAATAAAGTACGATAAAATAAAATAAAGTTATTAAAATAAAAAATAAAAATTAAGAAAAAATTTTTAAAAGTAAAAAAAAATTGGACTGACAGAATGCTAGGATAAATTGGTGAAAGCAGAGCTATACAGACAAAATCTCACACAGAAGCATACACATACACACTCACAAAAAGAGAAGGGGAAAAAATAATATATCTTGCTCCCAAAATCCAATGCCTCAATTTGGGATGATTCATTGTGTATTCAGTTATTCCACAGATGCAGGGTATATCAAATTGATTGTGGAGCTTTAATCCACTGCTTCTGAGGCTGCTGGGAGAAATTTCCCTTTCTCTTTTTGTTCGCACAGCTCCAGGGCTTCAGCTTTGGATTTGGCCCTGCCTCTGCATGTAGGTCACCTGAGGGCGTCTGTTCTTTGCTCAGACAGGACAAGGTTAAAGGAGCAGCTGATATGGCGGCTCTGTCTCACTCAAGCTTGGGGGAGGGAGGGGTACAGGGGCGGGGTGAGCCTGCGGCAACAGAGGCCAGCATGACCTTGCACCAGCCTGAGGCACGCCGTGCGTTCTCCCAGGGAAGTTGTCCCTGGATTATGGGACCCTGGCAGTGGTGGGCTGCTCAGGCTCTCGGGAGGGGAGGTGTGGATTGTGACCTGTGTTTGCACACAGGCTTCTTGGTGGCTGCAGCAGCAGCCTTAGCATCTCATGCTCGTTTCTGGGGTCAGTGCTGAGAGCCGTGGCTCGTGCCAATCTCTGGAGCTCCTTTAAGCAGTGCTCTTAATCCTCTCTCCTCGTGCACCAGGAAACAAAGAGGCAAGAAAAAGTCTCTTGCCTCTTCGGCAGCTCCAGACTTTTCCTGGACTCCCTCCCAGCTAGCCGTGGTGCACTAACCCCTTCAGGCTGTGTTCACACCGCCAGTCCTCTCCCTGCGATCAGACCAAGCCCGAGCCTCAGCTCCCAGCCCCCGCCCGTCCTGGCGTGTGAGCGGACAAGCCTCTTGGCCTGGAGAATGGTGGTCGGCACCGATCCTCCATGCAGGAATCTCTCCGCTTTGCCCTCCGCATCCCTGTTGCTGTGCTCTCCTCCGTGGCTCTGAAGCTTCCCCCTCCGCCACCCACAGTCTCTGCCCATGAAGGGGCTTCTAGGGAAACCTTTCCTCCTTCACAGCTCCCTCCCACTGGTGCAGGTCCCATCCCTATTCTTTTGTCTCTGTTTTTATCTTTTATCTTTTGCCCTACCCAGGTACGTGGGGAGTTTCTTGCCTTTTGGGAGGTCTGAGGTCTTCTGTCAGTGTTCAGTGGGTGTTCTATAGGAGCAGTTCCACGTGTAGATGTATTTCTGTTGTATCTGTGGGGAGGAAGGTGATCGCGTCTTACTCTTCTGCCATCTTCTCAAATCTCTTGAACTCAGCATTTAACAGGGGAGCAAGACAAAAAGCAGATAATAATCAAAACAGTTTGCTAAATGCACTGGTCGCTTTACAAGCAATTACAACTGGGACACTTCACATAAGAGGTGATATTTGAGATGCATCTTAAAGACAAAAGAGTTTTGGGTAGGAATAGAAACAGAGAAAGGCCAGCTCAGTTTCAGAAAACTATATATGCAAAAAGGTATGTGGCAAGAGAGATGTAGTATCTTCTAAAGAAAGCACAAAAGTTTAGTGGAGCAAAAGGAAAAAAAATTAAACTGAAACTAGTTTGTGAATCATCTTGCATATTGAACAAATAATTTGGAACTTTATCTTGAAATGATGCAATGTTACTGAAAAATTCTAAAGAAAGAAGTTAAAATTAGGTTTGTATTTTTAGTAAAATTTTTGGTACTCTATACGCAGGAGAAAGGAGCAGCTGTGTAGGAAAAATCCTGGAGTTTTTAAACCAGTTAAAAGACTACTGAAATAAACAAAGTGCAACATAATGAAGATCTAAAGCAAGGTATTAGCACTGAGAGTAAAGAGAAGAAGTAAGATTATAGAACAATCAGGAAAGAGAAGCAAAAATACTAATGGATTGAGGAAAGGGAAGAGTCAAGGATGGTGTAAACAATAAAAAGGATAAATGAGTATGCTTGAACCCAGCTTGATAAAATAAATCATGTTTAATTTACTGATCATTTACAACCTAAATACAACTAAATGTATTGTGATACTATGCACTTTGGTTCCAATGATAACTTCTACTTCCTTGTCTCTACAGATTAGTTTATCCATATTCACGAAAATCTTCCTGCCCCGATCCTACTATATTCAGTGTAGTTGTTGCTTCTATTGTCCTAGTCTACCTCATTCCTGAACTTTTTATCCTCTCCTGTGACTTCTAAATATTTACTTACTAGAATTTTTTAAACTTCTATTACACATATCCAAATATGTTTAAAAATAAGTTAAGATGTTCTTTTTTGCAAAGAAATATTTCTGAAAAATATCAATTCTGCCACACTATTCAAGAAATGGCTCTTCTGCTACCTGTATAATCAGATTTGCTCTCTACTTCTTTGACATAGAGCACCTCCTTGGAAGGAGTTTTATTTCACACCCTGAGATGTGGCAGAAAAAGAATTTCCAGTCTGAGCTTGACCTTTAAAAATCTCTGCCATATAACAATCATCCTAAGCATCACAATTTAGCCAATGATGTGATTTCAAATGTTCTCCCCAGATGCAGCCTCTTGGACTTTTAAAACTTAACAGTCACACTGTAAGTCAAGGTGGTAGTATATTTAATATTATTTTATTATGATTAGTTTCTGACACAGAAGTACTTTACATAATCAACAATACTAAATATGTTTAATATTGCATTTTGTTAACTTTTTTCAACACAGTTTAATAGCTTGATAAAATGACCAGCACATAGTGCATGATAAATATGTAATATAAATTAATTAATGTCAATATTATAAAACTATTGGTCATTTTTATTTAGGCAATTTAATATGTGTCCACATGACACCATGTAGACATAATTTTAAAATCTTAGGGGCATTTAACAGTCATAGTTCTTCTTGATAGACACCAACTCTGGTTGTCTTAAGAGTGTTCAGGGACTCCAAGCAAGGCTTAGCAAAGGAGAAGGGACTAGCACAGCTCTGGGGTGAGCCAGCAGGAAGAGTATCACATCACTCTACACAACTCCTGTGCTGTTACCACTGCCACTGCTTGACACAGCCACTGCCACTGGACACCACTGGCAGACTACCCCCAAACTTTATTTATTCCTTCCTCTTTGTATCACTCAAGTTACAAGGGGAGAGGAGACAGGGAGAATTCTCTGGGAAGAATTTAATTGGTTGAACACAGGTCACTTGCCCAAACCTTGGCTTCCAGGATTTCTCCTCTGAGCTTCTCTGGTGAGAGGTGGGGCATTGCATCCCACCAATATACACAGTAGAGATTATTCCATAAATGGGAAGGAGATAATATTTTAGGGTGGAAGGAGATAGTATGCTTTGGAGGTGGTAGTTACAGGCTGTCCAGTATGTGAACAGGGCACAGATAGAGTTGTAGGATTTTGAACCATTACTAAAGCTTATTACTTTTATTATACAACTTATCATACTGGTTTATATTAAGGTATCTCTGTTTCCTCAAATGAGTTCCTTCAGATTAATGAAGATACATGCATTCTTTAAAAAGTAATTTTAATTATATTAACTAGTATTAATTAATAATAAATAACAATTGAATACTAGTCAGCCATAAAAATGAATGGAATACTGCCATTTGCAGCAACATGGATGGACCTAGAGAATATTATGCTTAGTGAAATAAGTCAGATAGAGAAAAACAAATACTGTACGATATCATGTATATGTGGAATCTAAAAAATAACACAAATGAACATATATGCAAAGCAGAACCGACTCACAGATATAGAAAACAAATTAGTAGTTACCAAAGGGGAGAGGAAAGGGAGGAGGGGCAAATTAGAGGTATGGGATTAAGAGATACAAACTACTATGTATAAAATAGATAAGCAACAAGGATATACTGTACAGCACAAGGAATTATAGCCCCTGTAATAACTTTTAATGGAGCATAATCTATGAAAATACTGAATAACTATGTTATACACCTAAAACTAATATAATACTGTAAATCAACTATACTTCAGTAAAAGTAAATAAATAAATTGGCCTTTTCCTCCTGTATCTGACTCATAATATGTACCCCATTTTATGTAAGAATTCACACACATGTGATTTTAAAATGTTCTTTTGATATTTCATGTCTAATTATTTTTTAAGATCCCACAATGGTAACTCCTAATCAAAAGGGGCTTAAGAAAATTAAACAATGGTTTTATTGTATTTATTCCCAATAATCTATATCCCAAAATGTCTTAGGGTCATAAACTTCCAGAAGTCTCAACATTCCAACCCCATGTTGGAATTTAACCCAACAACCATTTGCTCCTTAACACCAAAAAATGGATGCTTTAGTCCCCTCAGTTTAATAATGCTCAGTCTAGTGTCTTTAGTTGTCTTTTAGTTGTTGTTTTTAATAGAAATGTATTATGCTTAGCTGTCTAGTAACACTTCTGATGTTATTGCTTTGTATCTGTGTTCTGTATAAAAATGAACAGTAGAATTCAAATCGTATTTGAGAGCTCAGAGTTTAGCCAAAAATTCAATTGTGTAAATTGGAAAACAAATGCCAGTGAAAATAAAGCTAACCACTCAATGTTCCTTAACTCAGATAGGGGGGCTGAAGGGGGGCTGTAAATAAGGAGAGAAAAAGAGCTTTGCTTTGCTGTAGCATTTGGAGGAGGACAAATATTTTTTACATTGTCTTGCAGTAATAAGAATCATCATCTACCTTCCACCTGAAATGTATCTGTAGCCATGATTTGAACCATTGATCTGCACGTATGTTTTGTACTCTCTAGGTGGCTGTGCTTCACAAAGGCCCCGTTCTCTCATTTGTGTGGGTATAGATTTGTGCTGCTGAACAAACAAAACAAGGCAGAATGCAAACAATCAATGAACCCTGGGGGGAGGGTTTAAAAGGCAGACAACTGGATGATGCCCAGGCATTGGCACACAATCTGGAGGGTTTATTTTTATGAATGCACATTTCAGTTTGAAAAAGATCTTTGGAAAACTGGCTTTGGAAAGAATCTAAGGTATAGTAAATTTTTGTTGTTGTTTTATTTTTGTTTTAATACTGGTTTCTACGGATTCTATGGGATTCTATGGATATATCTCAGAAGTGGCTTCAGGGGATGAGAGCAAAGGAGGCTGGACTCAGGGGGCCTGTCACCTTACCTTAATCATCACAGCATTTCTTGTATCTCTTGAACACATTATTTTTCCACTTAATTGAGGAATAGATTTGTCTGCTAAGAAACTGTTTTTAAAATCACTGATCTAGTTCAAATGAATACTTCATTTTACAGTTGAACAAGGAGAGGCCAAAAGGGTTAAGTTAGTAGACCACTGACCATAACTAGTATTAATAGAGCTGAGATTAAAATTCTCTTCTCCTTTTCCAGCCTGTGTCTACCACCAGGTCAAGTTGCCTTTTATTCAGTTCACTAAGTTCTAGTCATTCCATCCTTGACATTCAACCAAAGCACCCCCAGCATACAAATTTTAAAAAGGGGTTTTGAACTCTGAGTTATTTTAAACAATCTAAAGAAAATAATAATGAGGATAAATTATAACTATAGAATTATTAATAATTTGCAAAAGATATATGGATACGTACGAAACTCCTCTGTTAAAATAAGCAGCCAATGACCTCAGTTACACTTTTGGGAGAGCTCTATCAAGGAAGAGATACATCTATGTATAAAGAATAATGGCTAAGTAAAGGAAAAATGTTGTAGACAGAGGAAAGAGCATAGAAAGATAGGAAATCATGTTAAGTGCATTGATGTATTTATCAATGACGAAGGTAATTATTTCAGTAACTGATTAAAGTAAATGTATTCAGATGATATTGACAGACACTTTGAAATACAAGACATGATTCATATAATGTACCACCTTATCATTTCAAGAATGCTGATGTGTGAAGGAATAGTAAACTCCCAGAATGCTTTTTTATCTACAGGTTTTAATACCTGAGGTTTTGTTATATAAGGAAAAGCTTAAATGAGCTCTTGTACACAGTTATTTCCATTATGACCATAAGCCATTTGCCAGTGAGAGGACAGTTTATGCCTCTGCACTCCCTAAATGGCATGCATATTTTACTACAAGCTCTTGCCAGTCTGGTTTGTCTCAATAACTGATTCACCTCTGAGCCCAAACAACCATGCCACTCAATTTTACTCAATTCGGCTTCTTTTTTCATCCTGTTTTCAGGTCACATTTGCTTTATTTAAAGCAGCTGTGTTGAATCAGCTGAAACTCAAAGCGTTCAATGAAAGCCTTAAGCATGTGACTACAGCTTCACATAAATATCTCTGACTTGAAGCTTTAATATGAAGTGCTGCACATACACACACATTCAATCAAGAAATAGTTCGGAAGCACTGCTCAAGTAGATAACAGTTGTCTGTGCCGTGAATTAACACTGTAGGTCCTTCTGAATAAGGTCCACTCTAGCGAAGCCATAGTGTTTTATCACAGATCTTCTTTTCTTAAGGTAAATTATTATAAGCTAAAAAATAATCCTGGCTAGTATTTTTAAAATAAGGAACCTAACTTTGGGCCCTTCCATTATTCTTTCAGTATAACTCTGCCAAATCTAACTACTAATCTAAAAAATAACAAGGGGAATGAACAGAACAAAACTACTGGCCTGTAAGAATTTTCTAGTAGTTTAATACATTGCAATTGCTTGAATTATTAACATCTCCTTGTCCTGAGAACATATATTTAAATTGAAAAGCATTGTCATGAAGCAGGAAGTTGGGAAAATAACATAACATTGAAGATCTACATGACACTGACTTTTTTTGACAAAGCAGTTAGGATTAACTGATATCACACAGGAGCATCAGCATTTGCAACATGATTGTGACACAGCCAAAAAGCAAAATCTAACAGAGAGGAAGGCAGACCCGGAGTACAGGGCTAACAGGGAAGTAATTTAGTAGAAGCCAAGATGAACAGCATCCAGGAAGAGTGATAAATTTGATACATGTCTAAAAGACAGAGATAAGAGGGGACTTTGTGGTCTTTGCACTTTGTTATTGATCTGCTCGCTGGGCTATTTAATGTGTCTGGTAATAATACATTATTTCCCCAGCTTCAGACTTAAAATGTGATAGTAAAAATTAATAAAGACTATTTTTCTCCTTTCTTGTGCATTTTTACTACACTGCATTTGTCATGGGAATAGTAAGAAGTTACACACATTAAATTACCCTCTTATGAGCTATGATGATTAGTAATTTGAGCATCAGCAAAAGGGTGTCTATAATCCTAACAATTTAGCAGAGAGTCTTAGTACACTCTCTTGAATTCTAAGCATCCTTGACTGCATGAATTTGTGGAGTGAACATAGGCTTTGAAGTTAGACAGACCAAACTTAGGCAAGTTATTTAACCTCACTGAGCTCATCATAAAATGGAAATAATAAGGTATAACTCATAGGGTCATTGAAAACATTGCAGAGAAAGTTCTTAACAAGCACCTGACACTCACAAAATGAAAGCCATCATTGTTGTTTAAAGAAGCAGACCATAAAGAACTAACATGTATAACTCAGTGTTCTAAATCCTGGTTGTTCATCAGAATCACTTTTGAAATTATTCTAGAGACACCAAACCCCATCCCAAGAGATATTTACTCAGTAGGCAAGGCGTAGCCATCTCTATTTTTTAAAGAACTCCATGGGTGATCCCTATGTTCAGCCAGGACTGGTAGCCACTTTTATAAAAATATTTTCCAAAGTCAAAGAAGAACTCAAAACTTAAAGTGAAGAAGTCTTTAATAAAGAAGAACACTTCTGTCTTCCTTTTGTCATCCACTATTGTATATACCACATAGAAAAGGGCGTGTATATACAGATAAATGTTGACTATGTTTCTACAACTGATATATACTTTCATCAGGCAAAGGAGATTTTTCTAAATGGAAGATAAATATTTGAACCAACCAAATATTTGAGCCAACTAAAGAAGTTTATATCTATTTGATACTAAGCACAGCGAGCTCTGTTTGGACTGCAGTCCAAGATACAAAAACAGGAGCCTGAACTCAAACCATCTGGCCTGTGCTTCTGCCTTGGATTCAAGAATCCTACGATATGATACGTGTAAGTTTCTCTTGCATCCCTAGGCAATGTTGCCTCTTTCCACCAGCCCCACCCTCTCATTATGTTTCGGAACAGCATCTGGAGCCTGGCCAAGTTCATAACGGTGATCACAGTAAATACAAGCCAAAATTGAAAAGAATCCAACTGTGAATCAATATGAAGCTAAATGCTACCACGCCTCTCAGACTGCAATGATGGAACACATTAGAACTGAGTGCAGGATGGTGGATCATGCACAGAACTCAGAGCAGCTGAGATCAACCCTAGGATTTAAATCTGAATCAAGACGTATGCAAACAGATTAGGATAACATTTAGGTTTTTCTTCTCTGTATTCTTTTTACACAAGAAATGAAGGAAACATTTCAATTCATTAAACATTATTCTCTTTGGAAGCTGTTAGGCAAAGTTCGATTAAACCACTACCATAAACATGTCAAAACAAACCTGTCAGAACCTTATGAATGCTTTCCATTCAGTCATTAATAATAAGAAAAATGGCAGCAATCACTTTTATATAATGCTTACTATGTGCCAGACACTGTTCTAAGTGTTATTCACATATTAATTCATTTAATCTTAACAACTACCCTATGAAATAGGCAATTTTTTATATCCCCGTGTGGCATGCCATCCAGATTTTCCTTCAGGGAGGAAGGACATATTCCCCCCCAGCTGCTGGGATTGCTGCTGGAAGATGGCCCTTTGCTATCAGCCATCTTTGGAGATTGCCTTGACTGAAGAATACTTTCTTATCCAAGGTCATGCCAACTTCTACAGGCAGCTCTGATCCAATGATTAATTACAATGTGGGTGTAAAGTCCTGATCCTCTTGCCCCAGGTTGGGAAAAATTCAAAGCTATCCCAGTTCCAGAACTCTCCATGGGCTTGGCTGAAAACTTCCTTGGAATTATATCACAGCTCAAATTTTCCTTCTGCCCAAACGTCCTTCCCATCCTTCCTATTCATATTCCCAAAGCACTCCCTAAATATTGATAAATGTCCTGCACACTAATCTCTGTCTCAGAGTCTGCTTCCCAGGGGATGTAATCTACAAGCAACTTACACAATTTGATCATCTTGACAACCTTTCAGAAACAGGTGTCCACTTGACGTATGCTAGTGATGCTGCTGTACTTGTCACTCAGTATTTCTCATTGTCTCCTTCCCTCTCTACTTCTCACTCCACTCTGAGCATCTCACTTCATCTTCTACTGCCTCTGTTTCTATCAGTCTCACATTCAGACACCTTAAGATGTGGCTGGTTACTTAGTTACTATCTAAAAAGGTTTTTTTCTAAAAGAGAGACTGCCTCTTAAAGAGCCTGGTATTCCTATGTCTAGCCTGTAAATAGTTGCTCATGTTTAGAGGTCAGATTTCTGAGTCCATTAAACCTAGCCAGATTAACAGGAATGCAAACAGGAGGACTGCAAATTTATGCCTAGGTAAATATTTCTACTTGTTTAGCTTGCTGAAGGACTTTAGATGTAAGTGGAATTTAGATTTTCTTTGATTCACTAATTTGCTAATTTTGAGATTGTAATAAGTCATTTTCATTGCTTTCCACTAACCTTCCAAATTCCAGAGTTGTAAAAATGTAACTAATTCTGCATAATCTCTTCTATTGACTCCCATTGTTTGCTCAATACCCCACCTTCTGGTGAATCTTTTTTGGTAAACTTCTTCTCACTCATACACCAATCATGTGGTACTGGTTGGGTCATCATGTTATTGTATTACTCTATCACTACAGATGATGACTCAGAGGTGAGAATTTGATCTGTGGCAGGTCAATAAAACTTCTCTAGCATTTTCCTGGCTGGAACTGAACATGAATATTATTCCAGCTCTAAAATACAGCCATCAGCCCCCAAATTCTCCTATTCATAGAGGATGCTGGTCTATAATATAAAAAGAGAGCCTATAAAAGTGAGCACAGGTAACAAATATAATGACTACCTAATTCCAGTCCTAACCCAACTATGGCTCTTTCTTTCTCAAAATTTATTTTTTTAACTTGCTTTCAATAACCCTCCATTATCTTCCATTAAGGATTAATCATAAGCTTCTTAGCATGAAACACAAAGGCCTTCACAATATTACTTAACCTGTCTATCTAACTGCATCCTTACCTCCTGCTTGTGATCCATCCTGTCCTCCATGATACTCAGTTCTAGTAATATCATCAAGTGCCTGAATGGTGAGTCAGGATTCAGCACAATCTGTGCCTTCTCTGAAAAACACTCCTGTCAGAATTAGTCACTGATCCCTCATGTTCTGATAAACCTAACATCATTTATTTGTGAGTCTGTGTCCGCTGCTATCTATGGGTCATAGAAATTAAGATGTGAAGACAATGTTGAATCTGAATAAAAAAAAATCACAAGGAAAAGACACCTTGTACATATTCTTTCACAGGCTCTACATATTCACTTAAAAAGATACACAGATAGAGGTTATTATATTTGCAAAGGTATCAAGAATAGAAAAATACTTGGATAAATTAACACTAAAAATTACATTTTGGGCAATGCCAAAGTGGTGCTTCACATCTACCATGAAATCTCCTGTCTTTATCAGGGCAGTCACCTGGGACAAATGCTTATTGATACCATGCTTCCTCCCAATTAGTGTTCTTCAGTCTGTTCCTTTTCTTTTGTTTGCTTTAGGCTTAATTTGTACTTCTTTCCCTAGTTTCCTAAAATGAAGCACAGGTTACTGATTTTTAAACTCTCTTTCTTTCTAATATATGCATTTAAAGCTATAAATTCCCCTAAAAGCACTGATTTCTTCCCATTCCACAAATTTTAAAAAGTTGCATTTCCATATTTCATTCAAAATATTTTTAAAGTGTCTTTTGAGACTTCTGATTTGACTCAGATGTTCTTTAAAGGTATGTTGTTTAATCTCCAAGTATTTGTGGATTTTCCAGCTACATCTTTTATTGATTTCTAATATAACTTCATTATAGACTAAGAACATGCTTTGTATGATTTCCATTCTTTTAAATTTGTTAAGGTGTATTTCATGGCCCAGATTATAGTCTATATTAGTGAATGTTTCATACAATCTTCAGAAGTAGGTGTATTCTGCTCTTGTTGGGTGTAGTATTCTATAAATGTCAATTACAGCAAGTTGATTAATAGTGAAAATGCTGTTCAGATCATCTATATATTTACTGATTTTCTGCCCCCTTGATCTATCAATCATTGACAGAGGAGTATTAAAGTCTCCAAATATAATTGTGGATTTGTCTATTTCTCCTTTTGGTTCTATCACTTTTTTTCTTTTTTTTGCCTCATGTATTTTGATGCTGTGCTGTTAGGTGCAAACACATTTATGATTATTATGTCTTCTTGGAAAATTGAGCCCTTTATTATTATTATATCCCTTTTCCCCCCAATAATCTTCATGTTCTGAATTAATATAACTACTCCAGCTTTCTTTTGATTTGTCTTAATATGACATACATTTCTCTATTTCTTTATTTTTACCTATCTGAGTCTTCATATTTAAAGTTTGTTTCTTCTAAACTACATACATTCAGGTCTTAATTTGTTTCTGTGCTCATAATCTCTGCCTTATAGACCATTCACAATTAAAGCAATTATTTAAATATTTGGATTGATATCTGTCATTTTGACAACTGTTTTTATTTGTTACATTTGTTCTTTTTTTTTTCTCCTTTCGTATTCTACACAGTTTGGTTTAATTGAACATTTTGTTAGATTCCATTGTGTATGTATGGATCAATTATACTTTTTTTTGACAGTACCTTAATAGTTGCCCTAGAGTTTTCAAAATGCATTTTTGACTCATCACCTTCAACTAACACTACACCACTTCACCTGTTGTGCAGACGCTCCCTCCCATTTCTTGTGACATTGCATATATCATATATTCATTTCTTTATCCATATGCTAGAATCAACAAATACTACATTATTACTAGATTGCTTTAAGCAAACAGTTATCTTTTAGATCAATTAAGAAAAGGAAAAATATTTTTTACCTTTATTTCTTCTCTGTCACTCTTTTTTATATAGATCTGAGTTTCTGACCTATAACATTTTCCTTCTCCTTGAGGAAATTATTTTAATTTATATTTTAGGCCATATCTGTTGATGATGAATTCCCTCAGTTTTTGTTTGTTTGCTTGCTTTTGTTTTTGTCTATGAAAGTCTTTATTTCACCTTCATTTTTGAAGGATAATTCCACTGGATACAGAATTCTAGTTTGGTGGGCTTATTCTTTCAAAGCCTTAAATATTTCACTCCAAACTTTCCTTTCTTGCATGGTTTATGACAAAAAGTCCACTGTAATTCTTGTTCTTTCTGCATATGTAAGGATTTCCATCACCATCACCACTTCAGCTTCTATCAAGATCTTTTTCTTTGACCTTGGTTTTCTGCAGTGTGAATATGATATGCCTAGATGTGACTTTCTTTGATATTTATCCTGTTTGGTGTTCCTTGAGCTTCCAGGATCTCTGCTTGGTGTCTGTCATTATTTTTGGAAAGTGCTCAGCCATTATTATTTCAAATATTTCTTGTGCTCCATCCTCTCTTCCTTCTCTGTCAGGTATTCCAATTATGATTATGTTACATTTTTTAATACTGTCCCACAGTTCTTGATATTCTGTTGTATTTTTCGTTCATTTTCTTTTTGAGTTATGGTTTGGGATATTTCTCTTGACCTATCTTCAAGGTCATTGATTCTTCCTTTAACCATTTTTCAGTCTACTGACGAGCCCATTAAAGGCATTTTAAATCTCTGTTATTATTATTTTTATTTGTAGCATTTCCTTTAGATTTCTCTTAGAGTTTCCATCACTCTGTTTACATTATATATTCTTGCTTGCTCTTCACTTTTTCTATTAGAACCTCTGATATATTAAGCATAGTTATTTTAAATTACCTATCTTCCAACATCTGTGTCATATCTTTGTCCTGTTCTGTTGATTGCCTTTGTCTCTTCAGACTGTATTATATATATATATATATATATATATATATATATATATATATATATATAGCATGCCTTGTAATTTGTTGTTGTTATTGTTGAAAGCTATACATATTGCACTGAGTAATAGAAACTGAGGTAAACAAGGCTTTTAAGTGAGGGTTTATGTTAATCTGCCCAGGAGCTGGGATGTGTTTAATGTTGGCTATATGTGCCAGAGGCCTCAGATTCCTCTAGTGTCTTTGTTTTTGTCTCCCCTCTTGACTTTAGACTTCCTTAAGTCCTTCTCCTTAAGGAAAGTCTCTGTATTTCAGCTCTTTCAGCTGTTACCCATGGTTGTCATGCTGGAACATTGTTGGTGTGGTGATAACCTTAGAATCTTATGATTAAATATCAGTCATTTTGTGACTCACGCAGACTTAGGGCTGTGACCTTCACAATGTGTCTCCAGTGGTGTAGCTTTATCCTTCTGCCCACTGTTCTCCTCTTCAGCTTCTCAAGGCTATTTCTTTGAATCTGTAACTCTTATTGACTGTTTTTTCTTTCCTTCCTTAGGTGAGAAAGGAAGATTATAGGTCTAGAAAAGTCATTTTACCTGGAGTATGGGTCTTTATCATGGAAGAGGTCCCAGGTGTATTTCACAGAGTTAATTCTTCCTTACTCCCTGCCAAAGCTTAAGGTTCTCATTCTTCATCTTCAACTGTGAACCTGGTGTAGTTCCTGGAGGTAAAGCCCAGGAAAATGTGTCTTTGTTATGAACAAAGACAATTAATAAAATTTGCAAGGAAAAAAACACCATACCAGCCTCTAAAGAGATTCCTAGTTCCAAAGGAAGAACCCAAGAGGATTTTGAAATAAATTTTCCATTAAAAAGTCCCTGGAAATGTAATAGATTATAGGAAGTTAGATGTAGTAAGCTACTTCAGAGGCCATAATTTTGTTTTCCTTAAATACCAAATGGCATTCTAAATCAGACAACTTAATGCAACATTATTCTGCTACCAACATTTGTGCTTATATTTTAATATAAAATTAAATTACACTTTATATATTTTAAAAATGTTATTAATTTTATTTTTAAAGTTTTATAAAATATTTTTAATGTTAAAGAAATTTTGGCTTTCACATGTTTATTTATTATTATTATTATTATTTTTGATTAATGGTGCTTATATTATTTTTATTTTTTTATCTTTTCCCCCACCCCCACCCTCCGCCACTTTCCCCCCTTGGTGTCATACATTTGTTCTCTACATCTGTGTCTCAATTTCTGCCCTGCAAACCGGTTCACCTGTACCATTTTTCTAGGTTCCACATATATGTGTTAATATACGATATTTGTTTTTCTCTTTCTGACTTACTTCACTCTGTATGACAGTCTCTAGATCCATCCACGTCTCAACAAATGACCCAATTTCTTTCCTTTTTATGGCTGAGTAATATTCCATTGTATATATGTACCACATCTTCTTTATCCATTCATCTGTCCATGGGCATTTAGGTTGCTTCCATGACCTGGTTATTGTAAATAATGCTGCAATGAACATTGGGGCGCATGTGTCTTTTTGAATTATGGTTATCTGTGGGTATATGCCCAGTAGTGAGATTGCTGGGTCATATGGTAATTTTATTTTTAGTTTTTTAAGGAACCTCCATACTGTTCTCCATAGTGGCTATATCAATTTACATTACCACCAACAGTGCAAGAGTGTTCCCATTTCTCCACACCCTCTCCAGCATTTGTTGTTTGTAGATTTTCTGATGATGCCCATTCTAACTGGTGTGAGGTGATACCTCATTGTAGATTTGATTAACATTTCTCTAATAATTAGTGATACAGAGCAGTTATTCAGGTGCTTCTGGGCCATCCATAAGTCTTTGGAGAAATGTCTATTTAGGTCTTCTGCCCATTTTTGGATTGGGTTGTTTGTTTTATTAATATTGAGCTGCGTAGGCTGTTTATATATTTTGGAGATTAATCCTTTGTCTGTTGATTCATTTGCAAATATTTTCTCCCATTCTGATGGTTGTCTTTTCATCTTGTTTATGGTTTCCTTTGCTGTGAAAAAACTTTTAAGTTTCATTAGTTCCCATTTGTTTATTTTTGGTTTCATTTCCATTTCTCCAGGAGGTGGATCAAAAAAGATCTTGCTGTGATTTATGTCAAAGAGTGTTCTTCCTATGCTTTCCTCTAAGAGATTTATAGTGTCCGATCTTACATTTAGGTCTCTAATCCATTTTTAGTTTATTTTTGTGTATGGTGTTAGGGAATGTTCTAATTTCATTCTTTTACATGTAGCTGTCCAGTATTCCCAGCACCACTTATTGAAAGGGCTGTCTTTTCTCCATTGTATATGCTTGCCTCCTTTGTCATAGATTAGTTGACCATAGGTGCATGGGTTTATCTCTGGGCTTTCTATCTTGTTCCATTGATCTATATTTCTGTTTTTGTGCCAGTACCATATTGTCTTGATTACTGTAGCTTTGTAGTATAGTCTGAAGTCAGCAAGTCTGATTCCTGCAGCTCTGTTTGTTTCCCTCAAGACTGCTTTCACAATTCGGGGTCTTTTGTGTTTCCATACAAATTTTAAGATTTTTTGTTCTAGTTCTGTAAAAAATGCCATTGGTAATTTGGTAGGGATTGCATTGAATCTGTAGATTGCTTTGGGTAGTATAGTCATTTTCACAATATTGATTTTTCCAAACCAAGATCATGGTATATCTCTCCATCTGTTGGTATCATCTTTAATTTCTTTCATCAGTATCTTATAGTTTTCTGCATACAGGTCTTTTGTCTCCTTAGGTAGTTTTTTTCCTAGGCATTTTATTCTTTTTTGTTGCAATGTTAAATGGGAGTGTTTCCTTAATTTCTCTTTCAGATTTTTCATCATTAGTGTATAGGAATGCAAAAGATTTCTGTGCATTAATTTTGTATCCTGCAACTTTACCAAATTCATTTATTAGATCCAGTAGTCTTTTGGTGGCATCTTTAGGATTCTCTGTGTATAGTATCATGTCATCTGCAAAGAGCAACAGTTTTACTTCTTCTTTTCCAATTTGTATTCATTTTATTTCCTTTTCTTCTCTGATTGCCATGGCTAGGACTTCCAAAACTATGTTGAATAATAGTGGTGAGACTAGACATCCTTGTCTTGTTCCTGATCTTAGAGGAAATGCTTTCAGTTTTTCACCATTGAGAATGATGTTTGCTGTGGGTTTGTTGTATATGGCCTTTATTATGTTGAGG
>NC_041229.1:36775984-36778535 GCF_002837175.3 Physeter macrocephalus
CTGCATCTATTGAGATGATCATATGTTTTTTCTTCTTCAATTTGTTAATATGGTGTATCACATTGATTGATTTGCATTTATTGAAGAATGCTTGCATCACTGGGATAAATCCCACTTGATAATGGTGTGTGATCCCTTTAATGTGTTGTTGGATTCTTTTTGCTAGTATTTTGAGGAGGATTTTTACATCTATATTCATCAGTGATATTGGTCTGTAATTTTCTTTTTTTGTAGTATCTTTGTCTGGTTTTGGTATCAGGGTGATGGTGGCCTCATAGAATGAGTTTGGGAGTGTTCTTTCCTCTGTAATTTTTTGGAAGAGTTTGAGAAGGATGGGTGTTATCTCTTCTCTAAATGTGTGAGAGAATTCACCTGTGAAGCCATCTGGTCCTAGACTGTTTGTTTGAAGATTTCTAATCACAGTTTCAATTTCATTACTTGTGATTGGTCTGTTCATACTTTCTATTTCTTCCCGGTTCAGTCTCGGAAAGTTGTGCTTTTTTAAGAATTTGTCAGTTTCTTCCAGGTTGTCCATTTTATTTACATATAGTTGCTTGCAATAATATCTCATGATCCTTTGTATTTCTGCAGTGTCAGTTGTTACTTCCCTTTTTTCATTTCTAATTCAGTTGATGAGTCTTCTCCCTTCTTTTTTTCTTGATGAGTCTGGCTAATGGTTTATCAATTTTGTTTATCTTCTCAAAGAACCAGGTTTTAGTTTTATTGATGTTTGGTATTGTTTTCTTTGTTTCTATTTCATTTATTTCTGCTTTGATCTTTGTGATTTCTTCCCTTCTGCTAACTTTGGGGGTTTTTTTTGTTCTTTCGCTAGTTCCTTTAGGTGTAAGTCTGGATTGTTTTTTGAGATTTTTCTTGTTTCTTGAGGTAGGCTTGTATAGCTATAAACTTCCTTCTTAGAACTGCTTTTGCTGCATCCCATAGGTTTTGGATCATTGTGTTTTCATTGTCATTTGTTTCTAGGTATTTTTTAATTTCCTCTTTGATTTCTTCAGTGATCTCTTGGTTCTTTAGTAATGTAGTGTTTAGCCTCCACGTATTTGTTATTTTTTTTATGTTTCTTTTCCTTGTAATTCATTTCTAATCTCATACTGTTGTGGTCAGAAAAGACGCTTGATATGATTCCAATTTTCTTAAATTTACTGAGGCTTGATTTGTGACCCAGGATGTGATCTATCCTGGGGAATATTCCGTGCACACTTGAGAAGAAAGTATTATTCTGCTGTTTTTGGATGGAATGTCCTACAAATATCAATTAAATGTATCTGGTCTATTGTGTCATTTAAAGCTTGTGTTTCCTTCTTAATTTGCTGTTAGGATGATCTGTCCATTGGTGTAAGTGAGGTGTTAACATCCCCCACTATTATTGTGTTGCTGTCTATTTCCTCTTTTAGAGCTCTTAGCAGTTGCCTTATGTATTGAGGTGCTCCTATGTTGGGTGCATATATATTTATAATTGTTATATCTTCTTCTTGGATTGATCCCTCAATCATTATGTAGTGTCCTTCCTTGTCTCTTCTAACATTCTTTATTTTAAAGTCTATTTTACCTGATATGAGTATTGCTACTCCAGCTTTCTTTTGACTTCCATTTGCATGGAATATCTTTTTCCATCCCCTCCCTTTAGTCTGTATGTGTCCTTATGTCTGAAGTGGGTCTCTTGTATACAGCATATATATATGGATCTGATTTTTGTATCCATTCAGCAAGCCTGTGTCTTTTGGTGGGAACATTTAATCCATTCACTTTTAAGGTAATTATCGATATAGGTGCTTCTATTACCATTTTCTTAATTGTTTTGGGTTTGTTTTTGTAGGTCCTTTTTCTCTTCTGTTTGCCTCTTAGAGAAGTTCCTTAAGCATTTGTTGTAGAGCTGGTTTGGTGATGCTGAATTCTCTTAGCTTTTGCTTGTCTGTAAATCTTTTGATTTCTCTGTGGAATCTGAATGAGATCCTCCCAGGTAGAGTAATCTTGTTTGTAGATTCTTCCCTTTCATCACTTTAAGTATATCATGCCACTCCCTCTGGCTTGTAGAGTTTCTGATGAGAAATCAGCTGTTAACCTTATGGGAGTTCTCGTGTATGTTATTTGTCGTGTTTCCCTTGCTGCTTTCAATAATTTATCTTTCTCTTTAATTTTTGCCAATTTGATTACTATGTGTCTCGGCATGTTTCTCCTTGGGTTTATCCTGTATGGGACTCTCTGAGCTTCCTGGACTTGGGTGGCTATTTCTTTTCCCATGTTTAGGAATTTTTCTACTATAATCTCTTCAAATATTTTCTCAGGTCCTTTCTCTCTCTCTTCTCCTCTGGGAACCCTATAATGTGAATGATGTTGCCTTAAATGTTGTCCCAGAGTTCTCTTAGGCTGTCTTCATTTCTTTTCATTCTTTTTTCTTTTTTCTGTTTCACGGCAGTGAATTCCACCATTCTGTCTTCCAGGTCACTTATCTGTTCTTCTGCGTCAGTTATTGTTAGGAAATTTTTCTACCATAATCTCTTCAAATATTTTCTCAGGTCCTTTCTCTCTCTCT
>NC_041229.1:36779239-36803440 GCF_002837175.3 Physeter macrocephalus
TTCCAGGTCACTTATCTGTTCTTCTGCTTCAGTTATTCTGCTATTGTTTCCTTCTAGTATATTTTTCATTTCAGTTATTGTATTGTTCATCTCTGTTTGTTTGTTCTCTAATTCTTCTAGGTGTTTTGTTCTTTAATTCTTCTAGGTCTTTGTTAAACTTTTCTTGCATCTTCTTGTTCTTTGCCTCCATTGTTTTTCCAAGGTCCTGGATCATCTTCATTATCATTATTCTGAATTCTTTTTCTGGAAGGTTGCCTATCTCCACTTCCTTTAGTTGTTTTTCTGGGGTTTTATCTTGTTCCTTCATCTGGTACATAGCCCTCTGCTTTTTCATCTTATCTATCTTTCTGTGAATGTGGTTTTTGTTCCACAGGCCGCAGGACTGTAATTCTTCTAGCTTCTGCTGTCTATCCTCTGGTGGATGAGGCTATCTAAGAGGCTTGGGCAAGTTTCCTGATGGGAGGACATGGTGGTGGGTAGAGCTGGCTGTTGCTCTGGTGGGCATAGCTCAGTAAAACTTTAATCCGCTTGTCTGCTGATGGGTGGGGCTGGGTTCCCTCCCTGTTGGTTGTTTGGCCTGAGGTGATCCAACATTGGAGCCTACCCAGGCTCTTGGGTGGGGCTAATGGTGGACTCTGGGAGGGCTCACACCAAGGATTAGTTCCCAGAACTTCTGCTGCCAGTGTCCTTGTCCTCACAGTGAGACAGAGCCACACCCCGCCTCTGCAGGAGACCCTCCAACACTAGCAGGTAGGTCTGGTTCAGTCTCCTATGGGGTCACTGCTCCTTCCCCTGTGTCCCAGTGCACACACTACTTTGTGTGTGCCCTCCAAGAGTGGAGTCTCTGTCTCCCCCAGTCCTGTCAAAGCCCTTGCAATCAAATCCTGCTAGCCTGCAAAGTCTGTTTCTCTAGGAATTGCTCCTCCCATTATTGGACCCACAGGTTGAGAAGCCTGACGTGGGGCTCAGAACCTTCACTCCAGTGGGTGGACTTCTGTGGTATAAGTGTTCTCCAGTTTATGAGTCACCCACCCAACAGTTATGGGATTTAATTTTATTGTGATTGCGCCCCTCCTACCATCTCATTGTGGCTTCTCCTTTGTCTTTGGATGTGGGATATCTTTTTTGGTGAGTTCCAGTGGCTTCCTGTTAATGATTGTTCAGCAGTTAATTGTGATGGCTTTCACATTTTTAGATACCTTGGAGTACATCTCAGTAATTTATATATAAGTCATCACCATCTGGTGGTACTTGTTTTACACTTCAGGCAAAAGGTCCTATAGGGCAGCAGTACCCAAACTTTTTGGCATCAGGGACTGGTTTCATGGAAAACAATTTTTCCACAGACCTGGGTGGGGTCATTGGGGATGGTTCAGGTGGTGATCCCAGTGATGGGGAGTGGCAGATGAAGCTTTGCTCACTTGCCCTCCATTCACCTGTTGTGCAGCCTGGTTCCTAACAGGCCACAGACTGGTACCTCTCCATGGCCTGGGGTTGAGGACCCCTGCTATAGGGTCTTATATTTAACAACAATTTTCTGTGTGCCTTCTGCATTTTCTCCTACAGACACTGTGCTAAGAACTATTGCTGCAAAAATAAATGATTCTTTTGCTAATTTATACTCTAAAAATGATATATATGTAATTATTAAACTATGATAAAAGTTACAATAAAAGTTTGCAATATAAACTGTTTATTCTGTTTATTAGTAGGTTCAGTTGCTCTTTTTTAGCACCTACTATGTATCAGACACTGCTCTAGACACTGGAAATGCATCATTAAATAAGACAAACTAATGCCCTGCCTTCATGAAATTTATGTTCTAGTATAGAAGTTAGAAAATGAACAAAACATATAGTGTGTCATATGGCAATGAGTGCAATAAAGACAAAAGAAGCAGAAAAAGGGGATAGAATGTTAGAAATAAAAGTGGAAAAATTAAATAAACTAATCAAGAAGGATATGCTGATATTTTGCTGACATCTGAGCAAGGACCTGACAAACATGAGAAAGTGAACCCTACAGCTATCTGGAAGAAGACACAGGGAAGAGCAAGTGCAAAGGCCCTAGAGAAGGAGCTTTGCCCATTTGGCTGTAATGGAGTGAGCAAGGGAGAAAGAGAAAGACATTCATAGAGGTGACAATGAAGACAATGTATAAAGGAATGAAGGCCATTTAAGGACTGGGCTTTAAGTGAGATGTAAAGCCATTGGGAGGTTTTGATATGATCTAGCTTATGTTTTTAAAATGACGACTTAAGCTACTGTAGTGAGAATAAAATATAAGATGTAAAAAGCCATCAGCAGAAAGACTGTAGGATTGTGATACTCAAAATTTCAGTTCAGAACTAGATGAGAAGTTTGTGACAAATATAAATAAATACACTGCTTCCTGCATTGAGAAAGTCTTACCAAAGAAAAAAGCTGGCTGAACTAAATTGTATGAATAGTGATACAGTTCATTTATATAGTGACATAAGTTCTTTTTCTCCTTGTAGAGCAATAGGCCACTCAATGGATCATACTTTGAGAAGCACTATTTTAGGATAGTATTGCAGTAAGCCAAGTAAGAGATGATGGTGTTTTAGACCACGGTAGTGGTATGGATAAAAAGAAAAGACCCATTTGATATAGTTGTATCTATGTAGATATTGATATAAATAACTACATTCCTACATGCTCACAGGATTTGCTGATGCATTAACTTTGGGGTATACAACAACAACAGAAAAAGTCCATGAGAACAGCAGCTTCTGATCCTGAGAAACTAGAGCTGCATTTATTGAAATGGGGAATACAAGGACAACTTTGGGGAAGAAATCAGTATTTTTCAGTTTGGGGCATATTAAGTGTGAATGTCTAAACAGAGATATCAAGTAGGCAGTTAGATATATGGTTTTGGAATTCAGGAGCAAGGTCTGAGCTAAGTACACACCTATTTATACACATTATACACACCTATTTATATACATCAGCATATACATGGTATTTAAAACCATAAACCATTGAATGGAATCCCCAAGTGAATGAGAGATCTCTACTCTAGCATATAGACTACAGAAATGATCCAAGGACTGAACTCAGGGACACGTTGAAATTTAGAAGTCTAAACAGGGATTGGCAAACTATATATTTGGCCCTCTGGGCCAAATCTAACTTGCAGCTTATTTTTTTACAGTTCACAAGGTAAGAAAGGTTTTTACATATTATAAGGATTAAAAAAAGAGGAGAAGTAGAAAATGCAGCAGAGATCACACTTGGCTCACAAATCCTAATTTATTTACCATGTGACCTTTTATAGAAGTTATGTTTGCTGACCCACTGGTCCAGAAGATGCAAGGAGGTGTCGTCAGTGAGATAGAATGAAAACCAGGGGAGAGTGAAAGTTGAGTAAAGGCAAAGTTTTATAGTAGAAGGAATAATACTTCTGTCAAATGCTGATGATAGATCAAGAAAGATGGAAACTTAGAATTGACTATTGGGTGTAGCATTGTGGAAGGCATTGGAGACCTTGAAAAGAGTAGTGTTCAAGAAATTGTGTAAATCAAAGCCTGACTGGGATAAGAGGGGTTGGAAACAGCACATAGAGACTACTCTTCCAAAGAGTCTTTCTGTAAAAAAGAGCTGAGAAATGAGGCAGTGATTGGAGGGGTAAGTGGGTTTAATATATATATATATAATAAATATACACATTTAAATTTTATTTTTAAGGTTGGAGAAATGACGACTTGTTTTTATGCTTGTGAGGAAGACAAAATCAATGGAAGTTTTGACACTGCAGTGTTGAGAGGGGATAATTAACATAGAGATTCTCTCTTTTTCTTTTTTAAGTTTTATTGGAGTATAGGTGATTTGCAATGTTGTGTTAGTTTCTGCTGTACAGTGAGGTGAATCAGTTATACATATACATATGTCCACTCTATTTTAGATTCTTTTCCCATATAGGTCATTACAGAGTACTGAGTAGAGTTGTCTGTGCTATACAGTAGGTCCTTATTAGTTATCTATTTTATATATAGTAGTGTGTATATGTTAATCCCAATTTATCCCTCCTTCCCCTTCCCGCCCACGCCCCTGCCCCCCGACCCTGAAACCATGTTTGTTTTCTCTTGAGTATGTGAGAGATAATGTGATCAAGTGATAAGTAGAGGATTTAGATAGCAAGAGTACTGCCAAGTGGGAAAATATTGTGGCAGAAACTTGCAAAAATGAAATTCTGATGGATTCTCTTTTCTTAGCAAGTGGAAGAATGGGCGTCAGCTGAGAATGAGATGAGAGATGGATGTGGGAAATTTCAAGAAAGAGCAGATGAAGATGATTTCCAAAAGTGGAAGAGTGAATGACTAAGAAATATAGTATTTTTGCCATCCAGCACTAAGGGTCAACTTAAAGTAAATTGTCATGAGTTGAAAGACAGTCACCATGGTTTACTGCATGGAGGAACTGAGTAGGCAGAGAGCTTGATTTAAATAGGGTTGGAGTTTCGTCAAGTGCATACAATAAATTGAGAGGAGGAAAATTAGTTGAATGTGATGAAAGAGAATGATTGCAGCAATGGACCATGGAATGTAAGCTGAGTAAGAAAGAAACATGATGTTATATTTTGATACATAAGTTTATGGAAATCTTAAAAAAAAAATGAGAGGACTCCCACAGGATAAAATATAGCTACGGAAGAGAAAACATGGAATATAGGCATGCTGTTTTGGAGATTATTAAAAACAGACCAAGTGAAGGATATAGGGGCAATGAGAAGGAGGTATATGTTCTAAGGGAAAAATCGGAAAACAGAAGACTAGTTTCAGAGAGAGATTTAATAGAGAATGTCTCAGTTCATTCTAGGAACTGTATATATAATACAGTCAGCAAAGGTATTCATATTACCATTCATGAGGAGGAATGGGTCAGTTCTATTTGCAGTGCACACAACAGTGCACTGACAGGCTACAAGCCTTCCTCTCGGTGCCACGCCCAACAATATGGAGGAACCACCTATGAGTTCAATGTTGGCTATGTGACTATAGGATAGGGGTCTAGAGCAAAAACTAAAGAAGCTGATTTATTCTCCCAGATTAAAAAAAAAAAGTATTACTGAATGTTGTTATTAAATGAAAGACAGGCTCTTCTCAGCCTGTGTTTGTTTTCTAATTTTGCTCCTTTAAAGAGAGGAAAAGAAGTGAACTTGAGCTTCAGTTTGCAGAATTAAATATAAATATCCAAATAGAGAGAGAAGGTAGAGAATGGCAATGCCGGGATAGAACAAGAGCTGCCTCCCCTGGTTTCTCTCTACTTCAGCTTTTTCTTTTCTTTCTTTTTTTTTTTTTTTTTTGCGGTAGGCGGGCCTCTCACTGTTGTGGAGCACAGGCTCCGGACGCGCAGGCTCAGCGGCCATGGGTCACGGGTCTAGCTGCTCCGCGGCATGTGGGACCGGGGCACGAACTTGCGTCCCCTGCATCGGCAGGCGGACTCTCAACCACTGCGCCACCAGGGAAGCCCATACTTCAGCTTTTAAAAGACACAGTTTCCTATGCCTAGAGGTGAAAATGGAGAGACTATTGTGTCACTAGCAAGCCAGATAGCAGTTCCTTCAGCACTAGTCATCTTCACAGTCTGTTCCAGAAACAATGACTGCTGCTGCTAGCCACAGGGAGTTTTATAATGTAGGCCCTCGTTTCCTTGTCTGCAAGGCAATGCTGAGCTTCTCCTGCCACGATAGACTTCTTCCTCCTGCTGTTCTCAGCTTTGGGCACCATTACATTGCTTTATACTCTGCTTCCACATGGATTTGGAGCTTTTCTTCATGTTTCCTATGGTTTGCTGGGTCTTCACACACACCCTTGGACTCTTAGGACATACACAGCACCACAGAGAGGCGTGTGATGAAGTCACCTAGAGTCCAGCACCTGCTGTGTGCAAAACCTCATGCTGCCTAGAAATGTGAAGAATATCATGAGGTCATAAATCTTTCCCAGGATTAAGCAAATAAAACTTGAAGAAGATACAAATACTCATCTTGAAAACCAGGAAAACTACAATCCAGATTTCGTAAAGTCAAAGATGTTTCCTGGACTCTTGCAGGAAGGAAGTTGGGAATCATATTAAAGAGGCAATGGTCCCACTTCCACTCGCTTGAGTCATTCTGCACAGTAGGTTCATTGAATTGTTCCTTTCTTAACTAAGAATTTCTCTGTGACAGAGGCTAAAAAGGGATCCATGGGACATAATGCCCTTTTAATTTCTTGACATTATTCCCAAGGGTCAGGAATGCTCCTTTGCAATACACCCCTGATTAAGCACCAACCTCTATAATATCTAACTCCCAAATAGTTCTAGAAGGGATTATCTATTCTAACTCCCAAATAGTTTCCTAAGTTTTACTTCTCTCCATTTCTGCAACCATTTCCCTAGTCCATTCCCCTGGCTTTTCACATTAAATAGGTTCAGATTTTTAAAATATCTGTTGAATACGTGTGGTTTGTCAGAGTCCATGCTAGCACTTCCTCAAGCATTATTTGATTTTGTATTTAAAACAAACATATTAAAAAAACAGCTCATAATATTATGCTGTTTTTTTGTTTGTTTGTTTTACAGATGAAAAATCTGAGCCCTTCAGAATGGTTAAATGATTTTCCCAAGGACCCACAAGTACCAGGACCTGTGTCTTTCCAGAAAGACACTCTTCTCACCTATAAATTTATCCAAATACTTTTTGAACAACTTTAAATATTCTGCATGTATCATCCCTGTGATAGTAACTTTCTAATGTTTTTTCCCCTTTTTATAAAGGTTTCATTATTACCTTTGATTATAGCTTACCACATTTACAATTCTATTGTTTTAGCAAAATTCTCATTTAAACCCATGCCTGTTCTTCCTAATGTTATTAAAGTAACAAATGCCAGTATCACAGGTCTTTAATTGCTAGGAGACACTAATCTTTTTGCCTGCTATGGTCAGACCTGGATGAATGAGAATCTGCAAAGAATAATTCTCTGCTAAAATAACAGCAAAGAGAACTGAGCCTAATATTCAGTAAAAGGAAGACCATTTTACTAATGATATTAAAAACCAGAGGCTAGTCAATTCAGGGAGGATTGTAATTTAAATTTGAGGTTTAATCATTATTCACACTGTGGCCTGATCATTTCTAAGGTTTTTTTTTTTTTTGAGGATTGTTTTTTTAGGACCAAATGGTTTAATATAATTATTTATTACTCCCACATTATAAGTAAGAAAACTAATTTAAAGGCATCAAAGTAAAAAGCAAAATAACATGTTTTGTAAAAGAATATGTCATTTATTTGACTGCTACAATAAGACATAGGTACACTATTCCTTAGTGATAACCATAAGGTTCCAATCATCATTAAATATTTCCCAAAATATTCTAAATGTAGCCAAAACTAAAAAATGAACTATTCAATTCAATCTAAACTAGAGTCATATGTAGCAAATGAAAGATAATCTATAATCAAATCTTTATTATAATTTAGTAATATCACTTTCTAAGAGAAAAACTAATTATGAACTGTAGTAAAAATTTTTGTGAAAGACATTCACTTAGCTATCTAGACACACAAATTGAACTCAAAGTTATAGAAATAAATACTTTAATGATTTAGATTAATCCCTTCTTTTAATAAGGGATGAAAAAATGAGAACCTGAATCATTCAAGTGACTTGCTCAAGGACAACAGCTGGCCAGTAGCTGAGTGCAGATTAGAACAAGTTACCTAATGCAAAGTCTAATGGTGGCTCACTTCCAGACTATTTTTTTTCATTTACTGAACAAATATTCATTGAACAGCCAATATCTTCCAGACTCTGGCCTGCCAGAGTTGCTGTAATAATAAATAATCAGGCACAGAACTGCCTTCAAGTAATTTTTAATTTAGTGAGAAGACAGACATTAAACAATGAATAATATAAATAATTTTTAACTAAAATTGTGATGAGTTATTCAAAGGACACATACAATGTGCAATGAGAGGAAATACTGCAGCAATCTGAGAAGGCTTCCATGAGGAAGTGACATTAGGAGAATAATTAGGAATATCCGGGAGAAAAAGAGGGAGGGAAGATGGGGGAGAGAGGTCAGGAAGTGAGGAAAACCAGATTCACAATAATGAGACGGAACAGTTTTCTGAAGAACCTGGGCTAGCAGAGGCTTGGTAAAAGCAGAAAGAGGCTAGTGTGGCTGAAACCCTGTGAGCAAGAGCAAATGTTGTAAGAAATAAGGTTAATTCTAAATTCTAATTCTTTTTTATCGCAGTAAGAACATTTAACAGGAGGTCCACCCTTAACAAATTTCTATGTGTACCATACAGTATTGCTAACTATAGGCACTGTGTTCTCCAGCAGATCTCTAGAATCTATTCATCTTGCATAATTGAAACTATACCTTTTGATTAGCAACTCCCTATCTCCCCCTCACCCTAGCCCCTGGCACCCACCATTCTACTTTCTGCTCCTCTGAGTTTGACTATTTTAGACACACCATATAAATGGAATCATAAAATATTTGTCCTTTTGTAATTTGCTTATTTCCCTTAGCATGATGTCCTCAAGATGCATCCATGTGTCCATGCATCCCACAATATTGCAAGATTTCCTTCTTTTTTTAAGGGTAAATAATAGTCTATTGTATGTATAGACCATATTTTCTTTATCCATTCATCTGTTATAGACCTTTAGGTTGTCTTGGCTATTATGAATGATGCTGCAATAAACATAGGAGTATAAATATCTATTTGAGATCCTGATTTCAATTTTTTTGGATATATGCTCAGAGTGGGATTCCTGGATCATATGGTAGCTCTATTTTTAATTGCTTGAGGAATCTCCACACTGTTTTTCATAATAGCTTCACCATTCTACATTTCCACCGATAGTTTACAAGTGTTCATATTTCTTCACATCCTTACCAACACTTGTTATCTTTTATAAAATGATGCCTATCTTAACAGGTGTGGTCTAGTATCTTATTTTGGTATTGATTTGAATTTCCCTGATTATTAGTGATGCTGAGTATCTTTTCGTATACCTGTTGACCATTTGTATGTCTTCTTTGGATAAATGTCTATTTAAGTCCCTTTTCCCATTTTTCAATTATAAAATTTTCTTTTCTATTGAGTTATAGGAACTTCTTATATATTTTGGATATTAACCCATTATAATATATAGTTTGCAAATATTTCCTCCCATTTTGTAGACTGTCATTTCACTCTGTTAATTGTTTCTTTTGCTGTACAAAACCTCTTTTAGTTTGATGTAGTCTCATTTGTCTATTTTTGCTTTTGTTGCTTCTGCTTTTAGTGTCATAGCCAAAAACTCATAGACAAGACCAATGTCATGAAGCTTTTCCCTGTTTTCTTCTAAGAGTTTTACAGTCTTTAATCTGTTTTTGAGTTGATTTTGATGTATGCTGTAAGAAAATGGTCCAATTTCATTCTTTTGCATGTGGATATCCAGTTTACCCAACAGTATCTGTTGAAGAGACTATTATTCCCCTATTGTGTATTCTTGGCACCCTTGTCAAAGATCAGTTGACTATATATGTGTGAGTATTTTTCTGGAGTTTCTATTCTGTTCTGTTGGTCTATATATCTGTCTTCATGCCATGATCTTTTAATTACTATAGCTTTAAATATATTTTGAAATCAGGAAGTGTGATGCTTTAGTTTGTTTTTCTTTCTTATGATTATTTTGACTATGGGTGGCACTTTTTGATTCCATATGAATTTTACAATTGCTTTTAGGAGAAAGATTTACCTGTTCTCTCTTTTTTTTTCAATAAAAAATGATTTCATGTAAAATATACAAATTTCTCAGTATGAGAACTTCCACAAAACAGGGAGAATGACAACTAAAACAATTTTTCTTAAAAAAAGAACACTCCCCTTACCTTGTCCTTGCTACCCAACACTCAAGAACAAATCTGTACAAAACTACAAACATAGAAAAGGACCTTAGAGGATGTTACGATGGAAAGTCTTCAGAACTAATCTAAACTGCTCTCCTCACCAAGACCCTCCCCCGACAGAGCTGAAGGTTCCCAGGTACACTGGGGAAAGTGAGTTTTACCTGTTCTCTTAAACAGGCAAGAGACCATGGCGGTTCCAAAATTTATAAGGAAAGACCAGTTATCAGAATCCAAAATACCATGAAGAGTGCAAGAGTTAAAGGAAGAAGTAACACCTTTGACTAGAGGAATGGTTGTAGGAATGGAGAGAGATGAAAATCCAGGGAACTATTTGGGATTAGGAATTGCTATTCCTTAATTTTTAATTAGTATGTAAGAAATATGTATCACACCTGGAAGAATAGTGATACCATTTATTGGAAGTATAGAAAATTTGGGAAGTAATATGTTTTGTTTTGTATATACTGAATTTGAGCTACTTATGAGACATTTATAGATATGCAATTCAAAAGAGGGGTCTGAACTGGAAATGCACATTTAGCATATATATGGCATTCCAAACATAGATGGAGAAGATATTTCCTAAGGAAGTAAATGTAGTTAATAAGATTGAGCCCTGAGAAAGTCCAGAATTTGACGTTAAATTAGAAGAAACAGAGTCTAAGAATGATCAGTTAAAGAGATAGGTGGGAAACTAGAAGAGCGTGGTGTCATGAAAGTCAGGGGAAAAGCATGTTTACAGTATTTCAACAGGGAAAGCATGGACAAATACATTAACAGTGCTCAGCTATTCGAGTGAGATGAGCTCATTAGGGTCTTTATGAAACAGTATTTCAGTGGTGTGGTGGGAGCGGTCAGATTGCAATGGATTCAAAAGTTAATGAGAGAAAATTATAGTAACTCTAGGGAAGTTTGGTTGGGCACAAGGGAAAAAAATAGGGCAATAGCTACAGGAGGATGTAGAGGGCACAAAAAGCTGTTTAAGATAAGAAGTTCTAGAACATCTTTACTCTTCCTCATTTCCTTAGATTATTCAAACTCAAGTCAACATCATTTTTAGTTCTGTCCTGCCAGCATTTCAGTTCTAATCTCTTTGTTTCTCCTTGCTCTTGTGACTAAATGTCACAACTTATTCCCCAGTTCTAAAAATTGTTTACCATTTTGTTTCCAGGTGTGACACCAGTTTCTTATATCATTAGGTGCTATTTTTAGTACTGGAACCTCCATTTCAATGGAGACAAATCTATATAAAAGGTATTTAACAAGATGATTTTGGAATTTATGCTTCTGCATCCCTGTACTCTCAAACTGCTTCCTAATCTGTTATCTCTGTTCAAATCCCTTCAGCAAAGGTGGACCCAATAATCTTCTTCATTGAACCTCTATAATTCTAGACTCTTTGGAAATCACTGCCTAACTCCACAAGCTTGAGGCTTTCATTCAAGTGTTCTTAAGGGGGAGTTATAGTAGTAATCTACAAAGTGGGGAGACACCCAGTGGGTGATCCAGTGGATTTGGGTATACAATTTTTAGACTTTCTATTTTATTTTTATTCATCTTAAAATATAAGAAAATTGAAACAACTAATATTTAATATTAGACACTGTCACTTTTGTTGGATCCACATGTAAGATGTCACTTCACACACACAAAAAAAAGTGCAGTGATAATTTAGGGAAAAAGTAGACAGTTTTAAGTCTGAAGTGTTAACAATCATGTCACCAGAACGTTGTTCACTTTCAGTTTATGTAAAAATTTCCATTTTCTTCTTTTAATTTCAGAGAGACAGAATGGACAAAAGAGAAATAAAACCAACCTGTCTGATGTAAAACGACTTCTTTAATTAATACATTTATTTTATAAAGTTTTTAAAAATATAGAAATTTACACAAATCATAAGTGTACAGCTCTGTGAATTTTTACTAAGGAAACTTTGATTGAGAAATAGAACATTAGTAGTCCCAGAGAAAGCTTCCTCTTCACCTCTCCTAATTACTATCTACCTTTTCCAAAAAGGTAATACCTAACATGACTTATTACCATACATATTAGTTTGCTGGGTTTTGAAATGTTTATTAATGGAATAAGATATATGTACTTTTTCAGTACCTGACTTCCTTTGCTAAGGCCTCTATTTGTGAGATTCATCCACATTTTAGGTAGTTCATTGCTGTAGCACTATTCATTTGTTCAGTCTACTGTTGATAGAAATTGGATTGTTCCCAGCTTTAATAACAATTCTATGAGCATTTTTGCACACGTCTTTTGGTACACATGTGAATGGATTACCACTGAGTATAAAGTCTAAAGAGTCCAATTTGTATGCTGGGTCATTTATTATGCATATGTTCAGCAGAAATTGCAAAAAAAATTTCCCAATAATTGCAGCAATTGACTCACCATCAGCAGTGAGAGTTCTAATACCTCTACATTCTTGTCAATAATTGGTATTATCAGTACTTTTAATTTCAGCCATGTTGGAAACTGTATAAATGTATTTCATTGTGGTTTTAATTTTTATCTCCCAGGTGACTAAAAAGATGGAGCAACTTTTTAGATATTTATTGAAATGTAAACTAACCCTCACAAAAAGGACAAATGAATTCAAAGTAGCCCATACAAGTAAACCAAAGATTAAAAATAATATTCATAAAAAATTGTAAAAAACTAAGAAAATGGCAATGACAAATATAAGCTCTTCATCAGCTACACTTCAAAGGAGAAACAATGACGATTTCATCATATATGACTAGAAGTTTGCAAAAGTAATCAAATAATCAAGAAGACTATCTAAAATGTTGATTTACTCTTTCTATTTTAATGATGAACCCCCTTTAGCGTATAGTAAGCCATTAGATATTAAATTCTTGTAAATCATATACAGTACATACATAAATATATGTATATGGAATGCAGATACCCACTTCTGTCTTTGCTGTTAGAGGTAACATTCAAAAACTGTTTACAGATCCTTGTACTACAGTTCTGTTGGACACCATAGGAAATAGATGGGGTTATATCTCTGTTGTCAAATTTTTTGATGTTGATCAGAATACTGTCTTATTCCACCTTTGAATATTTCTTGTTTTCAGGATCCTCAGTGTGATGCTCACACCTTGACAGCTGTCTCTCTTGTTAGATGGTCCTACCAACAATCCTCTGTCAAGGCTACCAATCACCTGTAGCCATCTGTCTCCAGAGACCACACTGGTATGACTGGGCTTCATCCCCAAATCTGCCAATGAGTTTGCCCCCAACATTTATCTGTCTCAAATGGACATGCCAAATTTTCTAGGTTGTTGTTCTCCTAGTCTAGCATATGGAAATTCCTCAAGCCCCTGTTCCAACACCCTATAACTTAGCTTACACTTAAAATATAGTGAAAATAGTTTATTGACTGGAAGATGATAAAAAAAAAATCTCCATTATAGATATTTAATTCCAGAAAAGGAAGTGCTAAAATGAGGGAACTGAATTAGCCTTTTATTGATTCTCCTTTTCAGTTGATTGATTTCATTTTACCTGATCAAATGTTATAGCTCAAAACATTAACTTTTAAATAGATCAGACTAAAATGCATATTTTTTTTTTTTTTTTTTTGTGGTATGCGGGCCTCCCTCTGTTGTGGCCTCTCCCGTTGCGGAGCACAGGCTCCGGACGCGCAGGCTCAGCAGCCATGGCTCACGGGCCCAGCCGCTCCGCGGCATGTGGGATCCTCCCAGACCGAGGCGCGAACCCGGTTCCCCTGCATCGGCAGGCGGACGCGCAACCACTGCGCCACCAGGGAAGCCCTAAAATGCATATTTTAAAACTCAAAATATACTTGTCAAATTCCTATGTGGTTGATAAATATTCTATTTTTTCTGTTGTTGCTATTGTTTAATTTTAAATATATTGTGTGGTGAAGCTTCTATAATTACAATAATTTTTCATATTTTGTAAAACCCTAGCATATTTTTATCACTTAGTTACCTCCCTTTTTCTTTTAGTGACAATGTTTGAGTTCATCTTAAAATCCATTAAATAAACCCCATTTAGTCTAGCTTTTTAATTTAACTTCAGTTCAAGTACTTGTAAAATATACCTCAAGATTTTTATTTTTCATAAATAATTGAATTTTAAATTAGCATTGAGTCAGCAGTGGGGATATCTTCCATATTTTCACTGAAAAGTACAATAATAAAATATAGTCAAAATGCACTTATTTAGATCTGTGCATAATATAGTAATTACCCAGTTTAATGTGATCCTCCATGTGGATACATTTCATTTGTGACTTTGATCCATAATATGGCAAAATCAGACTTTCCTCCAAAGCCATTGTTTCCCTGAAGTACTTCTGCTTGTGTTAGGAAAGAACTATGATGAATTCTAAATAACTCACTCCTGAACATTCAGAAAATAAATACTCAAATCTTTCTGAAAGATGTCTTTAAAAAGTTTTGCTGAATTTTCTTTATAAATAAAAGATGAATAAGAGATGTTTTCCCTTATAAATATCAGAAATAGGTTGCAACTTAGTAAATACATTTATAATATCCTTTATCACACACCAAAAAGCTGATATGTGCAGAGTTTGACTCCCTCCCCAGTCCATTATCCACAAAAGAGAGAATTGCTGAATTATGCTCCCTTTTTTTAGCCATAAACTCTTAGTTTTCAATTTGGGCACAATTAGGAATGTTATAAAAGATTTTTATGATCTTTCCCCCCAGGCTCAGAGCCAATTATCATGTTCTTTGTTCTTTGTATATGTATTATTCAAGTATTAGTCGTTTCCCTTGTTATTTGTTTTTTGCTCATATTGTGTTATAATAAATTGTCGCTGCACTCGCAGTTAGAGTATTTACGTTCGTTTTCCATAATGCAGCGGCAAATAGTCAAACTGAACTATTTAATTGGGTGGCAGTATGAGGGTGGAGTATTATTCTTGAAAGAGGGTGGGTCCTGGGTCTGATATCAAAGTGTTCATGGTCAGGTCTGAATGAAGCAAAAAGTTCCTTTGGGACAACAATCGGACACAGAGAGAAAGTTGCTAAATCAGATGTTAGAGAACCTCAAATGCCAAAGACATATAAATACCAAAGGAGTTGGGGTTACTTAAGGTGTCCCATAGCTACAGCCTAGATGAACTTGTGCAACATTGGGAGACAGAGAGTTCAATTATGGATCTCTTTTAATTGTCCAGCCTTGAAATATAAGTACCTAAACGTGGGTACCAGCAGTCAGAATAGAAAGGAAGGGATAGATGTGAGAAATACGTTAAAGAATGTGGCCATTGATTTTGCCAGGAACAGTGGTTAAACTTGGCTCCCAGCTGTGGGAGTGTACGGTCTGAAAAATGATGACGTTGTTAACTAAAAAGCAAGTCTGAAGGGAGAGGGATTTAGGGGGAGGGTATTATAAACTTGCTTTAAAAGTGTTGTGTTTACAGTCACAATAAGACGTACAAATAGGGATACCAAACAGGCACTATGGGAGCTGTAGAGGACAGAAATAAAAATAACAGCTGAGAAAATATCTTATTCCTTCCTTATTTTAAGTACACAAAGAAAAACACTGTAAAGTAGGAAAGTGTATTTGTGCACAGTTACCTCTCTTCTTCAAGACTTTCAGAGTGAATACCTGAAATAAGATCACTCTGTTCTCTAATCCATTTATTCCTTCATTCAAAAAGCATTTATCAATCACATGATATACACCAGGAAGGGGAATGGTGAAGAAGAAACATATTTAAGATATATTTCAGAGGTAGAACCAACAGAAATATGTTATAGAGTAGACTGCAGGAAAGGCTTTCCAAAAAATTTTAGACTTCTCAATCTATGGATTAGAAATAATTTTAATTATTTTAATTATAAATTTAATTAAATGGATTAGAAATAATTTTAGTCCATTTAATCTATGGATAAAAATAATTTTAGTAAGTGACAGGAAAAATACATAGAGAAATAGGCATTTGAGATTTGAATCCTCAGGGACGAACTGTCCAGAGCTGTTCCTTCAACACTGTGATACCCTGAGTGGAGCTGTTATCCCTGGCAGTCTTATGCTTATTCTGGAGACAAAAGAATTTCATCAAATCCAAATAAAATGACTCCACTCCAGGTCACTCACTCATTTATCCTTTCAACAAAGATTTATTTCATGACCGTTTGTGCCAGGCACTGTGCTCGGTACTAGATGTAGAATGGTAGGTGACATCTCTCCATAGCGTTGTTTACAATATGGTATCTTCACCTGTAACAGATCAAACTCTCTCTCAAGAGTACTTCCAGATCCAGATAGTCTCTGGATATGCTGTTTATTCCTTCTATCTGTTTTCATCCCCATTACCCTTACCATTATTTAGATATTTACAGATATGCCAACATCCTTTCAGTTAATAATCATTTAAGTCCTTCTGAGGCTGAGAATTCAAAATACCCACTTAAAACACTTGAGGTGGATGAGTATACTCCGCTTAATGTGTTTCTGAGAAATAGAAAAACATTGTAAATTTTATAGCGTTAGTTTTTATTAAGATTTTCTTTTCAATAACACTTCATGCATAGGTAAATGAAATTCTTTTTCATTAAACAGATATAATCTCTAATCTTTAAAGTATCAAGAAGGTAAAGACTTTGCAAAACATGCAGTTTCATTGGAGAGAAATTTGTTGCCTACCAAAATTGCTAAGAATGTATATTCAGACTTTAAAATAAAACCATCTTATAAGGGGGCTTTTTTTCTTCCTGAAAACTCACTTATGTGTCAGTACTAATTGAAGGTAGTGTCCACTGACATTCTGGGCAATGACTTTTCTATCTATTTTTAGATTTGACCTAAAAATAACCTAAGAAACAGTAAAGTAGCCTTTGCATGCCTGCAGGCAAAAGATCATCCTGTTCAGGGAAAAAGACCACTGAATAAATGGCTTTATCTTTTAAATGATTAAATTCTCAACAGTTTTTGTGTGATACACCCTTTATAAAGGTTATAACTTCCATCTGCCTATTCTTTCATCTGAGACTCAGGAAAGTCTCAGCTGCAGATGTGGCAGTCCCAGGGCAAAATGAGGGTAAGCTAAAGCTGCTTCCTTTCTAGTCAAAGATGAAGACAGCATTTTCTCTAAAAAAGCATATTTTTCCCAGCCAGTCTTTTACAAGCAGCTCACTGATTCCATAAATAAAGAGCATCATCCTCTATAGGCTGGGCTTTCCTGGAGGTGACTGTAAGACCATCCCATTCTCTGATTTGTGTGTCTCCTGAGACCAATCAAGGTCCCTTCTCTCTTCCTTCAATTTAACTTTTAACAAAATTTAAAGATGAAAAAATAATGCTTAAACATGACATCTGAATCATGTTGCTGAACTGTTTCTTTACGACTTCATTCTTAAACTTTAGATATTAAGTTGCTCCCCAACTCTGAAGTTACAGAAAGTCTAACTTGTAAATTCCAACAGGAGAGAAATGCTACTTGGTTGAGAATTGTGAAATGAGTAAGCCAGACCATGTGGCTTACAGATCTAGCTTAGACTTTCCCTTGCTGAAGAGAAGGATGAGACAGGGTGGATACTGAGTAGAGAGAATCTTTATTAAGAGAGAATCACAGGAAACATAAGAATGGCTTATATTGAAAAATCAGAATGGCATATATCAGTTATAAGACATTTGAAATTAGAGATTGGATATTTATATCCTGCAGTGGCCAACACAATATAATAGGGACTACAGTAGTAGTGGTATAATAAATGTTAGTTAAAGAGCAAAAGAGAAGGAGAGGGGAAGGAATTATCAATTCCCTTGCTGTCTACTGGAAGTAAAAGACACCACCAGATAAAGAACCATAGATAATTGTGCAACAACCACTATAAAGAACAGCTATCTTTGACAAGACCCAAGATTACCAGAAGCTAGTATTCTAACAATATGGACACACTGATATTCCTGCTGTATTGTGTGCAATTTCAGTCTAAAATAAGAAATGTGCTGTTGTTTAGAACAGTAGTTGCAATTGTTTTCTCTGTTTTCAGAAACGTCTAATAGGAAAAATGACCCCACAGAGTCTGGGAGGGTCACACTTAATATCTTAGCAATCAGGTAAAAATTAGAATAGGAGCGATGTGTTTCTGAATAAGACCCACAAAGAGGTAAATGATATTTTCATCCAAAAGTCTTGACAGTCTCACTAAAGCAATGTTGCTGCTCTGAGAAAAAAAAGAAAAGTTTAAGAAATTATGTCAGATTCAATTTATTTGGAGTCAATTAAATAAATAAAACATTTCTGAACATAAATGGACCAGATGCAGTTAAATAACATGAATATGTAGAGATTCGTTATGAAAAAATATGACTTTTCCAAAGATATGTAAGCTGAAAATACAGGCTCAAAGAAAGAGGGCAGTAGTTTTCGAGGAATTTCTACATTTGGAAGAGTACAAAGGATTCAATGGTACTTGTTAGCAAGCAATTTATGAAAATGGCTTATAGTGAAGAAACAGGCCATTGAATTTAGAAGGATTAACAAATTGAAACAATAACCAAAAATGTGCTGTGAATGTAGAATACAGCTTTTTTATTTATAGTAAGCGGAGAAGTGAGAGACATAGAAATGGTTATAAAAAGAATGAAAATAGGGGCTTCCCTGGTGGCGCAGTGGTTGAGAGTCCGCCTGCCGATGCAGGGGACACGGGCTCGTGCCCTGGTCCGGGAAGATCCCACATGCCGCGGAGCGGCTGGGCCACAACAATGAGAGGCCCGCGTACCGCAAAAAAAAAAAAAAAAAAAAAAAAAAAAGAATGAAAATAGACCGTAAAGGCTGAGTAATTCTAAGAAGAATGTGTATACACACATTGTTAGTTTCAACATTTACTAGGATTTACACAACATGCCAAGCGTTATGCTATACTTTTAGCAGATAATTTCTCGCTTAGTTTTAGCAACAACTGTATTATAAAGATACTCTAAGTAAATCTTACACATGATAAATAAGGTTTACAGAGGACAGCTTTCCCAAAACCATGTAGCTAGTAAGCCACATTTTCTAATTTAGGTTTATCTAACTTCAAAGTTGATATTCTTTCTCACTAAGCTTTGTTTCACCCTCTGTGCAATGATAATGAGTTGCCAAATGTGAAGCAGTGGAGAACATCATCACCATCAAGAATTTTGTATAATTGTGAGACTACAGGGGTATAAGGGTCATCAACACAAATGCTAAAGGCTAATGTCAGGGGAAGGATAAGCAAGATACTGTGCAAAGAGGAAGACGGAAGAGGCAAGAGATGACCCCCCACCCAAAAAAATAGATGTCCTAGGCAGAGGAATGATATTCCAAAAGATACTATTTAAGCAGTACAGCACAACAATGGCCCAGAAGTAGACATAAAGCAAAGATCAGTATGGGTTCCAGAAGGCATGGGACAAGTGAGCTTCACTGGAGAAGTAAACAAGAACAAAAGGAAAGAGAATTTATAGATTTCATAGAGTCTGTTCACCATGAAAGAGGGCATCCAGAGATCCAAGTAAGAATCAATGGCATGGATGCAGGTGTGCTGAGGAGAGCAGTAAGATTGAGTGGGATGGTGGTAAAATTGTGACCTCAGGACTGAGAGAGACCCGTGGAACCTTGCTCCACTGCTTCCCACCTCTGTGATCTGTGTCAATTACTCTGTCTCTCCTTGCCTCTGTTTCCTTATAGGTGAAATGATAATAAACAATAGTACAGTCCTACAGAGTTATTGTTTAACCTCTGACTCTGACTTCAGAGTTCTTATTACTCTGTAACCATCACATTCTAAGAAAGATGGAAGAATATAAGAACTTATACCTTCAGCCTTTTGATTTTCTGTGTCCTATTATCCAGATTATAGTCCTCTTGTATCTTGTTTCAGCATGATGGTGGTAATAAAGTTTATTATACTATTGTCTCTATTTTAGTATAAATATGAAATTTTCTAAAATAACAAGCTTAAAAATACATAATTCTCTAGAGTCCCATAAAACAGCAACACCCTCTGGAGAAAGCTGCTTGGCATAGATTTCTCCCCTCTAAGAGAAATGAAACCTAGTTTTTTCTCTTATCGTCTTCTAGAAAGGGTGATTTTATAAATGCCCTTGTTAATGTGTTTGCTCTCAGTAGATCCCACGAAAAATGCTGGGGGTGCCAAAAACCTGAAACCAACTGTCCATTGCTGAGATGCTAAGTAGGCAGGATTGCTAATTCATTGTGCTGCCTTTGTCTTTATAGAGGTCACCATCACAGGACAACCCGGAAAGAAGTGATACCTACCAGTGGGTAGTGATTATTCAGCGTCATAATGTGAAGGATCGCATACACCATGTGAACACGAGCCAAAGGTGCTGACTATAGTGTGGTGTAAAAATAAAACGGGTCAGAGCCAAAAATATCTCAGCAATCTAAAGAACAAGACTGTGCTTCACTTTGTTCTCTTAGTTCTTTCAAGAGGAAAAAGTTCTTTTATTCATTCATTCACTGAGTCAGTCCAGTAATCACTTATGGAGTACCTTGACACTGTTCTGAGTACTAGAAATACTGCAGTGAATAACACTGACATAATGACTTATATTGCAGGGGAAAAGAGGTTTAGTTTTTAGACATGAAGACAGATATTAGGCAATGTGTTGCTGTGATCTGAGGGAGCCCAATTAATAATAATGCTTTTCCCAGCCCTTGTTCTGAAATAGTAGAGAAACAGATAAGGAGTGAGGCAGATAGAGGTCAAAATGTCAGCCCTATTCCTGATACCTCTGATACATGGGAACAGAAGACTTCCTAACACTGCACCCCAGAGTTAGGCATGTAATGTACCTACCCAGGCACAGGTACACCAGGACAATCACAGGCTTGCCTGCTGTACTTCCTAGATGACCTGTCTCTGAAAAACTTGTGACATGGAGCAACAGAACAGAATCTTGAAGTTTACTATGTAATGCAAGATTGATTGCCAGAGTGACTGTATCAATTACATTGATGCCAGCAGAGTAGGAGAGCTCCCACTATAATTCATCCTCTGAGTCAGTGTGGTATACTGATTACAAACATGGTGCAATTCAACCCTGCTCCCTGTACTCACGGTTTTTGCAATGTGACTTCACAGCTTCACTTATCAAGAGTCTATGTCTCTATTCCTTGAATCCTGGCTGGACTTGAGATTTACTTTAGCCAAAGAAATGTGGCAGAAGGGAAGGTGTGCCTTTTCTGAGAGGCTGTGCATGTTTCTGCTTTGTCTTTTAGGTACCTTGACACTGCATGAGAATGACTATGAGAATGAGCCCAATCTATTTTGCTCAGGATGTGAGATGATGCAGAGCAGAGCTGAATTTTCCCCAATGCCACCATCCTGGTCTATCCAGTCCCAGCCTACTCACAGACTGATGGCTAACACAAGACAAACCCAGGAGGGATCAGCTTAGCTTGGGCCAGATAAGCAGAACAGCTAAGCCAATCTCACAAGACCAGCATTAATTTGCTAACACTTTAAGCTGTTTCATTATACAACAATATTTAATTGATCCCTTGCTATTGTCATACTTATTTTCTTTGACTAATTATAATGTGGTAACTCTGGGATGACACGTGTACATGCTTACCCAGAGACATAAAAGGGAATGTCCATGCCGTAATTGTTTTAAAATAGAAAAAAACAAAAAGAAAATAAAATCAAAAACAAAATAAGGGATTTTAAACATTGTAATATTTTAAAAGTTGTAGACATATTTGGAACATTATTCATCATTAGAAATGAAGAACTACAGATACAGCTATCACTGTATCCAGCTATCACTGAAAAATTCAAGTAAATATTTCTGAGTAAGGGAACAAGTCACAAAAAATTAAAAAGTAAAACTCCTTTTATAGAAGAATGATAGCAGATAAAACTTAAAAGACACTATTTAAAGATCTTACATGTGTGGTAAAACTATTTTTAAAAAGGCAAAGCGATGATTAACAAATTTGAGAACACTCGTTACTTCTGATGTGTGAGAATGGAGAAGATACTGGGTGGAATGCACCAAGGTCTTCAAAGATCCTGAAAATGTTCTATGGTGTAATGAGGTTTATTTTATGGCTTTCATTAATTCTATATCTAGGAGATAGATTATTTGTATGTATATTTTATAATAGTGTTTTAAATAAGGTGCATAGATGACAAATGGAAATGAGGGAAGAAGTTAGGACGCTACTCTAATAGTCCACATGAGATATGGGAACTTGGCATTGTATATTACTGGTAGAAATGGAAAATGTATATAATTTAAAGATGTGCAGCTCTACCACTGATTATGTGTCTTCGGACAAGCTACATAACCTCTCTACTCCTCATTTTGTCTGTTAAAAAATGTAGGGAATTTTAGCAATGAGTTAATACATGTAGAGCTCTTAGAATAATGCTTTATACACTCTAGGAATGCAATAAAAGTTAGATATTCCTATTAAATAATGAATCATTTGGCATAAGTTCAAGCATCCACATTTTAAGAATTTTGAGAAGGTGGAACATGGACAAATGCTGATGACCATTGTCTCTACAGACCAGGACATTTGAGACAGAGTTGAGGAGCTGAACTTATTCATTCTAAATCTCCCCAAGTTTGGGAATAAATGACAATTTTCATGTGATCCTAAGGTGTAGAACAATGAACCAGAATCTGATTCCAAAGGCAGAATTTTCAAACAGGAGGAGAAACAAATAGTTAATGGTGGCGTGATCTGCTTTATGAAATAATGAGCTTCCTGTTACTGGATGGATTCAAGATACAACTGAATAAACATTCAATCATGGTGCCATAGAATAAAGGAGGGATATATGCCCAAACCCAGTAGAGTCCAGTGCAGTGTTCCAGAGGTACAAGATGAGACTCAACTTTAGAGAGATTTGTAAACAGAGCTTAGGCAGAAGCCAGGGCCTCCATTGGTGGTATACAGTGTAGGACTAGTCAGTTAGGGACTGGAATATTAAAAAATGCAATGGATCAAAACTAAGGACTGGGAACAAAAACAGAAGTCTTAAACAGATAATAAACATATCATTTGGAATAGGGAAACAAGATACTAAGGAATGTTTTTCTAAGGGTGTAGTGGTACTCACAGCTATGAAGACACAGACTTTATTTTTTTTAATTTACTATTTTTATTGACATATAATTCACCACTTTTATGTGTACAGTTCAGTGGTGTTTAGTATATTCCCAAGGTTGGGCAACCATTCACTGTCTAATTCCAGAGCACTTTCATCATCCCAAAAGGAAGCCCTGTACTTACTGGCAGTCACTCCCATCCCCTCTGTTCCCCCCGATCCCCGGGCACCCACTAATCTACCTTCTGTCTCTATAGATTTGCTTATTCTGGATATTTCATTTAAATTGAACAATATAGTGCATGTGGCCTCTGTGTCTGTCTCCTTTCACTTAGCATCATGTTTTCAGGGTTCATCCATGTCATAGTGGGTGTCAGAAATTCATTCCTTTTTATGACTGAATACTATTCTACTGCGTGGATGTGTTTAGAAAGTTGGGTTTTTTTTAACATCTTTATTAGAGTATAATTGCTTTACAAAGGTGTGTTAGCTTCTGCTTTATAACAAAGTGAATCAGCTATATATATACATATATCCCCATATCTTCTCCCTCTTGCATCTCCCTCTGACCCTCCCTATCCCACCCCTCTAGGTGGTCACAAAGCACCGAGCTGGTCTCCCCGTGCTATGCGGCCATTTCCCACTAGCTATCTATTTTACAATTTGGTAGTGTATATATGTCCATGCCACTCTCTTCGCCCCAGCTTACCCTTCCCACTCCCCGTGTCCTCAAGTCCATTCTCTACATCTGCATCTTTATTCCTGTCTTGCCCCTAGATTCTTCAGAACCATTTTTTTTTTCAGATTCCATATATATGTGTTAGCTTACGGTATTTGTTTTGCTCTTTCTGACTTACTTCACTCTGTATGACAGACTCTAGGTCTATCCGCCTCACTACAAATCAGTTTTGTTTTTTTATAGCTGAGTAATATTACATTGTATATATATGCCACATCTTCTTTATCCATTCAGCTGTCAACAGACACTTAGGTTGCTTCCATGTCCTGCTACTGTAAATAGAGCTGCAATAAACATTGTGGTACATGACTCTTTTGGAATTATGGTTTTCTCGGGGTATATACCCAGTAGTGGGATTGCTGGGTCATATGGTAGTTCTATTTTTAGTTTTTTAAGGAACCTCCGTACTATTCTCCATAGTGGCTGTATCAATTTACATTCCCACCAACAGTGCAGGAG
>NC_041229.1:36804823-36817757 GCF_002837175.3 Physeter macrocephalus
CCTCCCTATCCCACCCCTCTAGGTGGTCACAAAGCACCAAGCTGATCTCCCTGTGCTATGCGGCTGCTTCCCACTAGCTATCTATTTTACATTTGGTAGTGTATATATGTCCATGCCACTCTCTTCGCCCCAGCTTACCCTTCCCACTCCCCGTGTCCTCAAGTCCATTCTCTACATCTGCATCTTTATTCCTGTCTTGCCCCTAGATTCTTCAGAACCATTTTTTTTTTCAGATTCCATATATATGTGTTAGCTTACGGTATTTGTTTTGCTCTTTCTGACTTACTTCACTCTGTATGACAGACTCTAGGTCTATCCGCCTCACTACAAATCAGTTTTGTTTTTTTATAGCTGAGTAATATTACATTGTATATATATGCCACATCTTCTTTATCCATTCAGCTGTCAACAGACACTTAGGTTGCTTCCATGTCCTGCTACTGTAAATAGAGCTGCAATAAACATTGTGGTACATGACTCTTTTGGAATTATGGTTTTCTCGGGGTATATACCCAGTAGTGGGATTGCTGGGTCATATGGTAGTTCTATTTTTAGTTTTTTAAGGAACCTCCGTACTATTCTCCATAGTGGCTGTATCAATTTACATTCCCACCAACAGTGCAGGAGTGTTCCCTTTTCTCCACACCCTCTCCAGCATTTATTGTTTGTAGATTTTTTGATGATGGTCATTCTGACTGGAGTGAGGTGATACCTCATTGTAGTTTTGATTTGCATTTCTCTAATGATTAGTAATGTTGAGCTTCCTTTCATGTGTTTGTTGGCAATCTGTATATCTTCTTTGGAGAAATGTCTATTTAGGTCTTCTGCACATTTTTGGATTGGGTTGGTTTTTTTTTGATATGGAGCTGCATGAGCTTCTTGTAAATTTTGGAGAGTAGTCCTTTGTCAGTTGCTTCATTTGCAAATATTTTCTCCCATTCTGAGGGTTGTCTTTTCATCTTGTTTAGGTTTTCCTTTGCTGTGCAAAAGCTTTTAAGTTTCATTAGGTCCCATTAGTTTATTTTTGTTTTTATTTCCATTTCTCCAGGAGGTGGGTTGAAAAGGATCTTGCTGTGATTTATATCATAGAGTATTCTGCCTATATTTTCCTCTAAGAGTTTTATAGTGTCTGGCCTTACCTTTAGGTCTTTACTCTGTTTAGGGTTTATTTTTGTGTATGGTGTTAGGGAGTGTTCTAATATTACTCTTTTACATGTAGCTGTCCAGTGTTCCCAGCACCACTTATTGAAGAGGCTGTCTTTTCTCCATTGTATATTTTTGCCTCCTTTATCAAAAATAAGGTGACCATATGTGTATGGGTTTATCTGTGGGCTTTCTATCCTGTTTCATTGATCCATATTTCTGTTTTTGTGCCAGTACCATACTGTCTTGATTACTGTAGCTTTGTAGTATAGTCTGAAGTCGAGGAGCCTGATTCCTCCAGCTCCATTTTTCTCTCTCAAGATTGCTTTGGCTATTCAGGGTCTTTTGTGTTTCCATACAAATTGGGAAATTTTTTGTTCTAGTTCTGGGAAAAATGCCAGTGGTAGTTTGATAGCAATCGCATTGAATCTGTAGATTGCTTTGGATAGTAGAGTCATTTTCACAATGTTGATTCTTTCAATCCGAGAACATGGTATATCTCTCCATCTATTTGTATCATCTTTAATTTCTTTCATCAGTGTCTTATAGTTTTCTGCATACAGGTCTTTTGTCTCCTTAGGTAGGTTTATTCCTAGGTATTTTATTCTTTTTGTTGCAATGGTAAATGGGAGTGTTACCTTAATTTCTCTTTCAGATTTTTCATCATTAGTGTATAAGAATGCAAGAGATTTCTGTTCATTAAGTTTGTATCCTGCTACTTTACCAAATTCATTGATTAGCTCTAATAGTCTTCTGTTGGCATTTTTACGATTCTCTGTGTATACTATCATGTCATCTGCATACAGTGACAGCTTTACTTCTTTTCTGATTTGGATTCCTTTTATTTCTTTTTCTTCTCTGATTGCTGTGGCTAAAGCTTCCAAAACTGTGTTGAATAATCGTGGTGAGAGTGGACAAACTTGTCTTGTTCCTGATCTAAGAGGAAATGGTTTCAGTATTTCACCATCGAGAGAGATGTTGGCTGTGGGTTTGTCATATATGGCCTTTATTATGTTGAGGTAAGTTCCCTCTATGCCTGCTCTCTGGAGGGTTTTTATCATAAATGGGTGTTGAATTTTGATGTAAGCTTTTTCTGCAACTATTGAGATGATCATATGGTTTTTCTCTTTCGATTTGTTAATATGGTGTATCACATTGATTGATTTGCATATATTGAAGAATCCTTGCATCCCTGGGATAAATCTCACTTGATCATGGTGTATGATCCTTTTAATGTACTGTTGGATTCTGTTTGCTAGTATTTTGTTGAGGATTTTTGCATCTATGTTCATCAGTGATATTGGACTGTAGTTTTCTTTCTTTGTGACATCTTTGTCTGGTTTTGGTATCAGGGTGATGGTGACCTCGTAGAATGAGTTTGGGAGTGTTCCTCTCTCTGCTATAGTTTAGAAGAATTTGAGAAGGATAGGTGTTAGTTCTTTTCTAAATGTTTGATAGAATTTGCCTGTGAAGCCATCTGGTCCTGGGCTTTTGTTTTTGGAAGATTTTTAATCACAGTTTCAATTTCAGTGCTTGTGATTGGTCTGCTTATATTTGAAGACACAGACTTTAATCTCATTTTTAATGAAGGAAATATCTGTGGTCATCACAGGGTTTAGGGGATCTATTTAATCAAAAACTCCACACCCGGAATAAGCCAATATGGGAGGCAAGCAACACAGACCCCAGCTTTTAAGTATGGTATTTGATCTACTCCTAAGTTTATAATTATTAAGGAATTAAGATGACAGAATAAGGGGGGACATGCCCTATTCCATGGCAAAGAAATACATGCTCCTATTATCAGTAGTCACTGACTGGAGGTTTATTTTTGGGTTAAGCCTCTCTTCAACATTTTTCTAAAGAAGATATACAGATGACCAACAGCCACATGAAAAGATGCTCAACATTGCTAATAAGTAGAGAAATGCCAATCAAAACCACAATGAGATATCACCTCACGCATGTCAGAATGACTATCATCAAAAAGTCTACAAATAATAAATGTTGTCCAGGATGTGGAGAAAAGGGAACCTTTTTACACTGGTGGTGGGAATGTAAATTGGTACACCCACTGTGGAAAACAGTATGGAGGTTCCTCAAAAAAATAAAAATAAAACTACCATATGATCCAGCAATTACACTCCTGGGTATATATCCAAAGAAAATAAAAACAGTAATTCTAAAATGCACCCCAATGTTCATAGCAGCATTATTTACAATAGCTAAGATATGGACGAAACTGAAGTGTCTATTAACACAGCGGTCCCGAACGTTTTTGGCACCAGGGACCAGTTTCGTGGAAGACAGTTTTTCCACGGATGGGGGTGGGGGCGAGGGGGTGGGAGGGATGGTTCAGGCAGTAATGCGAGTGATGGTTCAGGTGGTAATGTTAGCGATGGCTAGCAGCAGATGAAGCTTCGCTTGCTTGCCCACCACTTACCTCCTGTTGTGCGGTGTGGTTCCTAACCGGCTCGGTCTGCTGACCGGGGGTTGAGGATCCCTGCATTAACAGAAGAATGTATAAAGATGTGATTATATATATGAATATTACTCAGCCATAAAAGAATGAAATTCTGCCATTGCAACAACAGGAATAGACCAAAAAGTTATTCTTCTCAGTAAAATAAATCAGAGAAAGACAAATACTGTATACTATTTGGAATCTAAAAAATAAAACAAACAAATAAATATAACAAAATAGAACAGACTCAGAGCTAGGGAGAACAAACTAGTGGTTACCAGTGGGGAGAGGCGAAGAGCAAGATGTAAGGCAGGGGCAGGCGATTAAAAGGTACAAAGTACTATGTATAAAATAAGTAAATTACAAAGATATATTGTACAGCACAGGGAAATATAGCCATTATTTTGTAATAACTTTAAATGGAGCATAATCTGTAAAAATAATGAATCACTCTGCTGTACACCTGAAACTAATATAAAATTATAAATCAACCATACTTAAATTTTTTTAAATTCCCAAAACATTTACATCACCAGTCTGCTCTATTCCTGAAAGATAAGCAGCTTCTATGAATCCCTTTATTTAGAACCCCAAATCTGAGTTTACTCTATGAGTAATAACTGTATTTCTCTAAGATTGAATAATGCTTTCTAATATTTTCAATTTGCGTTTGTAAATCTATTGTTTATATCAAGTGTAAATTATTTTTCTAAGATTTAAAAAGTATAAACATTTTCAATTGTCTAGTTATTTTTATCCTGTTGTATTAAATAAATATATATTGACTGCCAAGTTCATCTCCAACGCTATCTTAGGCTTTAGGGATTCAGCAATAAACAAGACAGACACAATTCCTGCCTTCTTAAATCTTATAGTCTGATGGATAATACAAACAAGACTAATAACCTAAAAGTGTGATGAGTGTAATTAAATTATGCTACTGAAATATATTACAAAGAGTTCTAATTGAGACTTAGGTAAGCAACACAATGTCTCATAACTAAGTGGTGAAGCAGGCATTGTGAATTCAGCCCCATCGTATAAACATAAGCTAAGCTATTTAACTAATATTCATGTTCATTATATAAATTTGGAGAATGCAGAAAGGTGTAAATTTGCATGCTAATATTTTGAGTTTGTAATTTTTTTTACTTTATATTGTTTATTTTTTTTAGTTAATGAAGGTTCATGACACAACAACCATTTTCTTTCATTGTTCGAGATGGTATACAGCAAAATATGCCCTTTTCCTTGTCTTCCAGCCACCGTGTTCCCTGTTCAGAGGCACTTCCTATACTCATTTTCTTAAATACTCTTCCAGAAATCGATGAATGAGAAATTCTTTTCTGTTTTAAGTTTCAAGAGAATTGTCTCTAATGACTTAATATAAAGTATAGAATATATAAGTATAAACAACATTATGCTGTAGAAATACCCTTCTACACTAGAATGCTAACTTTTATTCAGAAAAAGGCATTCACAGTTTTTGTTTTGTTTTGTTTTGGGACATCGAATAAGGAGAGTTGTTTTTATCTTTCCTTTTATATGTTGATGTTATAAAATAAAAAATAACTGTGACAGGAAAAAAGGATTCATAAACATTTTATGTTCATTTCGCTTGTCACAATTAGCCGATCATTTCCTCTACAAATTATTTATTGCATACATACCAGGTATGTCTTTGTTCAGTAAACACCCAGTGACATTTGTCAAGAAGAGAGTTAGAAATATTTTCAAATAATTCCACATTACCCCCACTCTTTCACCTCCTTAATCTCCTAAATAGCTAGGTGAGAACTGTCCAAAAAGTGTAGTGATTGACATATTGTTGGCCTTGCCCATTGTATTAATCAGTAAAATTTTATCCGTTGAAACTTTACTCTGTGCAGGGAAAGAATAGTGACAGGAATAAGCAGGAAATCTTTGGAAAAAGACTGCCTGGATGGTAAGTCCTGGTTTTCCCACTTTCTAGATGTCATATTGTTTCATCAGTTAAAGAATGCACATTTTTCCACATTCTGACATCTCTGAAATTGGTTTCTTCAAAGTAGATGGCATAAGTAATAATTTACCTCCAGTGTTTTTTTTTCTTGTAGTTTTAACATAAAATAATGATGCATCATATAAGGAATGGCACAATAAAGTCAAATAAAAATATGTTGACCTTGGATATGTTATTTAAGTTCCATTGCCTGTAAAATATAATTAATTCAACAGTCGCTTAAAGACTTATGGTAAAAAATCAAACGTGTTATTACATATAAAAACATTTACAACTGTGGGAGGCATTTAGTAAGTTCTCAATAAATATTATCTATTTGTTATTGTGGGAAGATTAAAGATCATATGTACTAAGTGCCTAACACATCCTTGAGACACTGCATTAAATGCCAAGCAAGAACGAGCTAGATACTTTTCCCTCTTTCTTTACATTCAATCCGCACAGCAGCATCACAAGTCATATTATTACCCCATATAATAGGTAAGAAAAGGTAAGTATACAGCAAGTTACTTCTTAAAAATTAAATAATGAATGTAGCAAAACAATGATTTAATTGCAGATTTTTTTCTGACTCCAATAGTTATGCCCTTTCACATCTTTTTAAAAATTGCTTAAATTCCTTATAAAATTCCTTAATATGTCTCATAATGGCATGCAAGCTAATAAGAACAGGAAAATTTTTCATGCCTAGAAGTTGTAAACATCACTAACACTTTCATCACATCTTGATCTGATACCATATTCATAGCTGAAAATTTATTCCATTTGAGATAACCTATGACAAGTTCCCAACTAAATCCAAATAATTTCATTTTCTAAAACTTTAAAATTTCAAAAAGTTTTTAAATCTTAAGGGTATTTCAAAATATATATGTGTATCATATTCTAGTAAATAACTGAATAACAAGCTGCAAACAACACAAATAGAAATGTTAAGGGCAATTTCCTTTGATTTTGACAGAATCAATTTGGCCGATCAGAAAGTAGATCATAGAACATGTCAACTGATTGTTATAAATCTTGATAAAAAATGGTATCCTATTTAATATATCAAGTTTACCTAAAATGCATTTGTCTGCTGACACATTGTGAAATAGACTGCTGGGATCGATATAAGAACTGCTGAGAGACTGAAATCTTTGAAATATTCACCATCAATTTTTTAATCTGCTATTTAGCAACCAAGCTTTTATATCGTGATGGCCAGACTGAATATGTAATTCATGGGTTAATGAAATGTCAAGGAGAAATGCAGGCAATAATTTGCTTATTTAAATATACTGTTTCATTAAAAAGTGACTAACACTTGTATATAAAATTCTGATAGTGACTGTCTTAATCTTCGGTCAATATCTTAATAGCCTTATATTTGTTACCCAAAATTTGTCTTCTAATAAATCACTCTTTAAGGGCTCTAGCTTCTAATGACATGTTTACACTTATTTGTTATAACAACTTATAATGAAGATGAAGCCTATTAGAGCAAGCAGTTCATTGCAAGTTCAAACACCGAGGAACCATAATTCAGTAATTCAGCAAGCAGAACTGATGCTCAAAAAGCGACCAAAGGCAATGCTAGTTCATCCCAATACATGGAATCCTAATGAGGCCTTTGAACTTTCCCATTCATGTTCCAAATCCTGAGTCAAGGTTTTAGATCTCTTCTAATTTCTGCTTTTATCTCCTTCTGCCAATGGGAATTCATTATCTACCCACTAAGTAAAAGCAAATAATTGCACAAAATAAACAGGGCGATAATTAATTAGTATAAGAAACACTAAGTGATTACTTTAACAAGCTAAAATAGCAAGGAAAGCCATTCTGTCCCTTTACTCATAATTGAAGATTTCTTCCTAAAGACAAGAGAGAAACATCTTGTGCTAACATGAGCACAGATGGGCATATATATATAGGATGAAATTGAACTGTAGTACTGGGATTGATGACCAACACCAATGAGTTTTCCCTCACTGAGAAGAACTCTCAGTGATATTTTTCTTTTGTTATTACTTTTTATTCCTAAGTAACTATACGAAAAGAGCCATAGCCTGGGATAGAGAAAGATTTCATGCACTGAAATGAATTTGGGAAAGCTGGACTCAAACGATACAACCTCTGACACTTACCTTCACCAAGTCCCTAACAGAAGATTTCACTGTTTTTCCCTGTTAACCAAGTGATTGGAAATTAAAATTATCAGGGCTCTTTCAATGTTAACAAAAGTTTAAAATTCTAGTCTGTCTTCTGAAGAAATAAGTGGTTGAAATAAAAGAAGATCAAGAGGGAGAGGGCATTAGAAATTAAATTTGGATAAGTCCTTGTTGCAAAAAGGGAAGGAGTTCCAATTTGAGCTTCTGACAATTTTAGAAGGACTAAAGGGTAAAAGAAATCTTAGAGGGTTCAAGAAGAATTATGGCCTTCAAAACCAAAGGATGTTGAGTCACTTTGGGAAAAAGAAAAGTCATTAACACTGAGCTGTTGCTCATTTTATATTCTGGAAAAACAGTAACATAACTCATAGCTGTATTATGGAAATCACTTCTAGCTCTTAAGAGCGGATTATTCTCTTATTCCTTAAGAGTTTACTTAGATAACCCTCTAGAATAAGATGAAACTTTTTAATTTTCCTTTTCCTCCAAATATAATTAATGTTTATAGCATCTTACACATACTTTTACAATCATATCAACTCAAAGAGGCATATTTTCTCCACTACAAATTAGAATTCTGCTACAGTGAGTGCTCACAGTATAAAGCTCAGACTTCCATTTCAGGAGAGCCACCAAATGCAAACAAGAATATGAAAAAATTATTCAACTATCTATTTAGCATGACATGAAAATAAGAATCGATGAAAAGGAGGCAATGAAATTGGCAGCTTTAATAAATACTTGGGGAACTCTGTGGGTTTGAGAAAGCTCTTCCTCTGTTTTTTAGAATTGTCTGCAGAACATTTCAAGAATAACAGGAATAACTTCTTCACTACTCTTTGAGACTGTCTGAAGGCTCTAAAAGTATTTGATAAAAGGTTATCTTGTATCTGTGGTACTAATAGGACAAATACTGAACATCAAAATTGAGAATGTGACAAATATTGTGATGCAATTGTACAATCACAGTGAAGTTGCTCTTCACCTCTGTTCTATTTAGATTCTAACTGATAAATACTCTGGCTCTCTCTCCTCTATACTATATGTAAACTGCCTTTTTGCTCCTGAGTGTTTGGAAAACTTCATTCCATCATCAGAAAGAATCCTACCTTCCTTGGAGCTAAGCAGAAAAACCTGAAGTTGAGAGAAAGATGAAAACATTTCTCTACTCTCCCCCTCAGGTCACCTCCCTTTTCTATCTCTGTTTCCTGCATGGTACCAGCTGCATCTTGCAGTTGTCCCCTATACTTCACCTGGGAGAACCCAGTTTAACCTGGATCCTCAGAATCCTTAAATTGGATTACCTACATGGCAAACAGGCTTTTCTCTTGCTATTATTAATCAGCTTTCATAAAATCCCTTTGCTGTTTCATTATGCTATAAACCACTTAGGGTAAGATTGAGACGACACAAGGAGTGAAGAAGGCAGACGACTTCATGCCTACTTCACCTACCCCTCACTTGCAGGATGGTATTCTGATCAAGCCTATAGTGTCTAAAGCAGTCTTCCTGGATTCAAATCCAGGCTCCACTTTACAACATTTGTGTGACTGTGATTTGTCTGTTTTTCATTATTTAGCATTTCTTGGCCTCAGTTTCCTCATCTGTAGAATGGAGATGGCTACTACTTCATTGGAATTATCATGAGGATTAAATCAGAAATAACATGCAAAATGCCCAATGCTGTTCTCAGCACATAAACAGTCTTTGATTAAAATTAGTGTAGCAGGGTATTACACATAATGTTTTCTTACTGTCTTGGAGTTTGAACTGAGATTTAAAGGCTAAGAACTCTACCATAGGTGCTCAGAACTCCATATTCTAGGTATGAAGGTATTAGGCCTTTGTAGAGATTAACTGTAGAACTGGTGCTGCCAGTATTAATAGCCCATTGCCAACCCCCATAAGGGAGGAGAAAGGAGACTTCAGGAAGTTAAAGTCAATGGTTGGAAGGACTTTTCAGAGTTTGCGGAGAGTCGTGGGAGGAAGAGGGAGGATCATCTATACCAAACCTTGTAAAAGGGGGCCTTCCGAAAAATATTTAGGGAGCTTGACACATCCCTGGGGGTATGGGGCCATCCCTTTGTACACAAGTTGAACCTGACTTATGGCTACAGGAGACAACTGATCTAGAGTTGACAGAAAAGGGAGAGGAGGCCACTGAAGAACAAAGTGTCCATTAACTAATGGCAGAGACTAAGGTACCCAACATGGACCCCACAGAGCAGAGATGACAGTAATTCATCTTGAAAAGTACACGTACCCAAGAGAGCTCTACACCTGCTCTGAAGTGAGCTCAGCAGAAGGAGGCAGAGGATGAGGCTGAGAATGTAGATGCTGACGCAGAGGCCATGGCTAAGAGCCAGAGGTGGTAGCACCTGTGCCAGAAACCTCAGAAAGAGAGGTTTCTGGGTCTAGGTATAGGGGAAGCAGGGGCAGTGCTGCTCTGAAAAGTCCTCAAAGGTGCTCCATGCAAGAAAAACCCAGCAAGTGTGCATCTACCATGCTGAAAGCTTGGGTGCCAAGTTACAATTGCACCCACCAACTGAAATTTTTTCTGCCCTTTATCTCTCCCTGCCATCACTATTCCTGGGCCTAGAATAAGAAAACCGTGCACCCTGTCCTAGTGTGCCAGGGGCAGTCCCACTTGATGTTGCTGTGCAGGAGTAATTCCTAACAATGCCCTTTTCCTCATAAGAGAGTCCCAGTATAAATGATATGCTATGCAGCCAGCTTTCTCTCGGAGGAGACAGAAAACTCTTAGTGAGTGAGCACTGAGGAGGAAAGAGTAATGTGGGAAAATTGTAGGCAGTCCCCTGGGCTTTCCTTCCTGGCCGTTTCCTACCATAGGACTCCAGGAAGGAATGAAGGCCACTAGGGCGGGAGAGTTTTTCATTAGATGAGGGTCTAGAGTTTTAATATAAAATTAGCTGAGGTTTTTTGTTTGTGAAAGCAAATGGAAAAGCTATTGGACCTGGTGGAGATTTAATCCATAGGGGGAAAGAAGTCCATGGAATACATTTGCAGAGTGAGTACTAGGGGAAAGTAATGGCTTTCTACTCATACCTCTATATCTAGGGCCTTCAATAAGCAATTTTATATTACATATATTAGTTTGTATTTAACAAATATTTACTGAGCAACCACTGAGTGCCAGTAGGAATATAGTTGTACACCAGGTCCTTACACTCACAAACTTTATACTAATTGATTGGAGATAAAAAATAAACAGAAATATAGTACATGTAGGAATAAATAGTGTAAACATAAAACACAGCAAACAGTGATCTTTGCTTTATACAGAATTAAAATCAGTGGATATGATAGAGAATCAGTGGGTTGTTACTTTACTTGCAACACCAGAGAAGACTTTTCTGAAGAGATTGTAACTAGCCAAGGTCGAATGTAAAAGGGAGAAAATTCTGTGAAAATCCAGAAGAAGATCATTCTAGCAAAAAGACAAATATTCTTAGGGTGAAACAAGCATAGCATTTTTAAGGATCTAAAAGAAGTCTAAAATAAGTCAGCAATTCCCCTCTTGGGATATATCCAAAAAAAGACAAAAACTCCAATTTGAAAAGATACATACACCCCAATGTTCATAGCAGCACTATTTACAATAGCCAAGACATGGAAGCTACCTAAATGTCCATCGACAGGTGAATGGATAAAGAAGGTGTGGAGCACATATACAATGGAATATTACTCAGCCATAAAGAAGAATGAAATAATGCCATTTGCAGCAACATGGATGGACCTAGAGATTATCATACTAAGTGAAGTCAGTCAGACAGAGAAAGACAAATATTGTATGATATCACTTATATGTGGAATGTAATAAAAAAATGATACAAATGAACTTATTTACAAAACAGAAACAGACTTACAGACATAGAAAACAAACTTATGGTAACCAAAGGGGAAAGGGAGGGAGGGAGGGGAGGAATAAATTAGGAGCATGTGACTAACAGATACAAACTACTATACATAAAATAGATAAGCAACAAGGATTTACTGTCCTTATTGAATTGTCCTTGTTGAAACAGGAATATTGTTCCTGTATATTCAATATCTTGTAATAGCCTATAATGAAAAATAATCTGAAAAATATATATATATAACTGAATCACTTTGCTGTATACATGAAACTAACAAAATATTGTAAATCAACTATACTTCAATAAAAACAGGTTTGTACCCAATGGTTAGACAACAGAGGTCTCTAATAAAGCAGACAATTAAGTATGACTGAGTACCTGGGAAAAGTCTCTAACTTAAAGAAACCAAACCAACAAAGATAAGTTTAAATTTAGAAGAAATGTAGACTGTTCACAGGAAACAAAGCATTAAAAGTAAAATCACAATTAATATCCTCAGAAATTTAAGATATGGCATCTATGAACCAAGAACAAGATTCTATAAAACACACAACAAAAAAAAAATGTTGGAAATTAAGATATGGCATTAAAAATGAAAAACTGAAGAAAAGAGAAAACAGAGGTAAGGAAATTTCCTAGAAAGTTGAACAAAACACAAAGGCAAAAAAAAATGGAAGAGAAAAGATAAGAAATTTAGAGGTCCTGCTCAGGAATAATATAGTTACAGGCAGAGAGAATGGAGAAATGGAAGAGGAGAAATTCACCCAAGTACACCATTCAAAAGAATTTTGCCTAAGTGAATTTAAAAATCTAAGGCTTATTAAAAGCTTAATATATGCCAGGTACTCTTCTAAGTGCTTGACTCAGAGTAATTTATTAAATCCTCACAACAATCTTATGTGAGTCTGCTACTAATATCATCATCCTCACTTCTACACCTAGGATCAGAATATCCAAACATAATATTTACAGAAAATAAAGACAGTGAAGCCTACAAAAGACAAAAGGAAAATTATGTCTAACAGTGGATTTTATATACTTAATGTGAGAATAGAATAAAAATATTTCAAATAGGCCAGATCTTGAAAATTGTTTTAATTTTTTTTTTTTTTTTTTTTTTTTTGCGGTATGCGGGCCTCTCACCGCTGTGGCCTCTCCCGTTGCAGAGCACAGGCTCCAGACGCGCAGGCCCAGCGGCCATGGCTCACGGGCCCAGTTTCTCCGCGGCATGTGGGATCTTCCCAGACTGGGGCACGAACCCGTGTCCCCTGCATCAGCAGGCGGACTCTCAACCACC
>NC_041229.1:36818704-36824923 GCF_002837175.3 Physeter macrocephalus
TTTTGCGGTATGCGGGCCTCTCACCGCTGTGGCCTCTCCCGTTGCAGAGCACAGGCTCCAGACGCGCAGGCCCAGCGGCCATGGCTCACGGGCCCAGTTTCTCCGCGGCATGTGGGATCTTCCCAGACTGGGGCACGAACCCGTGTCCCCTGCATCAGCAGGCGGACTCTCAACCACTGCGCCACCAGGGAAGCCCCAGATCTTGAAAATTTTAAATCCCATCACTCCCTCTCTTCACAGCTACTAGAGGTTGTACACAGACAAAGTGAAAAAGTTAGAAGGAAGACATGGAATACAAGAGATAGGGGTTTTATCAGAATAGAGGTAAAAAGAGGCCCTGCAATGCTGGTAAAGGAGTTCTCACAATAACTACCATGTCCCCAGTATCAGGGCAACCAGAAGATTAAAAGATCACAAAAGTATCTTCAAAAATTTGAAACTACAAACTCTTAAATCATCTAAATATATTGAGATTTAGACAATTGACTGAGGATTTGGATACAATTAATGATAAGTAAATAAAAATTATTTTATATGAAAATGAGACAACTATACAATTATAAGGGGGAAGAAAAAGATAGGCAGGATGGAGAACATAATCCAAAGAAGCATCATGGCTCAGCTGTGACTAGTGCTTACATAGTCAAATACTATACACATGGAATTGATCTGACTGGAACTGCAGTATAACAACACTGGGACAATGGGAATGAAAGGATTCTTTTGTGTGTAACAGGGGCTGTCAAATGAGTGTGAAAAAAGGAAAACACTATATCCTCTTCTTCTATAGTGGAGAATAAAAAATAATCTAATTGAAAAATAAATATGTCAATAAAGCAAGTTACCTAGGGATATAAAAATAGCCCTAAATAGCTTAAGTAAATGAAAAAGCCAAAACATAGTCAAAAGAAAGTGTTCTTGCTGTCGTGAGGGGTAAGGGTTATAGGCAGTGGTGAGAGCTAAGAGACTGAAGATTAGTCTACGCCTTAAAGACTATGTGTGTGTAACTTTGGTAAAAACCAAAACCAGAAAGGATAAGAAGGAAGGAGGAAAGGAAAGGAGGGAATGAGGGAGGGAAGGAAGGTGGGAAAGAGGGAGGAAACAGGGGAATGAAGGATGTTCAAAAGCTGGCTATTTGTGCAGTTAATTTTTACAGCACACAACATAGTGCATTATCAAATCAATATTTTAATAAATTATTTAAATCTTAAAATGATAAAATACCCTGACTTAACCTCAAAATCCAAAATGTATTATTTTCATGTTTTTCTATTTTCCTGATGCTATTGAACATTACTGATCCTCATGTAAAAACCTTTGCTCAGCAAACTCCATCCTTGAAAGTTAATTCTTGTTTATTTCTTCTCTACCCATCTGCTACATGTCAATTCAGGTAATAGGACTTGTGCAACTAAAATCTCCCTCAAAAATTCATTCCCTCAGCAGGTGTTACCCATGAAGAGGATGGCTTCACCTCTGATAACACTGAACCTGCCTGTTCCTCATACTGCATACCCATAAGAGAGATTCCTTCTCCCAAGTGTTCCAATCCCCGAGGCCACGGAACTGAATAGACCTTGTATCCCAAGCTGAAGGGAAACACTAGCGAAAGTGAAAAATAAAATTGTTTGGGAGCTGCAAAACATCCAAATGGATACTTTTAAATCTGGTGAATGAATGACACATATTTATTCTGATTGTGTAGCTATGCATTCCGTGCAAGAGCAAAGAGCATGAAGAACAGGAATGCCAATGTATGCTCTTCTCAAAGCAAACAATACATAGCCTGATTATCACTCTCAAAGCTCTACTTTCTGAGTCACTCATCTTGAGAACTGAACAGAAACAAGCTACAATCCTCAAGTTCACATTGAAATGGGCTCAAATCCCAAAGCACTCCTCCAAAAATTAAGGAGGCAGCAGAAAGCAAAGTGGAAACACAGATAAATTTTCAAGAATTCTGCTTTGTCTTTAGGGTATTTGGATCAAAGAGGAGAAATCCACAGACTGTAACACCATTTGTTTGCAACATAAATATCATCCCTGTGGTTCAGTCACATCTATAGCACTCCATCTGCCAGCTGTGAGAAGGAAAAGGAAAGCAATTAAGCATACTATTAATCAAACCTCTAAGTGGCAGGTTCAAGTACCACATGATTCATGATATGTGAAGAAAGACCTTCATGATGTGTTTTCTTCCTTTAAGTGAAAAACATGTAGAAAATTCTGGATTATTTTTAAAAATGTTGATTTACTTATGGGCTAGCGTGGCCAGCCACCTGAATAAAGAATTGTATACCAAATTTATTGGATTGGAATTGCCTTTCCTATTAACACACATGCACACCCACACACACACACCATGTAGAATGCTTTAACTGTCTTCTTTACATGCCACGACCCACATCCTTCTCATCCACACTCCCTTCACCCTCACAAGGACAGAAAACATAGACAATGTGCCTAAAAGACAAAGACGACATGCCTAATGGAGAAAGAATAAGGAGAAAGAACTTTTTTCTTCATATAATTACCAAGCCTAGAGTAGCAGGTAGTTGGCCTACTGGCATGATGTCAGTATTACCACTTCCAAAATAGCTGCTCTTCTGCTCACATATCTAAATGGTCAATGAGTAAAGGACGGTAAGTATATCTTTATTTGTTTGGCTGGAACAAAACATAGGCTCTGCTTCCTATTATAATACAAAAGTCCATGAGCAACATTATACTTTAAGACTCCGCAATCACTACTGAAAAGTTCATCATTTCACAAGAGCTGGTGTTAAGAGGGGAAAGAGATAGAGCACCTAGAAACATTGAGGGCTGAGGGGGCTCTCTTAGGAGGAAGGACAAGGATGCAGAAAAAGGATTTTATGGTGCTAAACACAGGTAACACTACAGTGCACAAAGCTCTGTGTTTTCGGCCCACGTCCTACTTCTCCAGTCTCATCCTGCTCTATAATCCTGTTAGTCACTGTGGTCCAGCCATTCTGGCTTTCTTTTTAGCTCCTCAAAGTTTCCAACTCCTAATCCTTTCAGGACCTGTCCACATGCTGTTCTTTTATTGAGAATGCTCCTCCATACTCATCCCTTTTACTCAGCCAACTTCCAATGATCCTCTAGGCCTTAAATGTTGCCTTCTCAAGGAACCCTTTTCTGATTCCCTAAAAGTTATTTGTAGTGAGGTGGATGGACCTAGAGACTGTCATACAGAGTGAAGTAAGTCAGAAAGAGAAAAACAAATACCATATGCTAACACATATATATGGAATCTAAGAAAAAAAAAAAGTCATGAAGAACCTAGGGATAAGATGGGAATAAAGACACAGACCTATTAGAGAATGGACTTGAGGATATGGAGAGGGGGAAGGGTAAGCTGTGACAAAGTGAGAGAGTGGCAGGGACATATATACAGTACCAAACGTAAAATAGATAGTTAGGGGGAAGCAGCCGCATAGCACAGGGAGATCAGCTCCGTGCTTTGTGATCACCTAGATAGGTGGGATAGGGAGGGTGGGAGGGAGGGAGACGCAAGAGGGAAGAGATATGGGGATATATGTATCTGTATTGCTGATTCACTTTGTTATAAAGCAGAAACTAACACACCGTTGTAAAGCAATTATACTCCAATAAAGATGTTACAAAAAAAATGTTATGCAATCCTATAATTCCCTGTATGTCTACTTCAGAGAACTTGTGAAAACTATAATAAAATTGCAATTAAAATTATAATTAACTATATTTTCATAGAATTTAATTACAATAAAATAAATATTTGCCTATTTTTGTTTTAATATTCATCTCCTCCAATGGGATAGCTGTTTCCATCAAATAGAGGTGATTTTTTTCCCTGCTTATTCCCAGTGTTAGCCCAATGTCCAACATGTAATGTTTAGTACATGAAGAAAACATCATCTTCAAAATTTTGTAGAGGTTCAACTTTTTTACTTTCTTAAATTTGAGTGAAAACCATATGAGAAATTGAAACCTTAGTCCAAAATTTCACAAGAAAAATAAATGTTCCTGAAATATTAGCTAGTGGGTTAGGCAGCAATATGCTTTGAGAGTCTATTCTATGGACAGCATATTTCTAGATATGTGACTCATCTGTGGAGTTTCTGACCTCTCGGTTCTGCCAATAAAATATGGGAGTTAAATGAGAAAATGTAACTAGGACAGAAAACCTCCAACAGAGAAAACTCACCAGTGAATGTAAGTTAATGCAGCTGTCTTAGGGTTTGGTGATGAAGAGTACAAAAGAATCCACTCCCAACGCCTACCAGCCAATTACTTTGGGCACGGTATTTTACCTCTCTGTGCCTCATTTTCCTTATTAGTAAAATGACTATAAGAAAAGCACCTTATTTATGGGGTTGTGTTCATTTTTTTGACATATGTCTAAAGTGGTTAAAGAGAGCCTGGAATAAATATGTTTTTATTATGTTTACATAAGTATATTTATATAGTTAAATAAATATATATTGTGCTTAATATATTATTATATATAATTTATATTATATATTATTACATAATTTATGTAATTTAATGTTATATTTATATATTTATATGATTTATATAATTAATTTATATATTTATGTTTTATTATATATCTATATTATAGCTAAAGTTTATTGAGTACCCTGTAGAATTCTTATCCCCAAAACTAAGTAAATGCTAAAGTGCAGGGATTTGCCAGAATCTAGGGGTTAATCAGAGAAGGTGAATAAGATGGTGAATTTAAAGAAAAAAATCTGAACTTGGATGTGGACACAACTTACTACAATTGTAAGAAGAGCATGTTTTTAACCGGAAGAAAAAGAAGCCTGAAAACTCAGAGACAGAAGTGACTAGGTGAGCTTAAATGAAAAGAGGGAAGCTTATTCTATCTGAATATGTGCACCATAGATTAAAACCAGTAAAATTAGCAAAGGGACTTGAAGGCCTTGGGACAGATGCTGAAGAGTTTGATTCAAGTGCTAATTAAGAGCCACAGTGGTTTCTTGTGTAAGAGCAATCTGATTAAAGTAATTTAGGGAAATAATAATTGTTGCTTTCATTAGAATGAATTAAAAAGGAAGAGAAATTGTCCAACTATGATTTGATCAGCAGCAGGACTCATAAAGAAGACCGTGAAAATTGAGAAGGTATGTTTCTGGGAAGAGATACAACAGAATTGTATTAAAGTTTCCTAATGTATAATAACAGAAAATATAGAACAAAAAGGATCAGGGTATACTCTTATGCTTGTTTGTAATATAAATATGTACCTTATTAATATTTAATGTCATTTATAATTCAGTGCTTTGATATTTTTGTTGAGAGAAGAGAAACTCAGTAATAGGACCCACATCCTATCCTTTTTTTTTTTCAGCCAAATTGCTAGAATAGCCAGCAATAACTGATGACAAATTAGACCTATCAGACATATCTGCTACTTTGAAGACATTAGCCATTAGGAGCTCAGCTGACTCACTGAAATCATTTTTACATGGCTTACCAAATAGCTGTCAGGTTTCATCTGATTTTGTGTCACTTGGAAACCAAGAACTTAGAAGGTAAAAAAACCATATCACAAGGTTGACACTTTAATCTCACTCACCCCTGATTCTGTGGTGGACATTGTTAAGAGATTAATGAGCACTTGTTCTATGATTTTTTATGCCTTATAAACACTATGTTCACTATCAATTCCAGTTTATCATCTGTTCATTTGCTCATTTTCAATTATCAAGTGACCTATATTCATAAAAACTCTACATGCTTTGAATATCTTATCTATAAGATGGACAAGAACCTATTCTTTTGGTGATAAATTATATTTGGACACCTCTCAGGAGAAAAAGAGGAAAAAAGTAACTTGCACTAAGTACAATGTATTGAGTGCCAAGATCTGCACACGTTGCTTCACATTTTATCTCGTTTGGTCCTTTATTGAATTATATGAGGTAAAAATAACTATTCTCTTTTTTTCAGGTGAAGAAACAAAGGCTTGGAAAGCTGAGGAACACATACAAGGTCACATGGCTAATAAATGTCAGAGTTAAAACATGCAGTCGGGCTTCCCTGGTGGCGCAGCGGTTGCGCGTCTGCCTGCCGATGTAGGGGAACCGGGTTCGCTCCCCGGCCTGGGAGGATCCCACGTGCCGCGGAGCGGCTGGGCCCGTGAGCCATGGCCGCTGGGCCTGCGCGTCCGGAGCCTGTGCTCCGCAACGGGAGAGG
>NC_041229.1:36824978-36830313 GCF_002837175.3 Physeter macrocephalus
CAACAGAGGGAGGCCGCATACCACAAAAAAAAAAAAAAAAAAACATGCAGTCTGCTCTGCAAACTTGGGATGCTTTCCCATCACACTCCCTCTCTCCTTCTCTCCTCATGCGGTCTATTTCCAACATTCCTAGTCCTCAGAGCACAGTCATATGTTACAGAATACCACATCTACTGCCAATCTACAACCAGGTAGGGGAAACAACTAGCCAAGCAAGAAAACTTAATAAAATGGGCAATCAATAGCCTGTGAGGCAGAGATGGACTGCCCTCTTCATCTGGAGTGAAATGGAACTTACTTTTTTCACAGACTGTATGACATCTTTAATAGTATTTGCAAAGCACTAGCCCAATGCTTGTGTGTGTACAGATAAAGACAGAATAGTCCATAATCTTAAAGGCTTACAATTTAATTCAGAAGAAAATCTTCTTAACAGTGGGCCCACACAAGAATGAATGAGAAAACTGCTATTTTGGAGATTAGAAATGCTTTCTATAATAGGTGTTTCGATGAGAGTAGGATTTTATTAAAATAGCAATAGAGGTAAATGTTTTCTTGATAAGTGGAGAAAAGAGTGCAAACATCTACCAGAGAGGTACAAAATGACTTGACATGTTTGGGAAGGATGAGCAAGCCAATCTAGATGTAGTATAATGTGTGTTCGTGTCTGTGTGTGTTATAATCTGGAAGTAACAAATTTCGTGACCCTGAATCCATACTATTGAACTTTAACTTTCTGGCATGAGCAAAGTCACTGGAAGGGTTTATACCAAATAGTGACATAAGGACTGTATGATTATTTTCATTATTACTAATATTATTATTACCCATAGTAATAATAGTAATAAATAATAACTTTTGTTAAATGCTTGTGAAGCACTTTGCTAAGCACTTACTGTGCATTTTTCATTGATTTCTTACCATTTCTTTTATTATTTTTATTCTAATAAATTAGAATCATTTTATTTCTATTTGATAATGATGGAAACCAAGTGTCAAAGAGATTATCACTTGCTCAAGTTTTCACTGACAGCAAGAAGCAGCTCCTGGTATCACACCCATATCTGTCTTTCTCTAGAAGTCTCTTCTTAACTACTGAGTTCGACTGTCTCTTCAGTCCATATGAAAAACAAGGTAGGTAAAGGGGCAAGCTAGATCTCGGTGAGTTTTGTCAGAAAGACCATTTGTTCAACAATTGGTAGCAGGTTTTTCATTTCCTTCCTGTCTCCATGAAAATTTTTACAAAAGTAGTTTGAGCGTTTCCCTCCCTTTTCTGTAGTTTGATATTCCTTGGTTTTCTATGTACTGCAACACTGAGAAAAATACACTCCTTGGAGAAGGAAGAGGAAAATTGAGATTTCTGATATTTGGTTTCCACTGACATCTAAGAATCTCAAAGCAATTTATCAACATTACTTCCTTCACTCTCACCTCATCTCTGTTAGTGAGAGACAAGGAGCAATTTCACTGACTAAAGAATGGTGTTTCTACTGACTACATAGTTTCCAGTAACGACTTCTTTCAGCCATTTCAGTATGGCTGAAAGAAGACATACACCAAGAGATTCTCTAAGGTATGGTGAAAATAAGTGATATTGTTGACTTTAAAAACCAGGGCTAGCAAGTTGGAAGTCTGAGTTTTAACTTGTTTAATAATACATAGGAAAAATCTCCTGGTTGAAAAGAAAAACAATTAAATCACATTCTGGCCAATTCCTAAAGAGCCTTTTATAAGCTTTCTCTTTGGTCCACATTTTTTTTTTTTTTTTTTTTGCGGTACGCGGCCCTCTCACTGTTCTGGCCTCTCCCGTTGCGGAGCACAGGCTCCGGACGCTCAGGCTCAGCGGCCATGGCTCACAGGCCCAGCCGCTCCGCGGCACGTGGGATCCTCCCAGACCGGGGCGCGAACCCGCTTCCCCTGCATCGGCAGGCGGACGCGCAACCACTGCGCCACCAGGGAAGCCCCGGTCCACATTTTTTTTTGAAACTAAATACTGAGGAGAGTGGCAGGATGGGAATGAAAGTGTAATGTAGACGATGGTGACGTTCTTAAGAGTGGAGTGGATAAGAGCCTCAGTTTTAACCACAATCTGCCATTTATTGGCTGTGTGATATTGAGAAAGTCATTTACCTTTGCTGATCTTAGGACTACAATTGTCTTAGGACACAAACAGTAAATGAAGGCATGGAATACAATATTGTAAACCAAATATACTTCAATTAAAAAAAAATGTTCCCAGCAGAAAGAAAAATAAAGTCATGGAGATCAACTATTTCAAAGTTCTTTTAGAATCCCAATGTTCATTATATTTATAATGCTATAAATTGCTTTTCTGGAACAATTACTAACAATCTCCTTTTGTTCATTCATTCAATTCAAGCAACATGCATTGCAAATGTCAGTATTATAAAATGTCTGCAGGAATAAGGCAGTTAGCATAAATAAATGTTTCAAGATGGATAAAGGATAATAAAATAAAAGATAATTCATGCCATCCCACCAAGACTGTCAAGGTCACATTTTTTTTTTTTTAACATCTTTATTGGAGTATAACTGTTTTACAATAGTGTGTTAGTTTCTCCTTTACAACAAAGTGAATCAGTTATACATATACATATGTTCCCATATCCCTTCCCTCTTGCGTCTCCCTCCCTCCCACCCTCCCTATCCCACCCCTCTCATGGTCACAAAGCACAGAGGTGATCTCCCTGTGCTATGCGGCAGCTTCCCACTAGCTATCTAATTTACATTTGGTAGTGCATATATGTCCCTGCCACTCTCTCACTTCGTCACAGCTTACCCTTCCCCCTCCCCACGTCCTCAAGTCCATGCTCTAGTAGGTCTGTGTTTTATTCCCATCCTACCACTAATCTCTTCATGACATTTTTTTTCTTAGATTCCATATATATGTGTTAGCATACGGTATTTGTTTTTCTCCTTCTGACTTACTTCACTCTGTATGACAGACTCCAGGTCTATCCACCTCATTACAAATAACTCAGTTTCATTTCTTTTTATGGCTGAGTAATATTCCATTGTATATATGTGCCACATCTTCTTTATCCATTCATCTGTTGATGGACACTTAGGTTGCTTCCATGCCGTGACTGTCTTTAAATAAAAACCATTATTTCTCCTACTGGTTCCTTGGCTGCTGCTTCTGTTGTACAGATCTTCCTCAACTTACCATGGGGTTACGTCCCAGTAAACCCATGGTAAGTTGAAAATATCATAAATTGAAAATGCATTTAATACACCTGACGTGTCAAACATCACTGCTTAGCTTCACCTACATTCAGTGCACTCAGAACACCTAGGTTAGCCTATAGTTGGGCAAAATCATCTAATGCAAGGACTATTTTTTAATAAAGTGCTGACCATCTCGTGTAATTTATTGACTACTGTACTGACAAGCAGAGTGCTTGTCTGGGTCCGTGGTGGTTGCATCTATCCGCTGTCTCCTGGTGTGGTCGCGTGGCTGGTGGGGAGCTGGGGCTTTGCCACCCAGCATCAGGAGGAAGTGTCTTTCCCCATACGGTGGGCCCGAGGAAAGCTCAAAATTCAAAAGTCGAAGTAGTTTCTACTGAATGCGTATTGCTTTCGCATTACTGTAAAGTTAAAAAATCCTAAGTTGATTTTCTTACTCGTGAAAAGTATATTCAGTCACTCGGTAATACTGATTTCCGTTCAAGAACGCTATAGTCGAGTTGGAGAGAAAAGATGAACACACAGGAGGAGAGGCAAAGAATTTCCCCCTGAAAACTGGTTGGTATAGCGTGCTCTAGGATCTCAGAGGGAAAAGAATCAACAGAGGGTAGTCCTGGAGGGCTTTACGGAGGAGGTGGGAATTGAGCTTGTTCTTAGCGGATGGTTAGTTCTTCTCTAAATGTTTGATAGAATTCGCCTGTGAAGCCATCTGGTCCTGGGCTTTTGTTTGTTGGAAGATTTTTAATCACAGTTTCAATTTCAGTGCTTGTGATTGGTCTGTTCATATTTTCTATTTCTTCCTGGTTCAGTCTCGGCAGCTTGTGCATTTCTAAGAATTTGTCCATTTCTTCCAGGTTGTCCATTTTATTGGCATACATTTGCTTGTAATAATCTCTAATAATCTTTGGTATTTCTGCAGTGTCAGTTGTCACATCTCCTTTTTCATTTCTAATTCTATTGATTTGAGTCTTCTCCCTTTTATTCTTGATGAGTCTGGCTAATGGTTTATCAATTTTATTTATCTTCTCAAAGAACCAGCTTTTAGTTTTATTGATCTTTGCTATTGTTTCCTTCATTTCTTTTTCATTTATTTCTGATCTGATCTTTATGATTTCTTTCCTTCTGCTAAATTTGGGGTTCTTTTTTTCTTCTTTCTCTAGTTGCTTTAGGTGCAAAGTTAGGTTGTTTATACGAGATGTTTCCTGTTTCTTAAGGTAGGATTGTATTGCTATAAACTTCCCTCTTAGAACTGCTTTTGCTGCATCCCATAGGTTTTGGGTCGTCGTGTCTCCATTGTCATTTGTTTCTAAGTATTTTTTGATTTCCTCTTTGATTTCTTCAGTGATCACTTCGTTATTAAGTAGTGTATTGTTTAGCCTCCATGTGTTTGTATTTTTTACAGATCTTTTCCTGTAATTGATATCTAGTCTCATAGCGTTGTGGTCAGAAAAGATACTTGATATGATTTCAATTTTCTTAAATTTGCCAAGGCTAGATTTGTGACCCAATATATGATCTATCCTGGAGAATGTTCCATGAGCACTTGAGAAAAATGTGTATTCTGTTGTTTTTGGATGGAATGTCCTATAAATATCAATTAAGTCCATCTTGTGTAATGTATCATTTAAAGCTTGTGTTTCCTTATTTATTTTCATTTTGGATGATCTGTCCATTGGTGAAAGTGGGGTGTTAAAGTCCCCTACTATGATTGTGTTACTGTCGATTTCCCCTTTTATGGCTGTTAGTATTTGCCTTATGTATTGAGGTGCTCCTATGTTGGGTGCATAAATATTTACAATTGTTATATCTTCTTCATGGATCGAACCCTTGATCATTATATAGTGTCCTTCTTTGTCTCTTGTAATAGTTTTTACTTTAAAGTCTATTTTGTCTGATATGAGAATTGCTACTCCAGCTTTCTTCTGATTTCCATTTGCATGGAATATCTTTTTCCATCCCCTCACTTTCAGTCTGTATGTGTCCCTAGGTCTGAAGTGGGTCTCTTGTAGACAGCATATATATGGGTCTCGTTTTTGTATCCATTCAGCCAGTCTGTGTCTTTTGGTGGGAGCATTTAATCCATTTACATTTAAGGTAATTATCAATATGTATGTTCCTATTACCATTT
>NC_041229.1:36831497-36831968 GCF_002837175.3 Physeter macrocephalus
GTGCTCGCACACAGGCCTCTTGGTGGCGGCAGCAGCAACCCTAGCGTCCCACGCCCGTCTCTGCTGTCCGCGCCGACAGCCGCGGCTCGCGCCCGTTTCTGGAGCTCCTTTACGCGGTGCGCTTAATCCCCTCTCCTCTCGCACCAGGAGACAAAGAAGCAAGAAAAAGTCTCTTGTCTCTTAGGTAGCTCCGTGCCCGTTCCTGGAGCTCCTTTAAGCGGCGCGCTTAAACCCCTCTCCTCGCACACCAGGAAGCAAAGAGGGAAGAAAAGGTCTTTTGCCTCTTTGGCAGCTCCAGACTTCAACCGGACTCCCTCCCGGCTAGCCATGGTGCACTAACCCCTTCAGGCTGTTTTCACTCTGCCAACCCCACACCTCTCCCTGGGATCCGATCGAAGCCCGAGCCTCAGCTCCCAGCCCCTGCCCGCCCCAGCGGGTGAGCAGACAAGCCTCTCGGGCTGGTGAGTGCCG
>NC_041229.1:36832196-36832410 GCF_002837175.3 Physeter macrocephalus
CAAAATAAAGTAGGATAAAGTATAGTTATTAAAATAAAAAATAATTATTAAGAAGAAAAATTTCTATTTAAAAATAAAAAAAAAAGGGCTTCCCTGGTGGCGCAGTGGTTGCGCGTCCGTCTGCTGATGCAGGGGAACCGGGTTCGCGCCCCGGTCTGGGAGGATCCCACATGCCGCGGAGCGGCTGGGCCCGTGAGCCATGGCCGCTGGGCCT
>NC_041229.1:36832813-36880123 GCF_002837175.3 Physeter macrocephalus
AATCCGCTGCTTCTGAGGCTGCTGGGAAAAACCTCCCCCTCTCCTCTTTGTTCGCACAGCTCCTGGGGTTCAGCTTTGGACTTGGCCACGCCTCTGCGTGTAGGTCGTCCGAGGGCGTGTGCCCTTCGCTCAGACAGGATGGGGTTAAAGGAGCAGCTGATTCGGGGGCTCTGGCACAGGCCGGGGGGAGGGAGGGGCACGGATGCGGGGCGAGCCTGTGGCGGCAGAGGCCGGCGTGACGCTGCCCCGGCCTGAGGCGTGCCACACGTTCTCCCGGGGAAGCTGTCCCTGGATCCCGGGACCCCGGCAGTGGCGGGCTGCACGAGCTCCTGGGAGGGGCGGTGTGGAGAGTGACCTGTGCTCGCACACAGGCCTCTTGGTGGCGGCAGCAGCAACCCTAGTGTCCCACACCCGTCTCTGCTGTCCGCGCCGACAGCCGCGGCTCGCGCCCGTTTCTGGAGCTCCTTTACGCGGTGCGCTTAATCCCCTCTCCTCTCGCACCAGGAGACAAAGAAGCAAGAAAAAGTCTCTTGTCTCTTAGGTCGCTCCGTGCCCGTTCCTGGAGCTCCTTTAAGCGGCGCGCTTAAACCCCTCTCCTCGCACACCAGGAAGCAAAGAGGGAAGAAAAGGTCTTTTGCCTCTTTGGCAGCTCCAGACTTCAACCGGACTCCCTCCCGGCTAGCCATGGTGCACTAACCCCTTCAGGCTGTTTTCACTCTGCCAACCCCACACCTCTCCCTGGGATCCGATCGAAGCCCGAGCCTCAGCTCCCAGCCCCTGCCCGCCCCAGCGGGTGAGCAGACAAGCCTCTCGGGCTGGTGAGTGCCGGGTCGGCACCAATCCTCTGTGCGGGAATCTCTCCGCTTTGCCCTCCGCACCCTGTTGCTGCACTCTCCTCCGCGGCTCTGGAGCTTCCCGCTCCGGCACCCGCAGTCTCCGCCCACGAAGGGTCTTCTAGTGTGTGGGAACCTTTCCTCCTTCACGGCTCCCTCCCACTGGTGCAGGTCCCGTCCCTATTCTTTGTCTCTGTTTATTCTTTTTTCTTTTGCCCTACCCAGGTACGTGGGGAGTTTCTTGCCTTTTGGGAGGTCTGAGGTCTTCTGCCAGCATTCGGTGGGTGTTCTATAGGAGCAGTTCCACGTATAGATGTATTTCTGATGTATCTGTGAGGAGGAAGGTGATCTCCGCGTCTTACTCTTCCGCCATCTTCTCTGCTCTCCCAAGGTCAAATTTTAAAAAAGAACGTAATGTGAGCCAAGCAAAAGACATGTGCAGGCTAAAAGTGTTCAGGTTTTTCCCTTGCAAAGTTAGATATTTCATTTGATCATTCAGCTGCCACCTGCATCACACCACCAGCTCTGCTTCTTGTCTGTCCTTTTATTTTTTTTTTTAACATCTTTATTGGAGTATAACTGTTTTACAATGGTGTGTTAGTTTCTGCTTTATAACAAAGTGAATCAGTTATACATATACACATGTTCCCATATCTCTTCCCACTTGCGTCTCCCTCCCTCCCACCCTCCCTATCCCACCCCTCTCGGTGGTCACAAAGCACAGAGCTGATCTCCCTGTGCTATGCGGCTGCTTCCCACTAGCTATCTATTTTACATTTGGTAGTGTATATATGTCCCTGCCACTCTCTCACTTCGTCACAGCTTACCCTTCCCCCTCCCCATATCCTCAAGTCCATGCTTGTCTGTCCTTTTAAACCAAACTTCTCAAAATAATCATATATCTCTCCAAATAAATAACTTAGATTCATTTTATTCCAGACTGCTTTAAATCAGGAATATGTAATGCCTTTACTCATGTCTTTTCTTGCTAGGCCCTTCTGCTAGATTTAACACACTGGTGGTCTCTCTCTCCTTATTGAAACTCTATTCTTTAGGCTTCCATGACATCTATCACCCTTGAATGTCCTACTCGGACTTCTAGAGTTATTTTGTAGGCTTCTCCTCCTCCTTCACCAACCCTTAAATAATAACATTTCCTCTGGCTCTTGTTTTTAGCCCACTAGCCATTGCTCTGCATGTTCTTCTTGGAGATTTCAAACACTCATATGTGGATAACAACTCTGACTACATTAAACCCCTGAAATCTTTCTGGAACATCATATCTAAAGATTTGTTAGTTATTTACATTAATGTGTTATAAGCACCTCAATCCTATGGACAAAGAATGTCAGTAAATCTGCTATTTCAGTAAACAAAATATGTGGCAACCATAAAGCCATCAGTTACTGCAGCCACTCGATGGTGCACCCTGAAGGGAATATAAGATGGAGAAAAACAAGATACTGGTCCTAGAAAGTTAAGATGTATATCAAAGGAATGATTTCATAAAGCCCAGTCTCTTGCATCTTCCCATACATAAAAAAGCCTTAAAATCATTAACTTGAAATGTGTATTGTGATCAGCCATAATCTTTTGATGTTCAACTACATGTTTTTTTTTCAGCAGAAACTCCTATACATCCTGGCTCTCCCTTACGTCTTTGGAACAGTCCCTCAGAGCTATGTGAGAGGCTGCCATCCCAGGCTATAGTTCTCAGTAAGGCCTATGAATAAGACATAATTTTCAATTTTTAGGTTATGCATTTTTTTCAGTCAACAATCCCAATGTCCAAAACTGTACTTGTCACCTTATCTATACTAGTTACAATTTATTCATCTCAGCTCCAGATTCACCCTTCTTTTCCTTGCTTTATGATACTGGATCTGGACTCTGAAACCTCTGCCAGCCAGCTTATTGTTAAGCTTTGTTAATAGAGGGTAATGGAGGGACCCTGCAAAGCCGCAGTAGAAGGAAGGGCTATCTTTTCCGTATTCTAGTGTGCAGGCTTTGTTTTGTTGCCAGCAGATTGGTATGTGGGAGGGCCCAGGTGTGTAGGCAGCCCCAGTAGCACTCATCCTCATGATCCTCAAAGAACTATGGCCTGCTCTCTCCAGCAAGTTTTTCTAACCACCCACCTGGTTATTCTTGTGTACCAGTCCAACTAGCAACCTCTGGTGAGTATTTCCAGTCATGTGGAGGACCACTCTTACACACTGCACTACCTCTGGCCTGCAGCCTCTGGCAAATTTCTTTGTTACTAGCAGGCTGCATTTTCCTATTCCAGCCACCCCCTCCAAAAAGGTTTGAATTTCAGTCCTGTGGTAAAAGAGATCCGATAAATTCTTAGCCTTTCCTTGTTTGCTGTGCCTAAACCCTAGAGGAAGTAGCTGCTTTTTTCATTTGCTACTTCTATACCACTTGAGTTCTCTAATGTGAACATCAGGATATTGATTAGAAAACAATAGCCCCTAAAACTTTAAATGAGGAAGTCTGGTTGGACTCAGATGAAACTGAGCATCTTGAATCTCTGAGACATATTGAACCTCCCTTACCAGTAGATTCTACTCTTCTGTCTGAGGAGACTACTCTTCGTTTGCTTGAAAACTCTGTGACAGCCTCACCTGGGACAGATAACTTGTAAGCGTACATTCTAGGTATCAGTTACATGGTGAGACCCAGATGAAATAGATTATACTCCAAAGAACTGCAGGACTGTGAATCCTGGAGAATATATGTGGGAAGGTGGAATATAATAACAGGTCAAGCAAAATGCATTTATATGAGTACACTTACTAGATAATCAGAATTTAATGAATTGGTTTCATGTACCTAGAAGTGTTTCTGATATCTTACTTGATTGATTGACTGAAACCACGACTTAATGGCTATGTACAATGAGAAGAAAATGTTAGGGCTTCCCTTGAAGGATGAGCAGGAGGAAATTCAAAGCTTAAGGAGATGGGAATGTTGGAGTGGATTAATGTGTGGTCCGCACAGTCACTGACCAAGAAAACCAGAGGATACTCCCTTCATTCTGCATTGTCAAATATATTAAAGATTCACACCCTCATCCTTGAAAATCTCTGCTTCTTCTCCTTGGTTACCCAGAAATGACAAAGGAGATGCAACAATTGAAATGGGCCCCTGATTTCAATAAAGATGATGGGATTCCTAGAATGGCAGGGACCAAGTGGCAGCACTTAACTGCCAAAGACAAGATGAACATGTTTGCCACAAAAGGCAGCAGGGATATCCCAGTAATCAAAACATTTTAGGGGATTAAGAGGTACAAACTATTATGTATAAAGTAAACTACAAGGATATATTGTACAACTTAGGGAATATAGCCATTATTTTATAATAACTATAAATGGAGTATAACCTTTAAAAATTGTGAATCACTATATTGTACATCTGTAACATATAATATTGTACATCAACTATTAAATAAAAATAAAGGTATAATAAGAATATTTTTCAATAAAATAAAGGTATAATAAGAACACTTTTAGAAAAACAAAACTGAGAGAATTTTTAGTCATCAGAGCTCACCAAAGAAAATCTTAAAAGAAGTTCTTAAAATTTAAATAAAATGATTGACAAGTGAAAATTTGGATCTACTTGAAGTGATGCAGAGTTCTGGGAACAGTAAACATTTCAGTAAATATTAAAATATTTTAATATAATGTTTTTTTAAAACTAGCCAAATAGAGAATAAAATGAAATACAAAATAACAATAAAAATTGTGAATCACTATATTGTACATCTGTAACATATAATATTGTACATCAACTATTAAATAAAAATAAAGGTATAATAAGAATATTTTTCAATAAAATAAAGGTATAATAAGAACACTTTTAGAAAAACAAAACTGAGAGAATTTTTAGTCATCAGAGCTCACCAAAGAAAATCTTAAAAGAAGTTCTTAAAATTTAAATAAAATGATTGACAAGTGAAAATTTGGATCTACTTGAAGTGATGCAGAGTTCTGGGAACAGTAAACATTTCAGTAAATATTAAAATATTTTAATATAATGTTTTTTTAAAACTAGCCAAATAGAGAATAAAATGAAATACAAAATAACAATGTTATATGGGATTTGTAGTATTTAGATGTACAATGTATGACAAAATAGCAAAAAACGCAATAGCGGGAAATGAATGTATAGTGCTGTAAAAGTCATTATAAATAAAGTGTTACAATATTTTTTGAAAAAAATATTTTGGCTTTTAAGGATCTCTGACAGTGACTAATTTATCACAGTCCCTAGTAATAAAACAAATTGGTGGCCTACAAGGATACTGTTTGAACCATATAACAGAAATATGGGTATGATATCCAAAACCTAACTTGAGTCATCACAATGTGAGATTATAACCTTTTAGTTAAAGCCTTTCAAAGACACAGAATCTCTTATTCTTTATTTTAAAAATTTATTTAAAATTTTTTTCATGGTTACAGAAATTTGTGAAAATGGTACAAAGAACTCCTCTATATCTTTCTCCCTGAGACCCCACTCAAGTTTTGGCAATGTTCCAGAAACATCATCATAGCACTGGGTCCAATACAGGAATACACTTGGCACTTGGTTGTCATGTTCCTCTAGGCTCTTTCAACCTGGAACAGCTCATCTTTGATTGTCATGACTTTAAAATTTTTGAAATGTGTTTTGTAGTTATTTTGTAGAATGTTGCTCAGTTTGTGTTTGTCCATTGTTCCCTGTCCATTAGACGCAGGTTATGTATCTTCAGTGAGTATATCATAAATGCTGTGTTTTTTTCATGGAAACCTATTGAGTGGTATGTGCATGTCTATTTGTCCTCTTACTGGTGATTTTAACTTTGATCGCTTGGTTAAGATGGTGTCTGAAGGTTTCTCCACTTAAAGTGATATTTTCCCCCACTTTGTATTTAACACATGTTTTGTGGGAGGTACTTTGGCACTGTGTAAAGTCCCATTCGTGACATCACCTTCACCCACTAGTTGTAACATCTCTTGCTGTTTCTTGCCTGAATTAATTATTACTGTGGTGGTTGCCAAATGGTGGATTTCTAATACCATGACCCTTTTTACATTTAGTAGTTGCCTTTCTACCACAAGGAAAAGCCTTCCTTCTCCCCATTTATTTATCCATTTAAAATGTTATAACTGTGTGTGGATTTATGGTTCTTATTTTATTCAATTGTTATAATTTGTTACTATTATCATTTGCTTTGATGCTCTAGTTTTTCCAGATTTGGCCAGTGGGAACCCATTCTAACTGGTTCCTATACCCTTTTGACATATTTCGAACATTCTTTGAGCACCTCCTTACTTTTTGGTAGCACAAGGTGTTCCAGACTCATCTTCTACTTTCCCTACCCTAGCCTTAGAATCAGCCATTTCTTCAAAAAGCTCTGGTTTCTTTTAGTGGAGAACAGTATTTCAAAACTAAGATCTGGGTGATAGATGTGCTCACTGCTAGTGGGATGTCACTGCTCTCAGACTTTATTAATGGACAGAGCTAGGAAATTACATATTATATAATATAGGCAAATTTACATCTGTATTTATTGGAAACCATGCAACACAGAATCTTTTAATTGAAGAGGAATTTGGGTCTCCTTGTAGAAGAACCCTGCAGCAATGCCATTGGTATATACCATAATTATTTCTTCAAGCCTTTCCCAAAGGGAACTACAGCCAATAACTAGAATGATAGTGCACAAGAAAAAGGGTAGACTTTCTGGGGATTACCAGGCAGGGTGAATTGTCAATAATTCCTAGGGGCTCAAAATGCTATTATAACCCGCAAATCAAAGTGAGGTGAATAATGGTAAGGTGATGAATGGAGTCTTATCCCAAATTTGAACGATAGTGAACCCAGCAAGTCCATAGATTCATCATGTGTTTGTTTGTTTGTTTGTTTGTTCTTACAGTCATTGTATAATTAAAATAGACTAATTGGAAATTAGCAGAATACCTAAACTGACCCTTTGAGCAATGGGGTAATGTCCATAGTAGAAAGGCCCAATTGAACACCCTTGGAATATTCATATAAGCAATATTACATTCCTGGGAGAATTTCAAAGATTACTGCCAACATTGAAAACTTGTTAAGATGCAGGGGTAATAATACTTATCCCATGCTCACTTAAATAATACAGTTAGCTGGTTAAGAAGTTGGACGGATACTGAAGGATGACTGGATGCTCACAAACTTGATCAGATAGTGAATTTAATTGCAGCTGTTTACCCAGGTGTAATATCTTTACTTGAGCAAACTTATATGGCCCCTGGCACCTAGTATGAAGCTACTGACCAGGCTAATGTGTTTTCCTGCAACAACATATGAGAGCAAACAAAAGTAGTTTTATTTTACTTGAGAAGGCCAAAATTACACCTTTACAATCTTTCCTCAGGGCTAATACTGGGTTGGCCAAAAAGTTCGCCCGGGTTTTTCCATAACATCTTACAATACAACTGTCCTGCTCTCTGTCACAACATGGTTCATGAGATGTTGGCTACCTCAATATTCTACAAAATATCACATTGTTTCACTATGATGACTGGGTCTGATAAACAGGAAATAGCAAGTACTTTAGATGCCTTAGTAAGACAGGCAATTCAGAGAATAAGGAATAAATCTCATGAAAACTCATGGACCTATAAACGCAGTGAAAATTCTAGGGGTACAATTGTCTGGAGTGTGTGATGATATCCTCTTGAATTTGAAAAATGAGTTACTGCATCTCTCACAACTTACCATGAAAAAATAGGTACAACACACGGTAAGTCTTTATGGATTTGTGAGGCAACATATTCCACATTTGAATGTGCTACTCTGACCACCTACCAAGTCTCTAGTAAGTGTGCTGGGTTTGAGAAAAAGAAGGCAAGTCCATACTGCAGTGAAAACTGATTTTCCACTAGGGTCTTTTGAGGGTAGACCTAATGACATTAAGTGTCTTTGGCAAATGAGAATGCTATATAGAGATTGAAAGCCTATCCATTTAACATCATTTGGCCACGCAATCTGAGCTTCCTAGCATAAACTGGGACCTGATAGACCAAACCATGAGTTTGGGCATGTTTGACGTAATCTGTAATCAAAGGAAAAAAAGTATAAAAGAATCTGGGTTCACACAGGTATGGAAGATACAAGATGTATGAGCAGGTAGCTCACACTCCTTTAACAATTACTCATGCTGTGTTTCTTCCTCTCCTTCAATACACACCTAGAGCCTCATACGGAGTTCCACAAACAGGAAGAAATAAAGTGGATGAATGCAGCAATAGATAGTGTGACAGTGAATGACAGCGGTAAAGGAAAGTATTCCCCATGGGTAAAAATTCAAATGGTGTATTTAGTTTTCCATTTTGGACTGAAAGATGGCTGACTCATAGGCAACTGCTGATGGTTTGATTGGATGATCATAGACTTGGAAGGAACAGGGTTGAAAGATAAGTGTCCAAAAAAGTCTGGAAAGACTCATGTGGATGAGCCTCTCAGAATGGGCAAACACTGTGAAATATTTTTGTCCCATATGAATGTTCACTAAAGGAGGATTTCAATAGTCCAATGGACAAAATTACGCACATCAGTCAGTCCTTATCCATAGTCACTTCATTATAAGGTAAATGAGCCCATGTACAAAGTGCCCTTGGTGGCAGGGATAGAGACAATGCTTGGGTTCAAAACTTGGACCTTCTGTTACCAAATCTGACCTAGAAGCTATTACTGCTGAGTGACTAATCTGTCAACGGAAGAGATCACCCCTGAAACCCCTTCCCAGTACAGAGGAGAATCAGCCAGCCAACTGGTGGCAGTTGATTATGTTGAACCTTTTCCATTATGAGGAGTCAGAGATTCATCTTCACTGAAATAGACACATATATTCTGGATATAGATTAACCTTCCCTGGGCATATGTTCTTGCCAGCACCACCATTCACAGACCTATCTACTGGGTTATTTTGCAGAATGTTGATCCTGATTATCCACTGTGATAATATTTCAGATAGCATTGCTTCTGATCAAGTAAATCTTTCAAAGCAAAGAAAGTGCATACAGGGGCCCATGTCCATGGAATTACTAGCATTTCCTCTTTGTTTGTTATGCACATGTGTTTATTTATATGTTGACTTTTTTTCTTCTCTTTCTCTTTCTCTTATTATTCTATATACAAGTTGATGGAGACCAGATTTAAAATGTAGTCTAGCACTGACCAAGATGTCCTAAATGTTTCCTTCATCTTAAATAAACTTTAGACAGGCTTTTTACTGACTATAGACACCCCCACCCCAACTTCAGATTTTTTGAAGCATTTACATTAGAAAATTTATGTGTAAATCCTTTTCCTGCCCCTTTGACATATAAATCTTTTAAAAAAACTCCTTGCTAGTTTTGCAACTAGGAATGAGCTTCTAAAGAACCTAGGAGCCATCCTTTTGAAATGTAATCATCAAGGAAGATAGGGCCTATCTCCCAGTTTCTGTAGGAGGGAAAAAGCCTAACTTCTTTAACACTCACTTGAACTATTGCAGCAGCCCCCTACTTATTTCCACTCTTATCTCCTTCAACTTCATCCTCCTCTCTGCTACCTGAATATTTTATTTAAAGAAGAAATATGACATGTTACTACCTTTCTACGATCCTTAAATTTTCCTCATACCTAAGATTTTACCCCTCAAACTCAGGCATGCCTATTATCACACATATAGAGATGTACCAAGAGAAACTCAAAGCATAAAAACATGGCACATATTTCTAGACCATCAATTTTACTCAAATATTTTTGGAAGCAATTTAGCAAGTAATTTTCAAACTATTACTATATTACTAAGAAGACATATAATGGAGTAGAATCTAAAATTTACATGAAATTTTAAGCTAAGTGATAAAGTATCAGTGCAGTATTATTATAGCAGTCTCTGTTGTTAGGTGTACTTTGGTGAGAAAGATTAAGAAGCACTGAGGGACAGAATAAAAGCCAAGCTATGTAATACCACAAAGTTTGCTGTGACTTGTCTTCCACCGATAGCCCAGGCTCATCTCCCAGCACATTGTCCCTTTAAGCCTACCTCTTAGACCTTTAGAATTGCTTTTCCTTCTACAAATGACACATAATTATATTGTTTCACGTTGTCATTGCACATGTTGTTTCCCTCACCAGATTTTTCACCTTGTGCCCTCATACACCAAGATTCTTCTACCAAATTCATTTTCTATCCACATTTAAGATGAAAATGATCTGCCATCTTCATATTTCCTTGACACACAAGGAAATCTAAGATAAGATTCCTCCTCTTTGCCCACTACTACAACTGCACTTGCCATACTGTATTAAAGCCATCTGCCTACATATTTATCAACCTATTTATATTGTAAACTTTTGAGGAGTAGGAACAACATGTCATTAGTGTGTTATTCAACTATGTATCCGTAGTACCTATCATCGTGTCTGTCACATAATTAACACTCAAAAACTGCTGCTTGAACAATAGTAAAGTACATAACAAAGCACTGTATTAGTGCTTCCACCATTTAAACCTGAGTTTGATAATATCCCTATATTTTTAATTAAAAATTCAAGGCTCTCAGAGACCTTGGATCCACCAATCATGCAGGTAAACATGGTTGAATCCCCCTTTGTAAGACCTTGTGAGTTCATGAAGCATGCACAAAATATATATAACACATAGCTATAAAATTATGATGAGTAGATGACTGTGATTGAAGGGCTTTCTCTACATTGATTTTGCTCAATCTTAAAGCCGTATCATGAGTGTCTGTGCATGTCTATTGGCTGCCGTTGCCAGCCTTATGGATGTTATTTGATTCTCAGTGCTTTTGTGTGTGACTTGGGCTTTGAAAATTAAGTAAATAATAGTACATATTTTATTATTTAATTTTTTTTAATTTTTAAAAATATATTCAACCTAACATTATTTTTCCAGTACTGAAAAGAAAAATGTTGACAATACTTGAATGAGTATCTAACAGCTAGTTAAAAAGTATTTTCTCATATCAAGCAAAGTTAAAAGTACTAAAATACTTCTAAGAAATTTTGTGTTTTTTTTAAGAAATTTTTTTATTGTTTTACTTTTGCTGGAAAAGTAACTGTTTTGAACGAGTTTTCCAAAATTTGATTACACTGCCACTACTGATATTATATATTTATATAAATGGCTAGTTTACATATATAATTTGATATATTATAATTTATATAAGTAAATAAATTACATTAAAAGTTACTCAACAAATAGAATTAAAAGGTTAAATTAAATGTTTATAGCTTCTCCATTTTTAAATTTCTTTTAACTTAAAAGTATTATTTAGTCATTCTTAACCCTGTATTGAATAAAGAGTAAGACTTCTGCTTACCTTTTATAAGTATGAAGCACAGATATACATATAGTATATACATGGATATACAGTATTTCTGGTATTATTAAAATCTCATAAAGGAACAATTAGGAAAACGTGTCAAAAAAGTCTTCTTAATGGGGTATTAATGAAAACCAAGATGGAGAAATATTATCTTAAACCACACAGTCAGGAAGAGTAGAAGCCAGAAATCAACCCTGTTTTGTAGCTGCAAATTCTGTTTAAAAAAATCATCCCAGCTGGCTCCTGGCAATCAGAAATCTGATGGAAAAGTCATTCTACCACAAGAACATGTTGAGTTTTTCACCTCTGCCTGGGGCCTCCAGTGTCCTCTTAATGGCCTGTGATTCTCTGCTCAGCAGAAAAACATTTTCTCCCCAGACATCCTGGGAAATGCTCTTCTCAAGACCAAATGCCTTGCAAATCACAACAGACCTAGAGCTTGACTTAAAATTCTGTAATGTGTTTTCCTACCATCTGTGCCAAACAGGAGCTGATTAAAAGACAGTTTAAATAAAGTGAGTCCATACTAAAAGGGGAATCACCTACAGATGGGCCAATTAACTCTTCTATTTAGTATCTAGTCTTGGCAGGATACCCACTGGACAGGCATCACAAGACATTCACCAATAATGCAGGTAAATATGGTTGAATCCCCCCTTGTAAAACATGTACACACACAAAATAAAACAAAAACAATATCCCTCATATAAAGGCTAGCAATGCCTTCCTATTCATCTTCCCTACTTCCAAAAAGTTTTAGTGTATAATTAAAGAGCTCTAATACTTTTTCAAAGAGAAACCAACAAGTCTTAGACCCAATTTAGTCATTCTACTATGACTTACACAAAATCATAGAAATGCAACAGAGAAGGATTTAGCCCTTTGTAAGTTAAAGCTAAAATTACTAAATAATGAGACATCATCTAATTAACACAATGAGAATAACTCATAAAATATAAAATTGCAGTCTGTGAGCATTCCAGGAAGCCAAAGCCAACAACCAAGAGTGAAAACTTGTTAACTCCAAGCCAAAGGCTGGTATAGAGGATTTGACCAATCTGGTCAAATGTTATAAAGTTACCATTATGTTCTATTTGCAATTATCCTGGTCACGTAGGGATGTGCAATGAGTCCTCTGAAACAGAGCCCCCAGGAAACTAGATGGTAAAGACACATTATTTTAAATAAAGGATGCCTGTATTTCCTGGAAGAAGTAAGGAAATAGATTTTGAAGAAGACAAGAGTTGAATATAAAAATTATACAAATGAACTTATTTACAAAACAGTCTCACAGATCTCAAAATCAAATTTACGGTCACCGAAGGGGAAACCTGGGGGGAAATGATAAATTAGGAGATTGGGATTAACATATACACACTACTATATATAAAATAGATCACTAATAAGGATCTACTGTAGAGCACAGGGAACTCTATTCAGTGTCCTGTAATAACCTATATAGGAAAAGAATCTGAAAAAGAACGGAGATTAATATACATATATATACAATATATATATATATGATTCACTTTGTTGTACACCTGAAACTAACACAACGTTGTAAATCAGCTATACTCCAATATAATGTTTTTAAAAAGAGTTGAATGTATATCCTTCATTGTAGTAAGATTAATTAGGAAAACAATGTACCACAAAGTGATTTCCACCCAAGGACTTCCATCTCAGGAATACAGAATAGGGAGAAATATGTGTTTCAAGACAGTTCACAGCATCTTTCAGTTTTGTCTTAACTCTTCATACAAATTTAATAGAAACTTTGGCTTTCAGACACTCTTCTAGGCACAGGGGCTAATATAAATGTTCACATTAATAAATTATCATAATTATAAACATCAAGCCACCACCCAGGTCAAGAAATTTAGAGCATCAACAGCATCACCAAAGTCCTAAGCAGGCCTCTCCCCAGTAACAAAAGTCTCACTCTTCTCAAAAAATAATTACTATCTTGAATTTATGTTGATCAACTTCTTCCTTTTTCTTTATAGTTACATCAGCTAGGTATGTGTCTCTAATGTTATGGATTAGTATTTTTACAGTATGTAGTATGCCTGTCATTTTATTGTAATCTTCTAAAATAATTATGTCTGTAGGACTCATCCACATTGCTGTGGGCATCTATAGTGTATTACTTTCATTTCTGTGTAGGATTTCACTGTATGAAAATACCACAGCTCATTTAATAATTCTACTGTTCAAGAACATATGCACTGTTTCCAACTTGGGTTGTTATGAATAATTCATCTATTCTAGTGCATATTTTTAATGCACATGATCATGTATTTCTGTTGATTTTATACCTGGAAGTGGAACTGCTGGGTTACAGATATGCTTATATCCAATTTTAATAGATAATATCAAACTATTTTCCAAAGTGGTTGTCCTTATTGACAATAACATTAACACTGCATATGAAAATTACTATCAGTCCACATCGTTTCCAACATTTATTATTCTCAGTCCTTCATTTTAGCCATTCTGACAGGTGTGCACTGGTATGATATTGTAATTTAAATTTACATTTCCCTAATAATTTCTGGGATTGAATACAGTTTCATTTAGCTTATTGGATAGCCTGTTTGTGAATTGGATGTTCATTTGTTAATACATTTTCTCTACTGATTTATCAGTTTTCTTCTCATTGATTTGTAGGAATTCTGGATAAGAGTCCTTTGATAGTTACATATGTTGCAAATATTTTCTCCCACTACATCGTTTCCATTTTCACTCAATGATTACATTTGATAAACAAGTTCTCAATTTTCCTGTAGTCATATTTATCAATCTTCTAATTCACCAGTCTTCTTCTGTTATAGCTAGTGCATAATGTGTCCTGTTTAAGAAAAGTTTTCTTACTGAAATGTCATGAGATATTCTTCATTCATCTTCTAAAATCTTTGTTGTTTTTCCTTTAATAATTGAAATTGACTTTTATATATAGTGGGACATGGGAATGGAGTTTCATTTTCTTCCAGGTGTATATCCATTATCCCAGCATTTTTATTGAAAAGATAGTTTCCTTCATATGGCTCTGTATTCCAACATTTACCATAAATCTGGTGACCATATGGAATGAGTCTAATTCTGAGTATCTCTTTTCTGTTCTATTGTTCTTTCTTTCCGCTTATCCTGATCATACCATACTGTCATACATTTTGTAGCTTCTTATTAAGATGATATCTATTAGAATGAGCTCCCTACCTTTTTTTCTTTTTCAAGTGGTGTCTTGGATATATGTGATATCTATATCTATTAGATATATGATACCTATAGATAGATAGATAGATAGATGTTAGATAGATAGATGATAGATAGATAGATAGACGATAGATAGATAGATAGATAAAAATCTTATTAGAATACTTCCATCATGTTCGACTAAAAATTAGTCCTAGATATTTGATCAATGAGATCATTCTGGAGAAAACTGATATCACTTCAGGTCTTCTAATCCATGAAAATTATATATCTCTCTTATTTATTTGATTTTTCTCAATAAAGTTTAGAACTGCAAAGATAGTGGAGAAAAAACCCTACGATTGTTTAGGTAGTAAAAACAATTTAGCTATAAAAAAAATCTGCATATTTCTCATGAATAATACAACATGTACAAAGAAGAGAGAATTGCAAGTTTTAATAAAACATAGTTTGACACAAAATATTACCTATGAAGTTGTTATTTGGGTGGGAAAATGAGGCATTCGTGAATATCCATGGCTCTGAAATAACCACTTATATATCTAATAGAAAATTTATCTAATAAGATAAATAGATATATTTACTATATATTATATATAGTAAATATACCTATTTACTATTTATTTAAATATATCTATATTTACTATATATAGTAAATATATCTATCTATGTATATATATATCTATAATATATACATAGATATATTTAAAAATAGACATATTCTAGCTGATTGAAATAGAAATCAAAATTAAGAACTCAGGAAAAGGAAAGTCAAAATTTTTAAAATAATAATGTAGAACATTGAAAACAATTAAGCATGTCAATTAAGGTACTAAAAAAATGTGATAAAAAAAAAGATAACATCCTGAGAAAAATTTTTGAAATATAAGATTCCTGTGGTAAAAAATAATCATTTTAATAATGAATAATGTCTAATAATCTCTCTTCTAAGAAGTATGAAGGAAAAAGGGAAAGACATGGTAGGTAAAGGGAAGAACAATTTCTTCCCCTAAATATGGGTAAGATGATTATTTTTAGCTTTTATTGACTATGACAATTAAGAAATTAGAAACTTTAAAATGTCTTTGGTAAATTTGAAAGCAAGCAGTAGTTTACTTAAAAATAATTTTAGAAATAAAATGAAACACAATCTCCTTCTATGTGATAAGCTTAGTAGGAAGTAGGGATATAGTGACCAATCTGACATAGTTTCTTGCTCTTAAGAGGAATATAGTCTAATGATGAAAACAGATGTTATGATTATATTTTGTAATTTTTTACTGCCTAATAGAACTACCTAATACTTTCAAAACAAAGCAGTGATGTTAATTATCAGTCATTGTTCCTCTTTGAATCTAAAGGGAATGCTCTGATTTCACTCTTAAAGTTCAATACTGACATTTAATTTGAGATGTAAACGTATTTTGAAACATCATAGAACTATGTATTTATTCTTGGTCTAACAAGATTTCTTCTTTTGTTGAGATATTAAATTTTGCCAAATATTTTTCCATGATTCAAAAAAACACTTTTGAATAGTTAGTTAATATGGTCATTGAATTCATAGATATTTTAAAATGAATCATCCTCTATAGCTAAAACAGACTTCACATTGATTTTGGTGTTTTTAAATAAACTACAGGTTTCAATTACCAATATTTTGAGTTTTTTGTATAAATATTTACACATGCAATTTATTATGTGTTGCATTTGTTGAATTTTTAAAATACTATTCTATGGTGTTTAGAAGAGAATTAATTTTGTTGATCTCAAAAACAAGAATTCAGGACAGAAAGCACTTTTGCCTGCCATTTAATAGAGAAGCGAGGCTCTTTTTTTTTTTTTTTTTTGAGTATCCATCCTTCTTGATTTTTTTTTAACCTCTTTATTGGAGTATAATTGCTTTACAAGGTTGTGTTAGTTTCTGCTGTATAACAAAGTGAATCAGCTATATGTATACATATATCCCCAAATCTTTTCCCTCTGGCGTCTCCCTCCCACCCTCCTTATCCCACCCCTCTAGGTGGTCACAAAACACAGAGCTGATCTCCCTGTGCTATGCAGCTGCTTCCCACTAGCTATCTATTTTACATTCGGTTGTGTATATATGTCAATGCTACTCTCTCACTTCATCTCAGCTTACCCTTCCCCCTCCCCGTGTCCTCAAGTCCATTCTCTACATCTGTGTCTTTATTCCTGTACTGCCCCTAGGTTCATCAGAAGCTTTTTTTTTTTAGATTCCATATATACTTGTTAGCATACAGTATTTGTTTTTCTCTTTCTGACTTACTTCACTCTGTATGACAGCCTCTAGGTCCATCCACCTCACTACAAATAACTCAGTTTTGTTTCTTTTTATGGCTGAGTAATATTCCATTGTATATATGTGCCACATCTTCTTTATCCATTCATCTGTCGATGGACACAGGTTGCTTCCATGTCCTGGCTATTGTAAATAGTATTGAAATGAACATTGTGGTACATGACTCTTTAAATTATGGCTTCTCAGGGCATATGCCCAATAGTGGGATTGCTGGGTCATACGGTAGTTCTATTTTTAGGTTTTTAAGGAACCTCCATACTGTTCTCCATAGTGGCTGTATCAATTTACATTCCCACCAACAGTGCAAGAGGGTTCCCTTTTCTAAGGGAGGCTCTTTTAGATAACTTTCTTACTGTTTTACCTGGATATTTATCTTTTTAATTTTTCTCCATTTTCTTCTGTTAGTTTTAGTAATTTGTAGTTTCCTAGGGAAACTACACAGAGTAAAGAACAGTAAGCTGACTGACAGTGGTTAACAACTAAATGTAAGCAGAGAGCTGAAGCAAGAAAGTTCTCCAGGAGATGATGAAGGAAAGGAGGTGAAGTGAGAAATCAACAAATAATCTAATGATATAGATTTTTTTATCACTATGAAACAATGTATCACAACCCTAGCTAATACTTTTAGATACTTAGATTTAATTTTATGTGCCAGGTACTGTTCCAAGTACGGTAATGATTTATGGTTGTTCAGGCAGTATCGTGAACAATTCCAAGAACACCACTTACACTGGTGCTCCTGGAATTGCTTAGTGTAAATCCTGAGTGCCAAACACAGTGGCCTTCCCTTAAGCATTTTGTATAGTAACATATGTAACCCTCAGAACAACCTTAAGAAATAAGAACAATTATTATCACCTCATTTATAGATAATGGAACAGAGTTAGAGAGTGATCAAGTAGCTTGCCCAAGATCCCTCAGCTAGAATGGGTAGAGCCAGGCTTCAATCCAACTCCAAACCACCACACTACTACATGGAAAATGAAGTTTTGTTGAATTAAACTAATCTGTACAGAATTACACATTTTCCTACAGGCAGAGAGAAAAAGAAGAAATCAGAGCAGGGTGATGGGAACAGGGTGATAGGTGAAAATGTTAATTTAAAACTGGCTTGAAGGCATGAGTGGAATCAGAATAGATGAATAGGTAGAGGAAGGGCTCTCCTGATGGCTCTAACTCATCACCCAAGGCAAAAGCTCAAACCCTATCAATGACCTATATTCAAATATATGGTCTTCACCACAAATGCATGCCCCTGATCCTGTGCACCCAAAATAACCTCATTATTAAATCTATATTCAGCATTCTCTTTTTACAAAGTGTACTGAATCATAATATATACTTCAAAAAAATACATATGTGTACTTTGTTCAACACCTGTTTTTCTTGCTTTAACTTCTATATGTTAACAACCATAATTCTTCCTAAAGTATGTGTGTGTGTCTGTGTGTGTGTAAAATCTATCATGAGTTATATGACTTTTGAGAACTCATTTCACTCAATATATTGCTATGATCTATCCATTTTTCTGTTATCACTTTTGTTTATTCTTTTTTGACTGCTCCATAATATTCTATTGTATGATATAATAGAATTTACTTACCAATTATTCTATTAATGGATATCTGAATTGTTTAAAGGTTTTGTTAATGCAGACAGTGCTGCCTTGAAAATTCTTGTACAGAATTCTTATACTCTAATGATCTACTTTTGGATAAATTACCATGGGAGGATTTCTTCTGTCATAGGTTTGTGACTGGTTAACTTTAGGAGGTAATGCCAAATTGCTGTTCAAAATAGTTGCATCAATGTATATATCCCTTAGTAGTGGATAAGAAAGTCCTTGCATTGGCATCCTCATCAATATTTGGTATTTTCAGATTTGTAATATTTTGTTACTCGAATGAGTACAAATTGGAGTCTTACCAAAAACAAACAAACAAACAAATATATATATATATATCTGTATAAAAATTATATTATGTTTTACTGCATTTTGGTTTCAGTTGAAGAGTTTTTTATGCCACTAGACCAGGGCATATATTTGGCATAAAAAGTATAATCTAAAAGCAGAAGGAATTTATATTTTTCTCTGAGAGTATGTGAAATGTCAGTAACAGAATCACTTAACTTCACATTTTTATATATGAATATACCATAATTAGTCTTAGCTCTATGATGTACATAAAAATTTTAATTTAGAAAAAATTTTCTACTTCATGAATCAAAATGATCATTGAGATGACTGATTACTCAAAGATTTCACTTAAACTTTTCAAATCAAAGTTATTTTTGAGATGATCACACTTTTTTCAACTTGATGCAAAATTGTAAAGTAATTAAAACTTAACATCAACTATAAAATGAAATATACATATATACATGTGTGTATACTTATATTACATGTATTTAAATACAATTGAAAGAATATTGAAATTAGTCAATTATGCTGTGACACAGATTTCCATGTTGCAGAGATTAAGTGATCTGATCACAGAAGGCTAAGTCAGAAAATAAAATAAAATTAAATATATGAAGTAGAATAATGAGAATTTGCTCTCTTGCTTGACTGGGACATCCATCCCTGAATCAGAGTCCTGGTTCTCAGACATTCCATCTTGGACTGAGACTTTAACACTATCCACCCCCGATTCTTGGGCCTTCGGACTCAGATTGGGATTAACACCATTGGTTTTCCTGGTACTCAGGCCTTTGGATTTGGACTTGGAACTACAGCATCAAATTTCCTGAACATCCAGATCGTGCATAACAGATCAAGGGACTTCCCAGCCTCAGTAATCAAGTTCTGACTGAAGACTGTATGCGGTGACACATCTTCTGTCTTGGTTGTACCTTCATGTACCCAGTTAAAAGGTACTCAGAGTTGTTTCTGTTTTCCTGGCTAGACTCTGATTAATATAAGAGTTTATAAGAGATCCATCAACATGGTGGAGAAGAGGAAGTGGAGCTTACCTCCCTCCAATGAACACATCATAAATACATCTATATGTGGAAAAATTCTTACTGAAAACTAACTGGAAACTGGCAGAAGGACTCCTGTACAACCAACAGGAGTGCTGTAAGAAAAGATACACACATAATCCAGTAGGGAGGGAAGAAAAATGACTGGGTTTGGATCTGTGCCCCTGGGAGGGGACTCAGAGGAAAAAGAAGATTGCATGGGTGGACACCTGTCTTGGGGATTGAGTGGGCTGAACCACAGACTGGGCGTCCCAGTCCTAGGTATACCTAGGACTAACAGGAGGGCTATAGGAAGCCTGAACTCAGCTCCTGATGAGCTCTCGTGTGCTTGCTAAGCCCTGGGGCAGGTGAAAAGAGGTCTGCTTTAATGGCTGCCAGGTTTCCCAAGCAAACACTCCAGCCCCACTCACTCCATGACACATTGCAGCACTGGACTGGAGAGAAGACTTGGCCGTGGGACACAGAGGCAACACAGTCATGGGTGGGGCTGTGGCTGCCATTGTTGGCATTTACTCAAATAGCATATCAGAAGCAGCCAGATCTCTGACAGTGGCCACTCCACTACATACATGCCTAGAGCCCAGGCGGGCTCTGCCTACCTGCAGTGCAGCTCTACAAGATGGGGACAGCAAGACTTCCCTGGTGGAGCAGTGATTAAGAATCCACCTGCCAATGCAGGGGACATGGGTTCAATCCCTGGTCCGGGAAGATCCCACATGCTGTGGAACAACTAATCCCGTGCGCCACAACTACTGAGCCTGCGCTCTAGAGCCCACGTGCCACAACTACTGAACCCACATGCCACAACTACTGGAGCCTGCACTCTAGAGCCCACATGCCACAACTACTGAAACCACATGCCACAACTACTGAAGCCTGTGCACCTAGAGCCCTTGCCCCACAAAAAGAAAAGCCATTGCAATGAGAAGCCCATGCACTGCAACGAAGAGTAGCCCCCGCTCGCTGCAACTAGAGAAAGCCCACACGCAGAAGCGAAGACCCAATGCAGCCAAAAATAATAAATAAATAAATTTATTTTTTTAAAAAATTATAGGGCAGCAAAGGCTGAGGGCAGTGATGGGCTATGAGGGACAAAGTGTACTTGCACCCAAGGCTGCATGTGAGCAGAGCAAGGGAAACAATTGTGGGCACCTGCACAGGCAGCACATCTGAGACAGCTTGGACTTCTGTCTGTAGCCAAAAGGAGCTGAGCCCACACAGGCACCACTTGCTTCAGCTCTCCTTCAATCTGGGGCAAGTGTCCTGATGAAGGGAGAAGGGAAAACACATTTAAAAGCAGCAGAACCAACTTGGGGCTGACCCTCAGGGCTTCTGCTCCAGAAATTTAGGATCAGACCCTGCCCCTGAGAGGGTGGTGATAATCGCTGAGCAGGGCGGAAGTCCCAGCTAACACCCAGCTCCAGCTCTAGCCACTCCATCTCCAGCCCCACCCGCTACCAAGGTGATAGCTGCCAGCAGATGCTGAGGCAAGACATGACTTTCATCCACATCAAATCCAGCTCCCCAACCAAAGGAATTAGTCGTATGCAGTCTGTATAGGAAAACCCCCACATAAGAACACACCTTCAAGATCACCATAGGTAGCCGTTTCACCTAAATTCATAGAGGCAGAGAAAGTTAAGCAAAATGAAAAGGCAGAGAAACTACTCTCAAGTGAAAGAGCAAAAGAAAACCACTGAAAAAATAGTGAAACAAATAAACAGTTTACCAGATAAAGAATTGAAACCATCGGTGATAAAAATAGTAACTGAATTATGAGAAAGGATAGATATGCACAGTGATAATTTTAACAAGGAACTAGAAAATATAAAAAAGACGCAATCAGAAATGAAGAATTCAGTAACTGAAATATAAAACACACTAGAAGGAACGAGTAGCAGACTAAGTAACACAGAAGAATGCATAAGTGGTCTGGAAGATAGACTGATGGAAATCACCCAATCAGAACTGCAAAAAGAAAAAAAAAATTTTTTAATGAAAACTGTTTAAGAGATCTTTGGGATAAAATTAATCATACCAATATTTGCAACGTAGGTGTCCCCGAAGGAGGAGAGAAGGGGGCATTGAAACTGTATTTTAGGAAATTATGGCTGAAAACTTCCCAAATCTGATGAAAGAAACTGATATCCAGGTACAGGAAGCACAGAATGTCACAAACAAGATGAACCCAAACAGACCCACATAAAGACATATCATAGTCAATATGGCAAAATTAGAGAGTATTCTAAAGGCAGCAAGAGAAAAACAAAGAGTCATATACAAGGGAATCCCCATCAGGCTATAAGCTGATTTCTCTTCAGAAAATTTGCAGGCCAGAAAGAAATGTCATTAAATATTCAAAGTGCTAAAAGGGAAAAGCCTACATCCTAGGATACTCTACCCAACAAAGTTATCATTTAGAATAGGAGAGATAAAGAACTTCTCAGATGAGCAAAAACTAAAAGAGTTCATCAATATTAAACCTACCCTGTATTCAGTTTCCTCACAGTCTTGACTACAAACATATCTCCAGCTACATCCTCCTTCAGATTTTTCACTCCAATTTCTATTTTACTCAATATTTGGTGAATGTTTTGTGATTTCAGGTCTTCTTGGCTCTGCTCATTTTGACTGAGTTAGAGATAAGAGTCTATATAAGAATGATGTGTGGGCTTCCCTAGTGGCGCAGCGGTTGCGCGTCCGCCTGCCGATGCAGGGGAACCGGGTTCGCGCCCCGGTCTGGGAGGATCCCATATGTCGCGGAGCGTCTGGGCCCGTGAGCCATGGCCGCTGAGCCTGCGGATCCGGAACCTGTGCTCCGCAACGGGAGAGGCCACAACAGTGAGAGGCCCGCGTGCCACAAAAAAAAAAAAAAAAAAATAGAATGATGTGTAAAGTCAGATCACAATTTTTCTAGAATATATCTGGTAATAGGTACAACTTGTTTCCATTTCTCAGTTATTATAAATAATGCTGTCTTGAAGATTTGTGTACAAGTTTTTGTGTGAACATATGTTTTCATTTCTCTTGGGTATATATCTCGGTGTAGAATTGCTTGGTCATATAGTAACTACCAGATTGCTTTCCAAAGCAGATGTACAATTATATACAATTCCTACTTGACTACATCCTCTCTAGCACTTGTAATTCTCCATCTTTTAATATTAGTCATCCCAGTGGGTGTGAAGTGGTATCACGGAACCGGGTTCGCGCCCCGGTCTGGGAGGATCCCATATGTCGCGGAGCGTCTGGGCCCGTGAGCCATGGCCGCTGAGCCTGCGGATCCGGAACCTGTGCTCCGCAACGGGAGAGGCCACAACAGTGAGAGGCCCGCGTGCCACAAAAAAAAAAAAAAAAAAATAGAATGATGTGTAAAGTCAGATCACAATTTTTCTAGAATATATCTGGTAATAGGTACAACTTGTTTCCATTTCTCAGTTATTATAAATAATGCTGTCTTGAAGATTTGTGTACAAGTTTTTGTGTGAACATATGTTTTCATTTCTCTTGGGTATATATCTCGGTGTAGAATTGCTTGGTCATATAGTAACTACCAGATTGCTTTCCAAAGCAGATGTACAATTATATACAATTCCTACTTGACTACATCCTCTCTAGCACTTGTAATTCTCCATCTTTTAATATTAGTCATCCCAGTGGGTGTGAAGTGGTATCACTGTGGTTTTTATTTGCATTTCCCTATTGACTACTGATATTGAACATTTTTATGTGTCTTATGTCTGTATATTTTCTTTGGAGAAATATCTATTCAAATCTTTTTCAATTTTTCAATTGAGTTATATGCATTTTCACTGTTTTAATGTAGGGGCTTTCCGTTTCTGATTAACAGACTAATAATCTAGATACCCTAGATAATTAGTCTGTTATCAGAAACATGACTTGCAAATATTTTCTCACATTCAGTGAATTGTCTTCACTTCTGGATAGTGTCTATTGAAACATAAATATTATTGGTTTTGATGAAGTCCAGTTTATTTTTTCTTTTGTAGCCTGTGCTTATGGTGTCATATCTAAAAGACTGTTGCTTAATCTAAGGTCATGAAGACCTATGCATAGGTTTTCTCTTAAGTTTTATAGTTTTAGCTAATACATTTAGATCTTCGATATACTTTAATTTTTGTACATGGTGTGAGTTAGGAGTCTGACTTGATTCTCTTGCATGTAGATATACATAGACCCTCAATTCTATTCCATTGACCTGTATGTGTATCCTTATGCCAGTACCACATTGTCTTGATTACTGTAGATTTGTAGTGCGTTTTAAAAACTGAAGATATGAGTCCTCCAACTTTGATCTTCTTTTTCAACATTATTTTGACTATTTGAGGTCCCTTGCATTTTTGTGTGACTATTAGAATAAGCTTATCCATTTCTGCAAAAAATGGCAGTTGGAATTTTGATCCATTCTGGTTAGATCAATTTAGGGAGTACTATCATCTTAACGGTATTAAATCTTCCAATTCATGAATACAAAATGTCTTTCCATTTATTTAGACTTTATTTAATTTCTTGCAATGATGCTTTGTAGTTTTCAGTGTACAGCCTTGTACTTTTTTATTAACCTTATTCCTAGGTATATTACTCACTTTGATGCAGTTGTAAATGGAATTGTCTCCTAAAATTCATTTTTGGATTATTTATTACTATCATATAGAAATAAAATTGATTCTTGAATACTGATCTTGTATCTTGAAATCTTGCTGAATTCATTTATTAGCTCTATTTTTCTTTGTGGATTCCTTAGGATTTTCAATATACATAATCACATAATTTGCAAATAGAAATTATTTTACTTCTTCATTTCCATTCAGAGTGCCTTTTACTTCATTTTCTTGCCTAATTCCCCTGGCTAAACCTTTCACTACAGTGTTGAATAAAATTCCTGAGAGCGGACATTCTTGTCTTGTTCCTAATCCTAGGGGGAATGTTTTTAGTCTTTTACCATTCAATATAATATTCGCTATGTTTTGTGGTTTTTTTTGTAGATGTCCTTTCTAACACTGAGGGAATTTTATTCTTCATTTGTTGAATTTCTTAATCATAAAATAGTGTTGGATTTTGTCAAATGATTTTTCCATATCTACTGCAATAATTATGTGGTTTTCATCCTTTATTAATATGTTGTTTTGCATTAATTGATTTTTGTATATTGCACAAACCTTGCATCCCGGGATAAATCCTAATTGGTCACATTTACTTTGAGTGCTGGAACAAATTACCACACATTTACTGGCTTAAAACATCACAAGTATATTATCTTATAATTCTGTAGGTTAGAAGTTCAACATGAGTCTCACTGGGCTGAAACCAATGTATCAGCAGGACTGCATTTCTTTCTTTCTGGAGGCTCTAGAGGAGAATTTGTTTACTTGAATTTTCCATCTTATAGTGGCTGCCCATATGTTTTGGCTCATGGCATGCTTCCTTTATCTATAAGCCTGCAACAGTGTGTTGAATCTTTCTTATATAACGTCATTCTTGACTGTGCTTCTGTCATCACATCTCTTTCTCTGACTCCTCAGCCTCTTTCTCCTACTTTTTTGGACCCTTGTGATTACATTTTTTACCTGGACATTCATTCCTACATCCTCCAATTATAAGAATTTTGGTTCATAAATATGTATTCAAACCTAGAGTAATTAATGAATGAAATAATAAAATATTCATTCATTTATTTTTTATTTCCTACTTACTACAAAATGTTAAGAGATAAATACAAATTTTGAAAGGCATGATAAATTAGCATTTCATAAAACAAAACCAAAAAAATAAAATGTGTCACTGTAGACAGTGTATAGTTGGAGAATGGTGGTGTATTTATTCTCCAATCTTTCCCTTTTGACTGGATCCACTTATATTTAATGCAATTTAATATATTTGATGTAATTACTGATAAGGTCAAATTACATCTCCCATTTTGCTGCTTGATTTCTATTTATCTCATGCCTTTCTCTTACCCTATTCCTCCATTATTACCATCTTTTATGTTAAATTGGTATTTTCTTCTGTATTATTCTAATTTCCTTGTTTATTCTTTTACTCTATTTTTAAAATTAATTTTTATTGGTTGCCTTGGGGTTGAAAATTAACCCTTAACTTACAACAATCTAGTGCAGTTTAATACCAACTTAACTTCAGTAGTTTACAAAACTTTACTCCTATATAAAAACGTTGTTTCTCTTCTCCATTTTGTTGCTGCACAAATTACATCTTTATACAATGTAAGCCCATAAACACTGATTTATAATTACTGCTTTATAAAGTTGTCCCTTAAATCAGATTATATAAATAAGAGTACAAATAAGAAATTACATTAATACTCCCTTTTGTATTTACCTATGTAGTTACCTTTACTGGTGCCCTTTATTTCTTTATGTGGATTCAAGTTATGGTGTGCTGTCCTTTCATTTCATTCCAAGGTATTATCTTTAGTATCTATTTAATGACAGGTTTGCTAGTGATAAATTTAGTTTATAGATAGGTTTAGTTTATGAAGGAATGTCTTAATTTCTTTTGCATTTTTGTAGGATAGTTTTGCTGAATATTGAATTCTTTCTTGACAGGCTTTTTTTTTCCCAGCACTTAGAATATGCAGCTTTTCTAACTTCTGGCCTCCATTGTTTGTTTGGTTTTTTGTTTGTTTGTTTTTACTGGAAATCAGAAAAAAATATGTATGTATTCATTAAAAGAGAATATATTCCATATAACAATAATTGGAAACAAAAAATGAAAACATAAAGATAAAAAATAGAAAGTATTAAATAAGAAGATTGAATCTATTAGTAATGACTGTCCAGGAATTGGGTAAAATTACATATGAAAAGACAGATTTCCAGATTGTATCACAAAGCAAAAATATTTTTATACAATTTTTAAATGTTACTTTCCATTTACAGTTATTACAAAATATTGGCTATATTCCTCATGTTGTACAATACATTCTTGAGCCTATTTTACACCCACTAGTTTGTGTCTCCCACTCCCCCCCCATATTGCCCTTCCCTCCCACCACCCCACTGGTAACCACTAGTTGGTTCTCTATGTCTGTGAGTCTGTTTCTTCCTTGTTTGTTGTATTTTTTAGATTCCACATGTAAGTGATATCATAGAGTATTTGTCTTCCTCTGTCTGACTTATTTCACTTAGCATAATGCCTTCCAAGTCCATCCATGTTGCTGCAAATGGCAAAATTTCATTCTTTTTTATGGCTAAGTAGTATTCCATTGTATATATATACCACATCTTCTTCATCCATTCATCTGTTGATGGACACTTAGATTGCTTCCATATCTTGGTAATTGCAAATAATGCTGCTATGAACATTGGGGTGCATGTATCTTTTCCAATTAGTGTTTTTGTTTTCTTCAGACATATACCCAGGAGTAGAATTGCTGTGTCATATGGTAGGTCTACTTTTAGTTTTTTAAGAAACCTTCATACTATTTTCACAGTGGCTGCACCAATTTGCACACCCACCAATAGTGTACAAGGGTTCCCCTTTCTCCACATCCTCACCAACATTTGTTATTTGTGGTTTCTGATGTTAGCCAACATACTTGTGAGATGATATCACATTGTGATTTTGATTTGCATTTCCCTGATGTTTAGTGATGTTGAGCATCTTTTCATGTGCCTGTTGGCCATCTGCATTTCTTCTTTGGAAAAATGTCTATTCAGTTCTTCCTATTTTTTAATTGGTTTGTTTGTTTTTATGATGTTGGGTTGTACAAGCTGTTTATATCTGTTGTATATTAACCCCTTATAGGTTACATCATTTGCAAATATTTTCTTCCATCAATAGGTTGTCTTTTCATTTTGTCAATGGAGTCCTTTGCTGTGCAAAAGCTTTTAAGTTTAATTAGATCCCATTTGTTTATTTTTTGCTTTTATTTCCTTTACTTTAGGAGACTTCAGATCTAAAAAATATTGCTGCAATTTATGTCAAAGAATGTTCTGCCCATGTTTTCCTCTAGGAGATTTGTAGTATCTGGTCTTAATTTAGGTCTTCAATCCATTTTGAGTATATTTTTGTATATGGTGTTAGAGAACGTTCTAATTTTATTCTTTTACATGTAGTGGCCCAGTTTTCCCAGCAACACTTATTGAAGGGACTTTCTTCTCTCCATTGCATACTCTTGCCTCCTTTGTCATAGATTAATTGAGCTTAAATGCATGGGTTTATTTCTGTGTCCTCCATTGTTTATGATGAGAAAGTAGCTGTTATCTTATTGAGAATCCCTAATCATTTGTCTCTTGTTATTTCCAAAATCCTTTCTTTGCTTTTGCCTTTGAAAGTTTGTTAAGATGTATCTAGGTGTGGATCTCTGAATTCCTTTTTCATCAAATTTTGGAAGATTCTTATTATTACTTCAAATGTTCTTTCTTCTCCTTTCTCTCTCTCCACTACTTTGGGACTACCATTATGCATATGTTGGTACTCTTGATGATACCCTACTGGTCTCTGGAGATCTGTTCATTTCTTTTCATTTTTGTCCCTCTGTTTCTCCGACTAGAAAGCCTCAGTTGACCTATATTCAAGTCAAATATGCTGTTTACCAACTCAAATCCACAGTTGAACCCTTCTAGTAAATTTTTAATTTCAAATATTGTACTTTTCGATTTCAGAATTTCTATTTAGTCTTTTTAAAATATAATTTCTATCTCTTCATTGATCTTTTCTATTTGGTGAGAAATCACTCATACATTTTTTCTTTTGATATTATTTTTTTTAGTTCTTTGAACATATTTAAATAGCTAAATTAAAGTTTTGTCTATTAAATTCACATTTGGTCTTCCTTGGTGATATTTCCACAAGGATTACATGAAAACTGACTTCTTTTTTGCCCTCTCGGGAACATACTGTCTTGTTTTTTTTACTTAACTTTTTGTTAAAATGGGCATTGTAAGTAATATAATGTGGTCACTTTGCAAATCAGTTTGCAAAAAGCCCCAGTGTTTTGTTTGTGTTGTTTGTTTATATTGTTATTGCTTCTGCTTGTTGTTTGTTTAGTGACTTTCCTGAACTAAGTTTGTAAAGTCTGTGTTTGTTGTAGAGTGGAGCCACTAAAGCCTCAGCTCTGTTAGTTTAGTAGTCAACTAATAATTGGACATAGATTTCTTTAAGTACCTGTAACCACTAAGTTTTCAGCTTTTCCCAAAGGACTCTGTGTCTGTTGGGGCATGCCTTTAACACTCAGCCTAGCAGTTTAAACTCTGCCTTAGCCCTCACTTCCTTCTTGTGCAGACCTCAAGGTCAGCTAGAGGTAAGAGTGTAGGGCCATCTCAGCTCTTTGCCAAGCATGCACATAACCTTACCGATGAACACAGATCTATGCATATGAGGGAAATTCTGGATTTGCAGGAATATGTCAGAAATTTTCAAAGCTCCTCTGGATATTTCCAGAGCTTTTCCTTTTAAGTTTTTGATCAGCCTGTCATTTGCCCCAACTGTTATCACTACCTCAGGCAATTGCCTCTGATTGCTTTCAACAAATGCTCCCCTGGAGAAAATGCTGTTTATACTGGATGAGCTCTGAGTCAGATCAAATAATGACAAGTCTTGTAAGTGGTATTTTCTAGGGACCTGCCATACAGGTCAAATAATGACAGCTGAGAATGGGGGTTTGAAGGAGCTCCAACCCCATACACACTCTCCAGTGGCTGCTAGACTGCTGGTTTTCCATGAGACTATATGGCTCTTGGTTTCCAAGGCTACCACAGAGACAAAAAGGATGGGGATAGGGTAAGTTAAAACACCACAAAGCTCATTGCTCTTAACAAGATTGAACAATTTTTCTTGAATAAATGCTCACAAGAAGGTTGAAAGCCTTTGGTTAATTCACAGAGTTCTGGAAATGTTGATTTTGTCCATTTTTCCAGGGTTCTCATTGTTTTTATGAAAAAGAGAATTTTCAAAAGTTTTTACACCATCATTCCCATTGATGTCACTTGTTTTCTATAGAGATACTAGATGATGGTACTCTGTAGCATAACATTCTAATTTTAAGAAACTTTTAGAAAAACTTTTCATCAAATCCTTGTGGAGAGTATACAGAAATATGAGCTGGATAATAGTACAATTAAGCAGATTCACAGTTAGGCAACTATATTACCAATGAGTTGATCAATAAATTGGCTTAAGACTAGAAGAAGTTCTCCAGTGGCTCAGATTTTTGTTTTGCATCATTCAGCAGCTTCTGAACAACTTGGATAAATATACAGAATACTTTTTTTTTGTGGGACATGGGCCTCTCACTGTTGTGGCCTCTCCCATTGCAGAGCATAGGCTCCGGAAGCACAGGCTTAGCGGCCATGGCTCACGGGCCCAGCTGCTTCGCGACATGTGAGATCTTCCTGGACCAGGGCACGAACCCATGTCCCCTGCATTGGCAGGCGAATTCTCAACCACTGCAACACCAGGGAAGCCCCAGAAGATTTTTAAATCAAATTTTCAGAAGTAATTTTAGATGAGGTATTTTGTTTTTTTTAATATTTTGGTAGGCTGAAACACTGAGTAACAAGACCCAATGTACAGTCCTGTTTTTGTCTTTTAAAATTTAATTGCCTTTTGCATATTAGGGGAAGAAATTTAATAGCAATCTATAATAGAAAAGGATGAAGAGAGAAAAAGAAGGAAAAAAACTAATGGTTTTAGTTGACCACTGAAATACTATGTGTTAACAATAGGGTACACTTATGGCTGTTGTACACAAACGTATATACACACAACTGCACTCATAAATATTGATTATTAATTAATTCAAAAGATATTTTTGAGTATATAATATATGTGATCTACTCTGTTAGATACTGAAGACAAAGATACATGGGAAAATATATGGCTTTGTCCTCAGTTATCACTAAAAATAGAAATAAATGAAAACAAATCATAAGACAATGCAATAAGTATTATATCACAGATAAGCACAAAGTGGTAAGAGAACACTCCAACAGAATGATTAATTCTGTTTGAAAGGAACAGCTTGGTGAATAAGTAGATTTTAACAGGCATATAGAGTTTAAAGAGGATTTCTAGGACTAGAAATAACTTTGTATGTATTATTTACTATGTGTTTGGTGCTGGAGTAAAAAATAATAAAACAGGAATTTCTTGGCTTTGATGATCACATTCTAGTGAGACACCCCTCACCAGCTGAAAGAACTCCCTAATTTCCTCCAAGTGAAAATTTGCTGAAGGATCTTAGTCAGTTATTAACTTGGCAAAAACACCTCTGTGGATGACTTCTCCCAGTTTCACAGTGTTGAAAAGGAAAACTTCAATTCATGCTATGACAAGTTCTATGGAAATATACTTGGGCATTATTCAGTGAATTAGAGATGAACAAAAAAGATAAGAGTCATATGCATCTACTCATAAAGCTCTAATATGAAGTTAGAACAGTCATCAGATTTTTAATTAAAGCTTGGAAAGTAGTTCTACCTCTATAATGTTCTGGATTCCTCTGAACTTCTTATTACACAAGCATTTTTTCATTGAATTACTATAGCAACCCTGTGCACTGAACAAGATTTATAATATCACAGATTGGATGACAGATAATGGTGAAAGCTAAAGATAATAAATAATTATTGGTACCATTTGGACTCTTTGAAAAATGTCCTTTTAAGGAATGCATTTCAGAATCCTACAAAAACAGAATTCATGCAAAAAAATAAAAATGTTAAATTTAAATTAGATGGGACCAAATATACTAATTTTAATTCACAAGGGGGATATAGATCTTGTTTAGTATCAATTGACACAAAATTATAAAACAGGATGTTTTTTCAGATAAGCATCTACATTGATGAAATAGAATAAGTTCTCATTAATCTCTTCACATCAAAGATAATAAATGCCACCAAATCTGAGTAATGAGGTCATTCTAATAGATTTTCCACTTTTCAACTGAGAAGTCTGATTACTATTGACACTGGAACACATTATACTCAATGTGAAAAAACACAGTGATTGTATATGCATATTGTCTATTCTATTCAGGTCTTTCTGCAATAATAGAAAGTGAGTTAATAATATAAAAATGTTAGTGGATGATTTTGTAAAGACATTAGGTTTGATGATCATTCTAATCCTGTAACAGCATGTTTTTTCTTGATTCCTGGCTCTTCCCTGAAGAGGGAGGGAAGATAGCCCAGAATATCTCTACACACTTTTATCAGTGTTTCTCATAGAAGCAACTTATAGGAACAGGACAGAACTCCAAGAAAAAGATTTTAAGGGGGGTACTTGTAGCAAATGCACTTAAATATTTGCCAAGTGCCTACAAAGTACAACACACGTTTTACACATAGCACTTTACATGCACCCTATTTTAATTCACAACAAATGCTCTAAAAGGATTAACTCCATTTTCCAGATAAGAAAACTGAGTTAAATGTCTTGCCCAAACTGCAGTCTCTCTGTACTATTTCCATACTATCACTCAATTGACGGAAACTTAGGGAAAAAAGTTAAATTGAGCCACTAAAAAGAGAGGATCTAGAGCAGACTGAAAGCTAGAGTGGTGTAAATAATATCAACATGGACCAGGACATGTTATACTCTGTGGGTAAAGATAAGTATATGTATGTGTGTATCCAGTCCAAATTATCACCAGAAGTTTAGACAACTGCTTACTGAGTGTTATCTCTATTTATCTAATCTATGTCAATCTCTACCTAATATATCTAAACTATCAATTTCTGTCTAATATTCTCTAAGAAGGACAATCTTCACGTGCTAAAAACTGAATTAATTTTTCCCCATTCTTCCTATCCTATGTCACTCAAACCCTCTACCCACTTAGTGACTGACACAAGGAGGGGACAAGTGTAAAATTCATCTTTGACTACACCTCTCCCTCTCTAAACTCTGCAACCCTAAATCCCATTCAATTTATGACAGTCCTTTATTCTAATACAAAAATATCTCTTCAGTCTATCTACTTCTCTCTGCCTCCATTACTGCCCCAGCTTAGACATCACCATCTTTTGGTGGACTTTTGAACAACTTCCTAACTGTTCTTCCCACACAAGTGACCTTTTAAAATGTTAATATAATTAGATTCTTCTCATGATTAACCTCCTATAGCTTTCTGATATTGTTAACATAAAATATCTTTGAATATTATACCTCATTCCTTCACAAATAGCTCACAGATATTCCAGCCTTTGGAGCACTATTCAGTTACTTGACCCAAGCTCCCTTTCTATCTCAACCTACATATCACTTTCCCTAACCTACATACTCTTCTCACCATCATCAGATTTTCTTACATATCCCTAAAAAAGCAGCTAGCCCTTCCTTTATCTTAGCAATTATCCAATAACATATTATGATTCTTTGATTGTCTGTCTCTTCCACAGACAATAAACTCCAGAAGGGGAAGAACAATGACTGGATTAATCACTGTTCAAAGCCCTGTTTCTAACATAGTATCTAGCACTCAATTAATGTCTAATATTTGCTGAATAATTCAATAAATAGGTATTACTTGCAAAGCAAGGCCCAAAGGAATCTGGTCACATCAGACCCTTTTTGACATTTGGCTCCCCCTCTAAGTTTAAACTCCTTAGCATTGTAACCAAGCAGGACCCTATGGAGTCTTCCCAGAACTGACTCTCCCTCATGTCCTCCATCTGCCTTGAAATATGTAGAAAAACTTTAGCCTCCTAGGCCTTCCCCAAGGTCCAAAGAGTACATTTAGTGAGAGAAGTGAGAAAATGCAGAAAGAAAGGAAAACAGTCACACAAGACAAAATAATAATGGTCTAGCCATTAAACAAAATCAAGGACCTTTAGTTCCTCCTCAGAGGCTATAGGTAATATTCTAAGCCATATCCTTTGAGCTGTTTTCCAGATACTAAAACCCCCACCAGGTGGAAGAAGTTAACTGTATGCTGCCCACAGGCATATAGACCCCAGAGTGGTTAGAACCAGAAGGTTGATGATGTTGACTCCCGATTAGCTCACCACTAATGAATCAGAAGAATGCCTATGAGCTGATCACACACCCCCACAACCCTCTTCACTTACTCTGTCTTTAATAACCTTTCCCTGAAAGACTTCAGGAAGTTTGGGCCTTTTGAGCACTAGCTGCCTGGACTCCTTGCTTGGTGCCCTGAAATAAATGCTGCACTTTCATTCACCACAACCCGGTGTCAGTAGATTGGCTTTATTGTGTATGGGCAAGCAGACCCAAGTTTGGTAGCAGCATGACCTGTAAAACCCTTTCAATTTTATTCAAACTTTTCAGTATCATCTCCTGTTGTTTGCTCCAGTTTTGTAACCACAGTGCTCTGTTTACAGTTCCCCAAACAATATTTCCTCTTGGTTTTATATGTTTGCTCCTGTCATCCTTAGTACTGAGATATCTTTTTTTACCCCCTAACTTTCTAAATCTACTCAGTTTTCAATGTGCCCTTCTACTATCATTGCTTCTCTGGAGTTTTTTCTAAATTCCTTAGAGAAAGATATAATCTTGTCTCTACTCTCAAAATACCTTATACAAACCTCTGAAAAAGCATATCTAATTCTCTCTTGTGATTATCTATTTGCTTATGCACCTTATTTAGCAGACTCCTGGAGAAGGAATACAATCCTCTCTAAAGTGTCTCTGCCTCCACCGCCCCTAAGAACATGATGGATACTCAGTTAATTTTGTTAATGAATAAACTCCCCACGTACAATCATTCTCTTTTCTTTTTAAACTTGCCCTGAATCTTCAATTCCAAAAGACAATATTCTTATTATATTTATTCTCCAGATTGAGGTTATCTAAAGGGTATATTAGGTTTTCATATGTACATTAAGTAGTCTTCAGGCTTCAGTCTTGAAGCCTGATAGAACAATACTCTAAACACCATTAAAATATTCCTTACTCATATCCTGCATACATATAATCTTACACTTAGATTTAGTATTTTTATTACCAGTCTATTGCCTAATACTAGATTTAATAATAGAATCTACTGTTAACTACCTACCTTTCAAAATGCATGGAACTTATCTTTGGCTTTGCTCTTTTATATATTAGCAAGATAGATGTATTTTTTCTTACTGGATTAATATACCAAGATTCAAAGAAAATTATGTTTTTTATTGTTTTTGCATTAATACCAATTATTATGATATATGTTGCCAAAAAGTGGTAATTGAGGTGGGAAACACACCTTTGAAATGTGTCTGTTCAGCAAACATATCTGCAACTTCCTTCTCACTTTTTTTTGTGCGTCTTTTCCTGTACATATGTCAGCAAATATGTTACATAATTTCCTTAATACACACCATCCTCACGTTAATGAGTTGTTCAAAACTATCTTCTAAATTTCCAATTCCACCATAAGAGAGTAATGGGTACTGCACTTACCTCATGCTCCAAACAGCTCTAAAACAGGACAAAATATATAAGGCAACAGCTCTCAGACATTGGACAGTAGGCAGCTCAAGACTGATATTTGAAAGAAGGAAAATGTACATGTGTGTGCCTGCCACAACCACGAACACCATCACTGGGATCCTTTTGCTTGCTGCCACTTGTAGCACTGCTCTGCAAAGCACTGCAGCTTCACTAAGCTGAAGAGGCCAAGCAAGATAAGTGTTTGACTGTTGAAATTATTGTAATTTGTGTCACAGGGCTCTAAAGAGGACCAAGCTTGGAGGAATGGCAGAATTTCGTGTGAGGCTTCACCACTTGATCCAGAGCAAAATTGAACTGTACATAAATGTAACAAGACTCTGTAAGGCCTAGTAGAAAGAGACTACTGAAAAAGTGGCAGCTGAATAGAAATTCTAGAAGCCCCACAGCATGTGGATGTGTTAGAATTCTAAACAAAGTGAAAAGAGCTCTCTGAGTACCCCCGGCACTGAGTTGCCTCGAGAAAGGCCTTACCTTAGGACTAAGGATCATTGTTTTCAAAGTGTTGTTCACAGACTATTATGGATCGCAAGACACTCACAGGGAGTTCGCAAAGTTAAAACTATTTTCATGAAAATACTAAAACGTTATTGCCTTTTTCTCTGTGTTGACATTTGCACTGATGGAGGAGAATAAAAGATGGGTAAAACTTCTCACAACTTAACATCAACCACAGCACCAAAGTCTACTAATAGCATTCATTTTATTCTTCGCTGCCACACAGTCATAGTATAAAATTATTATTATTATTACTATTATTATTACTGCTACTATTGTATATGTATTTTTTAGTTCTACATAAGTATGTCATTGATGAAGCATTATAAATTTTAAATTTTATTAAATTTTGATGCTGCATTTTATTAATAGTCTTTGTATGTACATAAAGCGTTTTTGTTGCATACCAGAAAAACAAGAGTTGTTCTAAGAAAAAGCAGTCATCCAAATAATTTGCATTGCAAATTGACCTAATTTTTTTTTTTATGGAACATCAGTTTTACTTGAAAGAATAATTAACAAAAAAACATGGTCATTTAGATTTGGATACTTTGCAGACATTTTCTCAAAACTTAATAAGATTAGCCTGTCTCTTCGAGAAATCAACAAACCATATAGATGGCTAATAAGAAAATTTCAGCTTTCAAGTAAAAATTATAATTTTGGAAAACTTGTGTCTGCCTTCATGATCATGACAATTTCCAAATATGTAATGACTTAATGACTTTTCTGATAATATTGGTGACTGTGAGCTTCTGATATTTTATAATAAAATGTATCAACATTTAGAAGATCTTCATAACTCATGAACCAATATTTTCCCAATTATCAATGCATGATATTACAAAATCCTCTATGGAGAAAATAGTCATTCATACTGCAAGACACATCAGTGGATTTTAAAGTATCAAAAAACACAAAAGGTCATGGATATGGTTTCAGATTCCACATTACAACTAACTTCTAAGAAGCAAACATTTGTTAAAGAGAAATATCCACAATTATCTGAAAATGCTATTAGAATTCTCATCACTTTTCAAACTACATATCTGTGTGAGGCTAGATTTTCTTTACACACTACAACCAAAACAACAAATTGAATGCAGAATCAGATATGATAATCCAGTTGTTTCTACTAAGCCATATATTAAAGAAGTTTCGAGAAATACCACTCTTCTCACTTTTTCAATAAACAAATATAGTTATTTTCATTAAAATATATTATGTTAAAATTTAATGCTATTATTACCATATGTTTAACAGATCTGTAAATAAGTACTGCAAAATTTCTCAGTTCTAATTTCTAATAACATACATATTGACAAAGATAACCCACATAAACAAAAGTGTTTTCAGTATTCAATAAATTTTAAAATGATAAAGGAGGTCCCAAGGCTAGAATGTTTGGAGACTGCTGCCCTAAGGTAAGAGCCATGTCTTGGAACTAATGATAAAACTGAAATATAGGGACTTCCCTGGTGGTCCAATGGGTAAGATTCTGCACGCCATATGCAGGGGGCCCAGGTTCAATCCCTGGTCAGGGAACTAGATCCCACATGCATGCCACAACTAAGAAGTACACATGCCACAACTGAGAAGCCTGTACACCACAACTAAAATATCCCGCATGCCGCAACTAAAGATCCCGCATACTGCAACGAAGATCCCACATGCCACAACAAAGATCGCATGTGCCACAACTAAGACCCAGTGCAACCAAAATAAATTAAATATTTAATTTTTTTAAAAAAATGAAATATATATTGCCTAATGAATAATAAAACCAATATTTTTGGAACCAAGAGTATTTACCAATAATTGTAAATGCGTTCCAGAACAAAACTTATTAACTTTTAAAGGAAGACAACATAATATAGACACACTTACATCTTTTCATCTACAATGTCCAGCATATGATCAAAAATAATAAATATTCTATGAAGCAGAAATAAATGACAAATAATTGTTTAAATGGCAGCAATAGAAACAAAACCCAAGATGATTCAGATGTTAGAATCAGAAGACAAGTACCTTAAAAGAGCTGTCTAAACATATTTAAGGATTAAGACAAGATAGACCTAATATGTGAACACAAGGAAAATATCATCAGAGTAATGGAAATTATAAAACAAAACAGGTGAAACCCTATAGTGGAAACTGTAATAACTTAAAATGAATAGACTTTATAGTGGAGTGAAAATGACAAAAGAGAGGGTCAATAAACAGGAAGGCAGATAAGTAGAAACCATCCTACCAGAAGAACAGAAAAGTGGCCACACTGGTGGGGAGTGGTGTGGAAGGGAGAGGATAGAAACATAAAAGGAATAGAGCTTCAGTGAATTGTAGATAACAGAAAGTAGTTTACTTACCTGCAGTTAGAAGTTCAAAAGAAAAGGAGAGCTAGAATGGAACAGGAAAAATATGTTAATGTTATAATGGCCAAATTTTCCCAAATTTGGTGAAAATTCAACTATCTATAACTCCTACCAGCAGAAAACTAAATCTATTCAGGTCATACTCAAACTGTTAAAACCAAAGATAAAGAACAGAACAAATCATAAAAGCAACTGAAACGGGAAAAATACATGTTACAATACAATCAGGAGAGCAATGACAAGAATAACATGTAATTTCTCATTGAGAGGGAAAAAAAGGCGCCAGAATAAAATGAATGGATATTTAAATTGTCAAAAGAAAACTAGAAGAAGGAGGAAGAGAAGAAAGTCAGTTTGAACCTTAAATTCAATTTCCAAAAAAATTTCTTAAAAATCAAGAAGTAAAATATAAATAAATAAAAATAAAAGCTTAGAAAATTTTTCATCAGCAGATTTTCTAAAAGTCTGAGACATCAAATGGAAACTCGGATCCCCAGAAAAGAATAGAGCACCAAAGATTATATAGATGTGGATAATTGAAAAGAAGAATTTTTCTTTTCTTAATTTCTTTACAAGAAATTTTGCCATTTAAAATAAAAATAATAACATTGCACAGCAGGGTTCATTTGTATGTAGAAATAAAATACATTACAAAAATATTATATAAAGAATGGAGTTGGGGAGATGGATACTGTTCAATGTTCTTGCATTTTAGATGAAGAGGTACAAAGTAGATTGTGGTAAGAAATGGGTTATGTGTTATAATATTTTGAGTAATCACTAAAAATGTAATGCTAAAAAGTGTAGATTATAGATTAAAATACAATAGAGGAATGGAAATAGAATATTAAAAATTATTCAGTTAAAATAAAAGAAGTCAGGCAAAGCAGAAGAAAAAACAGAAAGTGACATGAATAAAAAACAGCTAGAATGATGACAAATAAAACCGTATTGATAATTACACTAAATATAACTACACTAATGCATAAATTAAGGCATAAATAGGAGGACTGAATAAAATAATCAAGACCAAAAAGAAGAATCAATATGGTGGAGGAGTAGGGAGATGTGGAGTTCATCTCTCCCCAAAAATGCATCAGGAATACATATACAGGGACCTCCCTGGTGGTGCAGTGGTTAAGAATCTGCCTGCCAATGCAGGGGACATGGGTTCAATCCCTGGTCCAGGAAGATCCCACATGCAGTGGAGCAACTAAGCTTGTGCACCACAACTACTGAGCCTGCACTCTAGAGTTCACATGCCACAACTACTGAAGCCCTCACACCTAGAGCCTGCACTCCACAACAAGAGAAGCCACCACAATGAGAAGCCCACACACTGCAAGGAATAGTAGCGCCTGCTCACCACAACTAGAGAAAGCCCACGCACAACAATGAAGACCCAATGCAGTCAAAAATTAATTAATTAAAAAAGAATACATCTACAAATGGAACAATTCTCACAGAGCACCTGCTGAACACTAGCAGAGGTCCTTGGACACCTAAAAGGAAAAGAAAGATTTCCACATAACCAGGCAGGATGAGAGAAAGAAGAGGAAAAAGGAACGCACAACAATGAAGACCCAATTAATTAATTAATTAATTAATTAAAAAAGAATACATCTACAAATGGAACAATTCTCACAGAGCACCTGCTGAACACTAGCAGAGGTCCTTGGACACCTAAAAGGAAAAGAAAGATTTCCACATAACCAGGCAGGATGAGAGAAAGAAGAGGAAAAAGGAAGAAGAAAGGAAGCGGGACAGGGCCTGTGACCCTGGAGGGGAACTGAAGAAGAGGGGAGGTTCCCACATCCAGGGAAGTCCCCTCACTGGTGGGGAGATCAGTTAGGACAGAAGGGGAGCTTCAGGGGCTATCAGAAGAGAGCACAGCAACCAGTCTGTGGCAGGCAGGATAGAGTGAGACCTACACAGATGGTCCTTACCACAGCCCTGCTCACCTGATCCTGAGAGGTGTGTCTGCTAATGCAGACGGGTGCTGGGTGCTGGAATGTGGGGTTTGGAGAGCAGACCAGGAGAGAGGACTGCTGCCAGCTGCAAAGAGATAACCTGAAGGGATGGGAGTGAGAAAACCCACAACTGGGAATGCTTGTGGAGGAAACCCAGACCACCATAGAAGTGAAGCGCCATTGCTGAGTGACGCACAAAGGGCGGGACCATAATTGCATCTTTCCCCTCGTACTAACTGCTGCCTCCCAGGGCACTAGGAAGGGATCCCATCGGGGTGGACGCTCTTGCGACCCTGGCACTGCTGCTTCGTCCTCTACACCACATCACAGCTGAGGTGGACACTCTTGCGACCCTGGCAGCATCCACCTCTAGTCTGCATCCCATACCCCCTCATTGGGGGCTCTCATGACCCCAACGGTGGCTGTCACTTCCTCCATGATCCATCCCCGCCATGGCAAATGGTCTCATAACTCTGGTGGCAGCTGCCTCTTTTTCTGTGCTCTGTCCCCACTGGGGCTGGCTCTCTTGTGCCCCCAGCGCAGCCTCCTCTATGCCCCCTCCTCACAGGGGCGGACGTGTGTGCTCCAGCGCAGCCTCAGGAGCAGAGCCCTGTGGGTGGCCCATGACCAGAGGTGGGGTTGAAACCACAACTGAGCCCCAGGGGCTATGCAATGAAGGAAGAAAAGCTGAAATCTCTCCTCGCAGCTATGCAAACTGTGACTGACACACCCATGACTGGATTTGTAAACTCAGTGCCTGCTGAACATCTGAAAGGACAATGACTGCTCCCGCAGCCAAGACGGGTGTAGCTTTAACAGCTATAGACTCTGTAGGCACATACAGGCAGGGGTAGGCCAGAGACCGAGCTGCCCTCATAACAGTGGGTCCAGATCCATGATTACTACAATCCTAGGACCTGACTTCAGTGGATCTATGCTGGTGGCCAGGTGAAAATAATGCCTGAGAGACAGCAGGGCCAATTGCTGGCATACCCATGGCTAAGTTGGGGCCAAGAGCAGTGCCAACAGCAGTGTAATCAGAGAGCTCACACAACAGGTGAAAGGTGACACAACAGAGCACACCCACAGGTGAACAGCTGCAGAGGAGGAATACTCAGTGCTTTCCCTCCCAGTGGGAGTGCTCCAATCCCACCTACCTTGCACTGCAGATCAGAAACATAGCTAAGAAACAGATCTGGGAGTCTCTACTCCGATCATTAGAGAGCAGATCCCACCCCTGACAGAGGAGTGACACCCATAGAGCAAAGGGGAGGCCCTGCTCAATATCCAGTGTAGGCTCTGGTCACCACAACATAAGTCACACTCCCTATCAAGGAGATAATGGCCAGCATACACTGAGGAAAGAGGTGGCAGACATCTATACTAAAAACTGCCCTTGCAACGAAAAATGTTAACCCCACACAGGCTACACAGGGATGTTCCCATGTAAAAAGAGCCCTCCGAGACAGTCTGAGGGTCTGGCATCAGAAGGAAGAATCCCCCAGAGGATTTAGGCTTGAAGGCCAGTGGGGCTTGAGTGCAGGAGCTCCACAGGGCTGGGGGAAACAGACTCCACTCTTGGAGGGTGCATACAAAGTCTCATGTGCACTGGGGCCCAGCACAAAGCAGTAACTGCATAGAAACCTGGGTACACCTACCTAGGGGTCTTGGAGGGTCTCCTGGGTAGGCAAAGGTCAACTGTAGCTCACTGTCAGGGCAAGGACACTGGTAGCAGAGGCCTCAGGGAATATTGATTAAAATGAGCTCCGACAGAGGTCCCCATTCTGGCACTAAGACACAGCACCACCCAACAACTTGCAGGCTCCAGGGCTGGAAATACTCTGCCCAAACAACAAACAGGACAATAACACAACCCCACCCATCATAAGACAGGCTGCCTAAAGTTGTACTGAGATCACAGCCACCTCAAAACACACACCCTGACACAGCCCTGTCCACCAGAGGGCAGGCACTAGAGTCCCTCCCAATAGGGAACTTATACAAGGCCCAGGACCAACCTCACCCACCAGGGAGCAGACACCAGAAGTAAGAGCAACTATAATCCTGCAGCCTGCAGAAAGGAGACAACAAACACAGAAAGTTAGACAAAATGAGACAACAGAGAAATATGTTGCTGACTAAGAACAAGATAAAAACCTATGAGAACAGCTAAATGATGAGGAGCTAGGCAATCTACCTGTAAAAGAATTCAGAGTAATGATAGTATAGATGATCCAAAATCTCAGAAATAGAATGGAGGCACAGATCAAGAAGATACAAGAAATGATTAACCAGGAGCTAGAAGATTTAGCAAACATAGATGAACAAAACAATAACTGAAATGAAAAATACACTAGAAGGAATCAAGAGCAGAATAACTGAGGTAGAAGAACAAAGAAGTGAGCTGGAAGACAGAGTGGTGGAAATCACTGCCACAGAACAGAATAAAGAAAAAAGAATGAAAAGAAGTGAAGACAGTCTCAGAGACCTCTGGGACAACATTAAACACACCAGCATTCACATTATAAGGGTCCAAGAAGAAATAGAAAAAGATAAAGGGCCTGAGAAAATATTGGAAGAGATTATAGAAGAAAACTTCCCTAACATGGGAAAAGAAACAGTCACACAAGTCCAGGAAGCACAGAGGGTCCCATACAAGATAAACCCAAGGAGAAACACACCAAGACACATATTAAGCAAATTGATGAAAATTAAATACAAAGAAAATAATAAAAGCAACAAGGGAAAAGCAACAAATAACATACAAGGGAATCCCCATAAGATTATCAGCTGATTTTGCAGCAGAACCTCTGCAGGCCACAAGGGAGTAGCATGATATATTTAAAGTGATAAAAGGGGAAAACGTACAACCAAGAATATTCCATCCAACAAGGCTGTCATTCAGATTCAATGGAGAAATCTAAAGCTTAACAGACAAGCAAAAGCTAAGAGAATTCAGCACCACTAGATGAGCTTTACAACAAATGCTAATGGAACTTCTCTAGCCAGGGTAAAACAAAGAGGTCACACTAAAAATAAGAAAACCACAAATAAGAAAGCTCACTGGTAAAGGCAAACATACAGTAAAAGCAGGAAACCATCCATACAGAAATATGATATCAAAACCAGCAACCAATGCAGCTGTATTTACAATAACCAGGACATGGAAGCAACCGAACTGTCCATTGACAGATGAATAGATAAAGAAGATGTGGCACATATATACAATGGAATATTGCTCTGCCATAAAAAGGAATGAAACTGAGTTATCTGTAGTGAGGTGGATGGAACTAGAGTCTGTCATACAGAGTGAAGTAAGTCAGAAAGAGAAAAACAAATACCATATGCTAACATATATATATGGAATCTAAAAAAATGGTTATGAAGAACTTAGGGGAGGACAGGAATAAAGACACAGATATACAAAATGTACTTGAGGACATGGGGAGGGGGAAGGGTAAGCTGGGACAAAGTGAGAAAATGGCATGGATTTATATATACTACCAAATGTGAAATAGATAGCTAGTGGGAAGTAGCCACATAGCACAGGGAGATCAGCTCAGTGCTTTGTGTCCACCTAGAGGGGTGGGATAGAGAGGGTGGAAGGGAGAGTCAAGAGGGAGGAGATATGGGGATATATGTATATGTATGGCTGATTCCCTTTGTTTTAAAGCAGAAACTAAAACACCACTGTAGAGCAATTATACTCCAATAAAGATGGTAAAAAAAAAATCTTGCGGCCAAAGGATGTGGTTTAAAAAAAAAAAAACTACAACGAATTATCACCTCACACCAGTCACAATGGCCATCATCAAAAATATCTACAAACAATAAATGCTGGAGAGGGTGTGGAGAAAAGGGAACCCTCCTACACTGTTGGTGGGGATGTAAATTGGTACAGCCACTATGGAGAACAGCAGTATGGAGGTTCCTTTAAAAACTAAAAATAGAGCTGCCATATAATCCAGCAACCCCACTCCTGGGCATATATCCAGAGTAAACCATAATTCGAAAAGATACTTGTTCCCCAATATTAGTTGCAGCACTATTTACAATAGCCAAGACATGGAAACAACCTAAATGTCTATTGACAGAGGAATGGATAAAGAAAATGTGTTACATGTGTACAATGGAATATTACTTAGCAATAAAAAATAATGAAATAATGCCATTTGCAGCAACATGGATTCACCTAGAAGTTGTCATACTGAGTGAAGTAAGTCAGACAGAGAAAGACAAATATCATATGATATCACTTATATGTGGAATCTAAAAAATGGTACATATGAACCTACTTACAAAACAGAAGTAGAGTCACAGATGTAAAAAAAGAACTTATGGTTACTGGGGGTGTTAGGGGGGAGAAGGGTTAAATTGGGAGATTGGAATTGACATATACACACTACTATAGATAAAATGGTTAACTAATAAGGACCTGCTGTATAGCAAACGGATCTCTACTCAATACTCTGTAAAGACCTATATGGGAAAAGAAGCTAAAAAAGATTTCATATATGTATATGTATAACTGATTCACTTTGCCATACGGCAGAAACTAACACAACATTTTAAATCAACTCTACTCCAATAAAAATTTACAGAAAAAGACAAAAGTATGTGCTATCTAAAATATTGTACTTTAAATATAGAGATGTAGAAAGTAAAATGAAGAAAAAAAGATATGTTACACCAACTTCAGAAAGCTCATGAGCATATATTAACATCAAAAAAAGATAAACTTCAGGTAAAGAGATTTTCAGTGATTAAAACATAAAGGGAACATACAATGAAAAAAGGGTCAATTCATCATGAAAACATAATCTTAACTCCATCGGCAAAAACAACAGCTTCAAAATACATGAAACAAATATGAGTTAATGAGATAAATTGCCAAACCCACAGGGTTTATGATTGTAGCTCTTCTTGATCAGTAATTCACAGCAAGTAGAAAGAACAATCAATATTATGTAGAAGATTCATACATTACCAACCAAACTGATGTAATTGGCATTTATAGAACACTAAAACAACTCCAGAATATGCATTTTTCTGGAGCAAACATGGCACATTCCCAAAGACTATATTCTGGCCCATAATACAAGTATCAATAAATTTTAAAGTATTAAAAATATATAGAAATTATGTTCTGACCTGAAAGAATTCAATTAGAAATAATAATAAGATATCCATGGGCTTCCCTGGTGGTGCAGTGGTTAAGAATCAGCCTGCTAATGCAGGGGAAATGGGTTTGAGCCCTGGTCCAGGAAGATCCCACTTGCCGTGGAGCAACTAAGCCCATGCACCACAACTACTGAGCCTGGGCTCTAGAGCCCGTGAGCCACAACCACTGAGCACGTGTGCTGCACCTACTGAAGTACGCGTGCCTAGAGCCTGTGCTCCACAATAACAGAAGGCACCACAATGAGAAGCCTGCACACTGCAACAAAGGGTAGCCCCAGCCCATCGCAACTATCAAAAGCCCACATCCAGCAATGAAGATCCAACACAGACAAAAATAAATAAATAAATAAGTTTATTTTAAAACAAAGATCTCCAGAAAACTTCAAATATTTGGATATTAAAAAGCACAATACTAAATATTTAACTGGTTGCAGAACAAATAAAGAAAATTGGAAATATATATCTGTAGATCTGGAACATGCAACATATCATAATTCCTAACATACAACTAGGGAAGTGCTTAGAGGAATTTTTTTTTTAATTTTTGAATTTTATTTTAGTTTTTTATACAGCAGGTTCTTATTAGTCATCAATTTTAAATTTATTTATTTTTTTTTTATTTTTGGCTGTGTTGGGTCTTCGTTTCTGTGCGAGGGCCTTCTCTAGTTGTGGCAAGTGGGGGCCACCCTTCATCGCGGTGCGCGGGCCTCTCACTGTCGCGGCCTCTCTTGTTGTGGAGCACAGGCTCCAGACGCGCAGGCTCAGTAGTTGTGGCTCACGGGCTTAGTTGCTCCGCGGCATGTGGGATCTTCCCAGGCCAGGGCTCGAACCCGTGTCCCCTGCATTGGCAGGCAGATTCCCAACCACCGCGCCACCAGGGAAGCCCTAGTCATCAATTTTATACTCATCAGTGTATACATGTCAATCCCAATCGCCAATTCATCACACCACCACCACCACCCCACCACCTCTTTCTACACTCGGTGTCCATAGGATTGTTCTCTACACCTGTGTCTCAACTTCTGCCCTGCAAACCAGTTCATCTGTACCATTTTTCTAGGTTCTACATACATGTGTTAATATACGATATTTACTTTTCTCTTTCTGGCTTACTTCACTCTGTATCTAGATCCATCCACGTCTCAACAAATGACTCAATTTCGTTCCTTTTTATGCCTGAGTAATATTCCACTGTATGTATGTACCACATCTTCTTCATCCATTCGTCTGTCCATAGGCATTTAGGTTGCTTCCATGACCTGGCTATTGTAAATAGTGCTGCAATGAACAATGGAGTGCATGTGTCTTTTTGAATTATGGTTTTCTCTGGTTATATGCTCAGTAGTGGAATTGCTGGGTCATATGGTAATTCTATTTGTAGTTTTTTAAGGAACCTCCATACTAGCTGTATGAATTTACATTACCACCAAAAGTGCAAGAGGGTTCCCTTTACTCTACACCTTCTGCAGCATTTGTTGTTTGTAGATTTTCAGATGATGCCCATTCTAACTGGCGTGAGGTGATACCTCATTGTACTTTTGATTTGCATTTCTCTAATAATAAGTGATGTTGAGCAGCTTTTCATGTGCTTTGTGGCCATCTGTATGTCTTCTTTGGAGAAATGTCTATTTAGGTTTTCTGCCCATTTTTGGATTGGGTTCTTGTTTTTTTTACTATTGAGCTTCATGAGCTGTTTATATACTTTGGAGATTAATCCTTTGTCCATTGATTCGTTTGCAAATATTTTCTCCCATCCTGAGGGTTGTCTTTTCGTCCTGTTTATGTTTTCCTTTGCTGTGCAAAAGCTTCGAAGTTTCATTAGGTCCCATTTGTTTATATTTGTTTTTATTTCCATTACTCTAGGAGGTGGATCAAAAAATATCTTGCTGTGAATTATGTCAAAGAGTGTTTTTCTTATGTTTTCCTCTAAGAGTTTAATAGTGTCCTGTCTTGCATTTAGGTCTCTAATCCATTTGGAGTTTATTTTTGTGCATGGTGTTAAGGAGTGTTCTAATTTTATTCTTTTACATTTATCTATCCAGTTTTCCCAGAACCACTTATTGAAGAGACTGTCTTTTCTCCACTGTATATCCTTGCCTCCTTTGTCATAGATTAGTTGAC
>NC_041229.1:36880166-36880676 GCF_002837175.3 Physeter macrocephalus
GGGGTCTTTTGTGTCTCCATACAAATTTTAAGATTTTTTGTTCTAGTTCTGTAAAAAATGCCATTGGTAATTTGATAGGGATTGCATTGAATATGTAGGTTGCTTTGGGTAGTAGAGTCATTTTCACAATATTGATTCTTCCAATCGAAGAACATGGTATATCTCATTTTGTATCCTGAAACTTTACCAAATTCATTGATTAGCTCTAGTAGTTTTCTGGTGGCATCTTTAGGATTCTCTATGTATAGTATCATGTCATCTGCAAACAGTGACAGTTTTACTTCTTCTTTTCCAATTTGTATTCCTTTTATTTGTTTTTCTTCTCTGATTGTCGTGGCTAGGATTTCCAAAACTATGTTGAATAATAGTGGTGAGAATGGACATCCTTGACTTGTTCCTGATCTTACAGGAAATGCTTTCAATTTTTCTCCATTGAGAATGATGTTTGCTGTGGGTTTGTCATATATGGTCTTTATTATGTTGAGGTAGGTTCCCTCTATGCCCACTTCC
>NC_041229.1:36881422-36895686 GCF_002837175.3 Physeter macrocephalus
TCTAAATGTTTGATAGAATTCACCTGTGAAGTCATCTGGTCCTGGACTTTTGTTTGTTGGCAGATTTTTAATCACAGTTTCAATTTCATTACTTGTGATTGGTGTGTTCATATTTTCTATTTCTTCCTGCTTCAGTCTTGGAAGTTTATACCTTTCTAAGAATTTGTCCATTTCTTCTAGTTTGTCCATTTTATTGGCATAGAGTTCCTTGTAGCAGTCTCTTAAGATGCTTTGTATTTCTGCGGTGTCTGTTGCAACTTCTCCTTTTTCATTTCTAATTTTATTGATTTGAGTCCTCTCCCTCTTTTTCTTGATGAGTCTGACTAATGGTTTATTAATTTTATTTATCTTCCCAAAGAACCAGCTTTTATTTTCTCTGATCTTTATGATTTCTTTCCTTCGGCTAAATTTGGGTTTTGTTTGTTCTTCCTTCTCTAATTCCTTTAGGTGTAAGGTTAGATAGTTTATTTCAGATTTTTCTTGTTTCTTGAGGTAGGCTTCTATAGCTATAAACTTCCTTCTTAGAACTGTTTTTGCTGCATCCCATAGGTTTTGGATCATCTTCTTTTTACTGTCATTTGTCTCTAGGTATTTTTTGATTTCCTCTTTGATTTCTTCAGTGATCTCTTGGTTATTTAGTAACGTATTGTTTAGCCTCCATGTGTTTCTGCTTTTTACGTTTTTTTCCCTATAATTGATTTCTAATCTCAAAGCATTGTGGTCATAAAAGATGCTTGATATGATTTCAATTTTCTTAAATTTACTGAGGCTTGATTTGTGACCCAAGATGTGATGAATCCTGGAGAATGTTCCATGTGCATGTGAGAATAAAGTTTATTCGGCTGTTTTTGGATGGAATGTCCTATAAATATCAATTAAATCTATCTGGTTGGGGCTTCTTTGGAGGCGCAGTGGTTTAGTGTCGGCGTTTTTGGATGGAATGTCCTATAAATATCAATTAAATCTATCTGGTTGGGGCTTCTTTGGAGGCGCAGTGGTTGAGAGTCCGCCTGCTGATGCAGGGGATATGGGTTCGTGCCCTGGTCCAGGAGGATCCCACATGCCACGGAGCAGCTGGTCCCGTGAGCCATGGCCACTGAGCCTGCGCATCCAGAGCCTGTGCTCTGCAGCAGGAGAGGCCACAGCAGTGAGAGGCTCATGTACCGCCAAAAAAAAAAAAAAAATCTATCTGGTCTATTGTGTCATTTAAAGCTTCTGTTTCTTTTTTTATTTTCATTTTGGATGATCTGTCTGTTGGTGTAAGTGAGGTGTTTAAGTTCCCCACTATTACTGTATTGCTGTCAATTTCCTCGTTTAGAGTTGTTAGCAGTTGCCTTATGTATTGAGATGCTCCTGTGTTAGGTGCATATATATTTATAATTGTTATATCTTCTTCTTGGATTGATCCCTTGATCATTATGTATTGTCCTTCCTTGTCTCTTGTAACATTCTTTATTTTAAAGTCTATTTTATCTGCTATGAGTATTGCTACTCCAGCTTTCTTTTGATTTCCATTTGCATGGAATATCTTTTCCCTTCCCCTCCCTTTAGTCTGTATGTGTCCTTATGTCTGAAGTGGGTCTCTTGTATACAGCATATATATGGGTCTTGTTTTTGTATCCATTAAGCAAGCCTGTGTCTTTTGGTTGGAGCATTTAATCCAATGATGTTTAACATAATTATCGATATGTTTGTCCTATTACCATTTTCTTAATCGTTTTGGGTTTGTTTTTGTAGGTCCTTTTCTTCTCTTGTGTTTCCCACTTAGAGAAGTTACTTTAGCATTTGTTGTAGAGCTTGTTTGCTGGTGCTGAATTCTCTTAGCTTTTGCTTGTCTGTAAAGCTTTTGATTTCTCCATTGAATCTGAATGAGATCCTTGCCGGTTAGAGTAATCTTGGTTGTAGTTTCTCCCCTTTCATCACTTTAAGTATATCATGCCACTCCCTTCTGGCTTATAGAGTTTCTGCTGAGAAATCAGCTGTTGGCCTAATGGGAGTTCCCTTGTATGTTATTTGTCATTTTTCCCTTGCTTCTTTCAATAATTTTTCTTTGTCTTTAATTTTTGCCAGTTTGATTACTATGTGTCTCAGAGTGTTTCTTCTTGGGTTTATCCTGTATGGGACTCCCTGTGCTTCCTGGACTTGGGTGGCTATTTCCTTTCCCATGATAGCACAGTTTTCGACTATACTCTCTTCAAATATTTTCTCGGGGCCTTTCTCTCTCTCTTCTCCTTCTGGGACCCCTATAACCCAAATGTTGTTGCATTTAATGTTGTCCCAGAGGACTCTTAGGCTGTCTTCACTTCTTTTCATTCTTTTTTCTTTACTCTGTTCCACAGCAGTGAATTCCATCATTCTGTTTTCCAGGTCACTTATCCGTTCTTCTCTCTCAGTTATTCTGCTATTTATTCCTTGTAGTGTATTTTTCATTTCAGTTATTGTATTGTTCATCTCTGTTTGTTCTTTAATTCTTCTAGATCCTTGTTAAACATTTTTTGCATCTCCTCAATCTGTGCCTCCATTCTTTTCCGAGGTCCTGTATCATCTTCACTATCATTATTCTGAATTCTTTTTCTGGAAGGTTTCCTATCCCCATTTCATTTAGTTATTTTTCTGAGGTTTTATCTTGTTCCTTCATCTGGTACATAGCCCTCTGCATTTTCATCTTGTCTATATTTCTGTGAATGTGGTTTTCGTTCCACAGGCTGCAGGATTGTAGTTCTTCTTGCTTCTGTTGTCTGCCCTCTGGTCTGTATGCATTTTAACCCAGTTGTTAAATTATATGGTCACAGGAGATGCACTTGCTTAATTTTGGTAGATAATGCTAAACAATTTTCCAAAGTGATGGTAGCAATTTACATTCTCATCAAAGAATGAGATTTTCAGCTGCTTCACATCCTTGCCCCATTGGCTGGTTGGAGGACCACTGGGACTGCCAGTAGGGCAGTAGGAAGCCTTTCCACACAAGGGCTTGCCTGTAGGCATGGCAGAGAGAGTTCTGCTCCAGTGGCTGACTGATTTCCCACAGACCACCTCAGCATGCATCCCAGTCTTTTTCCAGCAAATGCTCAGGCCTCAGCTCAGTCCATGTCACAGCACCCGGCACTCTCCACACTGGTAACCACTAGTTTGTTCTCTATACCTGTGAGTCTGTTTCTGTTTTGCTATATACATTTTTTTTTTAGAGTCCACAGAAATGTGATATCACACAGTATTTATCTTTCTCTCTCTGACTTACTTCACTAAGTATAATATCCTCTAGGTACATCCACTTTGCTGCAAGGCAATTTGTTCTTTTTTATGACTGAGTAGTATTCAATTGTTTGTGTATGTATGTGTATATATATATGTATGTGTATATATATACATATATATATGTATATATTCCACATGTTCTTTATCCATTCATCTGTTGATGAGCACTTGGGTTGCTTCCATATCTTGGCTATGGTAAATAGCACTGTATATACACTGGGGTGCATGTGTCTTTTTGAATTAGTGTTTTTGTTTTTTCCAGATATATACACATGAGTGGAATTGCTGGATCATATGGTAGTTCTCTATTCAGTTTTTTGAGGAACTTCCATTTTGTTTGCTATAGTGGCTGTACCAATTTACATTCACACCAACAGTGTACAAGGGATTTCTTTTCTCCACATCCTTGCCAATATTTGTTATTTAGACTTCTTGATGATAGCCGTTATGACAGGTATGAGATTATATCTCATTGCCTTGATTTGTAACTCTATTCTTTTGTAGAGAATCACTTTTTTTCTGTTAAAATGTGACAGATTTTCTATAGAGGTGTATATCACCAAGTAAGCCTAATAACATTTGTAAAACAGCTAAATATCACATACTGACAATAAAATCATCTATATGTGAAATATTCCATACTTCATTAAGAAAATAATATGACTAATATGTAATATGCCCTCTTACAGCTATATCCTCCTCAGAAAATTGTGTAACAATAGGCTCATTTCTCCAACCTTTATGCCCTACCACAGATAATGTTCTATCAGATTTTATCTTTCTCATTATCATATGTAAATGGAAGGAACCAGGTGATCAAGTACCTTTGTGCATTTCAGTAACCAGAGTAATTCATAGTGGCCCTAAATGACAATAATAATGTCTTAATATGTTCTTTTTTTTTACAAATTTTATTTAAAGCTATATCATGGAAATTAGGCCTATAATAATCCATGAAAAAAAATAATTACTCTTTCTGGGACTCTGTGTCAATTTCCCATTTAATATGGATTTTTATTAATGCTCATTATAATTTCACATAAGCATGAAGAAACTAACATTTTATTGCAATTTTAAAGGGAGAAAAAGTAAGAGCAAATATCTTACTCAAAACAACCTAAGTGGTACTATGAGGAAAAAGTCATTTTCTGAAACTATGCACTTATTCTCCATATTTCAAATTCATGCCCTGAGAAGCACAGGTAATCAATAAATGCTGACTAATTATGATGATGATGCTACATGTCAGAGAAAAGGTATTGAATTAAGGATACAGACATATATGTGTGTTTGGTTGATTGTGTGTGTGTGTGTGTGTGTGTGTGTGTGACTTGTGCAAGAATATTTTTCAGGTGCATGGTCCAAATAGCCAGGTGAGATCTTGTCTAAGAGAAAATGTTTATTTGAGTTATTCATAAACACAGTTTCTTTGAAAAAGTCTCTATCAGAATAAGCTAGCATGATTGAAAATATTTGTAGTAAGAATACAATTTCAGATAAAGACCCCCAAGATTGCAATGGAAACAAACATTTTTCACTAATAGGTTGAAACCAAGTCATGTTTATTTTCTGAAGAAAAATGGCTTATTTAACAAATTCTTGCCAGCAGGGGTCAAATCAGCTGATGAGAGATGGAGTTGGAAATAAAAATTAATTTTTTGAAACTTAGTTCAAAATCAAATGCATTAAATCATACAGCCTTTCCAAAAAGCCTAACTTCTTGGAAAGAGAATGAAATCAGTTTACTTAAATGAAGAAAAAAAACAATTTTTATTTGTTTACAGTTGAATCCATCTCTCCCAGTCCACTCCCAATTTCAGGGGGAAAAGGTCAATGCCAGCTTCAGGTACTTTTATATTTACAGTCATAATAAAAGAAGACACTACTTGTGATTGCCTACTCTGTTCCTGGCCCTTTATCTCACATTAAAGCCTAGAGCAGAATAACTAATACATTGCTGCTGACAGGGACAATGTCAGCTGTCATATTCTCTTAACTCTTGCTCCACTACCAAGGGGTTGAGTCCTAGTTTACTTGATATCTGACAATGCCACCACCATTACCTCCACATCTAGCCCTGATACTGAGCAGGACCCTATGGGGCTCCTGGGCACAAAAGCCTTTCTGTGTCCCCATTTCTTAATTACAGGAAATAGGCTTCATTCAGCCTCCATGACCTCCCCTGGGTTCCAAGTAGCAAGTTCAAACAGTTGCTAATTAAGGAAGGGAGGGGATTTGGAGACAAGGCAGGAACAGTCAAAAGAAACAATAGTGTAGACTTGGGGCAGGGTCCTGGCTCTCCCTCAAGGGAGACAGATAACAATATCTTTGAGCTGTTTAGCAGACAATGAAACCCCCACCAGGTGGGAGAAGTTATCAGTATGCTGCCCACAAGCACATGGACCTCAGACCTGTTGGAACCAGCAGGTTGATGATGTTGACCCCACTTACCTCACCATCAACCAATCAGAAGAATGTCCACACGCTGATCATGTGCTCTTTGAACCATATAAACTATAAAACTCCTCAACTACCCCCTCCAGGTTGGGACACACAGTTTTGAGGGCAGTAGCCCGTTGAGGCCCCCTTTGCCTCACAAAGCAATAAGGCTATTCTTCTCTACTTCACCCAAAACTCTGTCTCAGAGAAGTAATTCAGTGTCAGGGTACAGAGGCCAGATTCAGCTTCAGCCCCACCACCTACCCTGTGGCTTCTCTTAAAAATTCACAGAAAGCAAACTGTGTGATCTCAACCACCTGTCCATCATCATCTAAACAAGAGTTTTTAAATTTCACCATACCAAAAGGATACTTGCTATGATAATAATGTTATTCCTATTAGTTAAAGATAAGATGTAGGATGCAAACAATAGACAGATTTAAATGTGGACACCAATATTTAATTTTCATACAATTTTCATGGGTCACAAAATATTATTTTTTCTTTGAAAATTTTCTCCAACCATAAAAATGCAGGAGTTAATCTTACTCTCAGAACATACAAAATAGGTAACATGCTGACATTGGCCACTAAGCTTCAGTTTGCCAAGCCCTGTTCCAGAGAACAGATTGAAGGTAGCAAGTGATAAATCAGGGAATCCATCTAAAAGACTATTGCAGAAATCTATGCAATAGATGATGGTAACTTGAACGATTGTTTTGGTGTAATGATGGAAACAAGTAAATGAAAGTTATATATATTTCAGACAAAACAAATAAGACCTAGTGATGTATTAACTTTAAAGAGTCCATATTCTATGCTGTTTTGTTCCAGTGAAGATGCTTCACATTTAGAAAGAAGATAAAGTCTCTTAGGATATTAGAGAATTTCATGAGAGATTCTTGTTTGTTTTGTTTTGTTTGCAAATTACCCATGATATTGATGATCTTGAAACTAGGGCCATGTTTCTTGTTACAAACCACACAGGACATAACCCTTTAGGGATAAAGGGAGTAGCTGGGATTAGGGAAGATCTCACAGCAGACATAGTATTTGATCTTACAATTAGAGGAAACAGCCTAAGCAAATATGTAGAGTTATAAAAATATGCTGTATTGGGGAATTTTCAAATAGCCCTGCAAGAGAAAGAGCTATAAAAGAGGGAGATATGAAAGATAATTTTGAACTTGAGTATAGAGTAATTTTTTAGACCATGCTAAGGAGTTTGTGTAGTTTGGTTAGTTTAAATCAATTTTAAACTATGGAAAATGCACTAAATATGCATAAGAAAAGAAAAAGTCTTCCTTCCCTAAACATCTGCTCTGGTGAGCTAAAAATTCATAAAACTCATAGTCTGCCTGAAGGCAATAATAAAATAGAACCAAAATACCAGTAAGACCTCATTATAGCCACTCTAACAGTTAGAACCTTATTTCATGGAACAAAAATGCAGCATTAAATCCTCACCAGGACAATTTAAAATTCGGCTCTTTTTAATTTTGTGTAATGCTTTTCTAACTATTTCAAAAATTGAACTAGCTGGTCAATTCATGATACATATTGTCATAATTTATAATATCAACACATTGGTTCTGCATAAAACAGCCCACCACACAAATCCTCATAAATAAATATTCTATGATTAAAATATATTATGTCTTCTAAAACATAAGGAATTCTGTTTTCCTGTTTTGTATACTTTGCCAGGTATCTTCATTTGCTCCAAATATTATAACAGCAACCTAAATCAACATGTTCAAGATGAATCTTAACATACTGCTGTGCAAATGTTTTCTTTTTCTTTCCCTGGCACCAACAACAAGTTATAAAGACAGTACAGGGTCTTCCCTGGTGGCACAGTGGTTAAGAATCCACCCGTCACTGCAGGCAACACGGGTTCGAGCCTTGGTCTGGGAAGATCCCACACGCTGCGGAGCAAATAAGCCCATGCACTGCAACTACTGAGCCTGCACTCTAGAGCCCGTGAGCCACAACTACTGAAGCCCGTGTGTCTAGAGCCTGTGCTCGGCAACAAGAGAAGCCTCCGCAATGAGAAGCCTGCACACAGCAACAAAGAGTAGCCCCTGCTCGCTGCAACTAGAGAGAGCCCATGAGCAGCAACAAAGACCCAAAGCAGCCTAAAATATATAAATAAAATAAATAAATTTTAAAAAGTAATAATAAAAAAATAAAATAAAACAGTACACTTAGCAGTTATCTTGAGCTTTTTCTCACATATAATGTGTTATTAAGTTCTACTGATTTTATTGCTAAATATGTATGCCTCAAATTTTTCTCTTATGTCTATCCCATTGCCTTTGGTCTATTTCAGATCCTTTTCCAGTGAAAAAAATGCAAAAGCCTCCCAACTATTTATTTCCCCCTTCATTCCTGCTTCCCTCAAATAACTTCTACAAAAATAATCCTTCTGAAATACAAATCATAGCATATCATTCCTTTGCTTAAAACCCTTCAATAATTTTGGTTCATTTAAAGAATAAAATTATAAGACAGGACTGAAAGAGATGGCTTTAATGAAATTGACTTATCCTCATTCTCAAGAATTTTATACCTTAATAGATGGAAACAGAATAAAACAAGTAAACAGATAAGAAAATATCCACGGCAATGAATACTAAGGTGAAAATAAAACTGGGTGATTTTTAGAGAATTACAGGGTGCAGTTGATGTGGTTCTTTTAGATTGTGTGACAAAAGATTGCTTCCCTGAGGTGGTGACATTTAAAGTCAAGTCTGAATAATAATAAGGAATCAGCCATGCACAATGTGGGAGATGGGAACACCAGAGAAAACAACAGTGAGTTCAAATTTCCTATGGCAGTAATGGACTTAGCATGCTTAAATAAAAGAGAGAGGGCCCATGTGGCTGGAGCACAAGAAGCAATGAGGAGAGAGTTACAACATGATGGGAGATGTAGGCAGGCACCATGTCATGTAAAATCTTTCAGAACAGAGAAAGGAATTTGGCTTTTATTCCTACACAATGTGAAGTTGAGGAGTAATAAGATATGGCTTATAAATTTTAGAAATTACTCTGGCTACTAATTGGGGAAGGGATGCATAAGGCAAAAAAAAAAAGGAATTGTAACTAAGTAGCAAAGAGTCATGGTGGCTTAGATAGACATAGTGAATTGCAGATGAAAAGATATAGATACAGATGTAGGATGTTTTGGAGGTAGTCAGTTGGAATAGTGAGAGAATAGGAGTGGAATAGTGAGAGAATGGGAGTGGAGCATGAGAAACAGGAAAAGATCAAGAACAAATTCCAGATTTTTGCTTATCTCATGGACGAATTATGACATCATTTACTCAGGAAAAAGAAGTTTTTTGATAAGTAGGGAAACAAAAATTTTTTTGAAGTATAGTTTGATTTACAATGTTGGATTAGTTTCAGGTGTACAGCAAAGTGCTTCCTCTATACATACATATATAGGTACATATTTTTTTTAGATTCTTTTCCCTTATAGATTATTACAAAATATTGAGTATAGTTCCCTGTGCTATACAGTAGGTCCTTGTTGGTTAGCTATTTTGTATATAGTAGTATGTATACGTTAATCCCAAACTCCTAATTTATCCCTCCCCCCCTTTCCCCTTTGGTAACCATAAGTTTGTTTCAAACATGTTAATTGTAAAATATCTATTAGATTACCAAATACATATTTCAAGTAGGCAGTTGTATACACAGGTTTGGGATTCTACGGCGACATTTAGATGGTGATAAAATATGGGAAAAATAGATGTAAAGAAATGTAAATCCATATAGAATGGATACAATTTCCAAGACAAGAGGAAAGATCCCAGAATTGAGCACTGGAACATTCCAGTATTTAGAAATTAAGTAAAGGACAAGATAATCTTATCCCCTCTTTGTCCCCAGTACCTACCACAATACCATGTGCCCAGTGATTACTGAGTTAAATTGTTCCTTCTCCATATCACAGTAAGAACAAATTGTAGAATGACATTGGCTACTATACAAAATTTCTATTAAAAACTCTCATTCCTGAGAGAAAGACCAAGCTGGTGAAGTAGGCAGACACTGGGCTCACCTCCCCTCAGGAACACATCAAAACCTCAACAATACATGGAGCAACTCTCACTGAAGTCACCCTGGGGACTAACAGGACAGCTCTTCCACAACCAAGTCTGTAGAGAAAGATCCACACAGGGTCCGGTAGGAAGGGAGGAGAAAAACACAAGGTAATGCAACCAATATTTTATAATAACTTTAAATGGAATATAATCTATAAAAATATTGAATCACTATGTTGCACACCTGAAACTAATATATAACATGGTAAATTAACTCTACTTCAATTAAAAAATAATAATATTTTTTAAAAAACATAATTCCTGTTACATTTCTTAGTAGATTTATCATTTTAACATATTCTCATCTGGGAGATAAATTATATTGTTTTGATACATTACATTTTTTCTATACCATCAGTGAATCTGATATACAGAAAGAATAGCAAACTATAATTCAAAAATAATCCATCCCTATTTGTGCCAAATAACAAAACTCCAGCAGAACACAAAGATCATAATAACATGGCATGATTTTTGCTCAAACACAAATGAATATATACAATGTAAACTTGTACAAGAAAGTCACAGGTTTCACCTAAGTTTCTGTTTTGTGTGTTTTAATACTGTAGGTAACAATGAATTCTTTGGAAATCAAATAAATGTATAGTTACCTCAGCTATGTATTCAAACCTGCCATTTACCCTGAAATTATAGACTGAGGTCTTTTTCAAAGTAGATCTTCTAGGTACTCTTCAGACCTACAGCTGGCACAGAACAGTCCCTCTATAAGATCAAAGTTTTTCCTTCATTTATTAATTTATTAGAATTCATTCTCTTCACTCTCTCTTCTCTCTCTCTTTCCCTCTCTCTCTCTCTCTCACTTTAACCAGACTAATTATATACAGTGTATGCATGTGTGTGCACCCCTCACATATAGTTCATAAATATATAAATGTAGATATGACTATATAATTCTTCCCTTTCTCGGGGGAAAGTATATATGTAAACATATATATAAATGTCTCTAATAATTCCTCAAACTCTTTAATATGAAGTTACCTAGTGATAGAAATTGTACAGTTCTAGTTGTCTCTAAAAATGGAAATTAAACTCAATATAATGTTGGCTCAATAATAATATAAAAATATGAAATAAAGACCACCTGGCTTACAGAATCTTTGGAAGTTTTAAGGTTTTATTGACTTTGGGATACCCAGTTGTTTCCCAAAAAATGAGTAAAGTGATATCACAATCTCAATTTTTCTATTTAAATAAGTAAACGTTTAGAATTGCTTAAGTAGCCCAGTTCCTCTCAAATCTGCAACATATTTCCAACATGACCCAGTTCAACACACACACCTGCACGTGCGTGCGTGCACACACACACACATATTCACCCCAATACCATCTCAACCAATAGGCTATAATAAGCAACTGTGACATTCCTAACAATTCACTGGTTCCTCTTGCTCATGAATATTAACACAAATTGGACAGCAGGATTCACATTCAGGAGACACGGAAAATATGAAAGGTGTGAACCAATGCCTTGTATGTAGCTGTGCATGAATTTTACTCACAATGCCTAGATATTGACCAGAAATATCTCATCAGGAATCCTATTATTGTTTTGGCAGTTTCTGTCCAGAATGTTTGAATTTACAGGTTCTGTGCTGCTGCACTTGTACCCCAGAGAGTATACTCATAGCTACACATGCTTTTCCTCAGAGAATAGCATCTAACTATCAAAGACACAGAGATGACTTTGAACTTACAAACCCTTGTGTTATGGATAAAGAATTCTAACCATGCCACAATTGCTAAAAAAGCTTGTAAATTATTTTCAAAATAATAAAACATTCAATCATGTAGATAAAGGACAACTTGGGCCATAGAATTCACCCTAGCAATGAATAAAACCAGTATGATCTAGGAGAGTATAATGTGCCCAAAGTACAGAGATAAATTTAGAACAGTTTATATAATGTTGACCTTTTGAATCAATTTCTAGACAATAAGTTTCATGTTGTCCACTTTAGCTTTCTATGTTTTGTTCTAACTGAGGTTAACTGGAAATTTTTTTAACCTAGGAATACCTCTCTTCCACTGAAAAAAAAATTGATATTCAGTTGTCTTTTCTTGGGACTATGAAATTACAAATAGACTTTTATTAGCAAGAAAGACAAAAAGTTAGTATGTGTCCAAATCACAAAGAAGTGTTATCAATATTATTGATACTGAAGGGCAACCAAAAGGCCAATTGGAAGATAATCATAGATGATGCAAAAGTGATGGGGTAATATGTGGAAGAGAGAAAAAGAGGATGAACATGGCTCTATCACAAGAAATATATAGAGTGGGGAAATTTTAACAATTTAGTTTTTAGAAACAGAAGTGTTTGGGCTGTTAAAAAAATGACAGGAAATTGTGTATCTGAAGATAAAAATAAATTTCTAAGATTTGCCTGAGTCATATCTTCACAATGTGGTCTCTCAAAATTCAAAGTACAAAAGTCAATCAATATACATGAATTTGTAGTACCCAGTATTACCCTCTGTTATGTATTATTTACCCCACTAATACATATTTCAAGATTCTATGAGAAACTCTCCAAACCTTTGTGAAAGTGTTTTGTCTTTCAAGAGAACACAGTTGTTGTAAAACAGAGGTTGTTTCACTGAGTATCAAACAAATTGAGTATCAAATAAATATGCACATATGCCAAAATATGCTCCACAAAACTATAAATTGGGTCTTAATACACTATACGGATTACATAAAGGACTTCATAATCCATAGTAGAGCAGTGATTCTAACTGATGGAACAGATGAGGGAGAGGAGTAACATTCTTCAACAAAGAAGATTTTCCAAACCGCATGTGAATGAGCATACACAGGCCCAAACACACACGTGTGTATGAGTGAACACACACATACACACACTCACATATAATAGATTTGGCAACATCCCCTCATTAATAGTCCTTTCAATTTCTGACAGGCTGTTGACCAAACACCTACAGGGCAAGGAACTCACTATGTCTTCAGGTAAATCTTTCTTTTTAAAAAGCCCTAAGAGTTACTAAAGTATATACACATTAAGCTTTTTACAGCGGTCACAAATGTACTATTTCTATACTATGAGTCCCCTTGGAATAAGATCATTCTTTCTTCCACATGACCTCACTAGAAATTAGGCTTCAGCAACTAAATAAACCTATCAAATTTGCTTTTAAAAAATATCAAAATTGGAAAAAGAATATCTATGTATGTATAACTGAATCATTTTGCTGTACACCAGAAACTAATACAAAATTGTAAACCAGTGGTTCTTCAATTAAAGAAATAAATAAAATAAAACACATTAAAGAATATCAAAAGGGGGCCTTCAAGGTGGCAGAGGAGTAACGTGTGGAGATCACCTTCCTCCCCACAAATACATCAAAAATACATCTAAATGTGGAACAACACCTACAGAATACCTACTGAACACTGGCAGACACCTCAGACTTCCCAAAAGGTTCGCTTTTACCATTTGTCCTAGGATTCTGTCTGTCTGTTTTGTTTTTGTTTTTTTTTAATATAGTTTTTAGCACTTGTTATCAGTGGCGGATTTGTTGTTTGGTTTGGTTGTTCTCTTCCTTCTTTCTTTCTTTTTTATTACTTTTTTATTTATAATATTTTTTAAAAATTTTAATTATTTTATTTATTTATTGATTTTTTTCTCCCTTTCCTTATGAGACGTGTGACTGACAGGGTCTTGGTGCTCCAGCTTGGTGTCAGGCCTGAGACTCTGATATGTGAGAGCTGAGTTCAACACACTGGCCGACCTGACACCTCCCTGCAACATGTAATATCAAATGACGAAAACTCTCCCAAAGATATTGATCTCAACCCTAAGACCCAGCTCCACTCAATGACCAGCAAGCTACAGTACTTGACACCCTATGACAAACAACAAGCAAGACAGGAACACAACCCCACCCATTAGCAGAGAATCTGCCTAAAATCATAATAAGTTCACAGACACCCCAAAACACACCACTGGACGTGGTTCTGCCCACACAAGATCCAGCCTCATCCAGCAGAAGATAGGCACCAGTTCCCCGCAACCAGGAAGCCTACACAACCCACTGAACCAACCTTACCCACTGGAGGCCAACACCAAAAACAATGGGAACTATGAACCTGCAGCCTGCAAAAAGAAGAACCAAAAACAGTAAGTTAAGCAAAATGAGAAGACAGAGAAATACACAGCAGAGGAAGGCACAAGGTAAAAACCCACCAGACCAAACAAATAAAGAGGAAAGCAGCCGCATGGCACAGGGAGATCAGCTAGGTGGTTTGTGACCACCTAGAGGGGTGGGATAGGGAGGGTGGGAGGGAGGGAGATGCAAGAGAGAAGAGATATGGGAACATATGTATATGTATAACTGATTCACTTTGTTGTAAAGCAGAAACTAACACACCATTGTAAAGCAATTATACTCCAATAAAGATGTTAAAAAAAAAAAA
>NC_041229.1:36895964-36911807 GCF_002837175.3 Physeter macrocephalus
TTCTCTAGAAGGAATAAATCACAGAATAACTTAGGCAGAAGAATGGATAAGTGACCTGGAAGATAAAATAGTGGAAATAACTACCACAGGGCAGAATAAAGAAAAAGAATGAAAAGAAGTGAGGACAGTCTCAGACACCTCGGGGACAACATTAAACAAACGAATATTTGAATTATAGGGGCCCCAGAAGAAAAAGAGAAAAAAAAAGTGACTGAGAAAATATTTGAAGAGATTATAGTTGAAAATTTCCCAAATCTGGGAAAGAAAATATTCAGTCAAGTCCAGGAAATACGGAGAGTCCCATACAGGATAAATACAAGGAGAAACACATCAACACACATATTAATCAAACTAACAAAACATAAATACAAAGAAAAAAATATTAAAAGCAGTGAGGAAAAAGCAACAAATAACACACAAGAGAATCCCCATAAGGTAAACAGCTGATCTTTCAGCAGAAACTCTGCATGCCAGAAGGGAGTGGCAGGACATATTTAAAGTGATGAAAGAGAAAAACCTACAAAGATTACACTAACCAGCAAGTTGGTCTTTCAGAATTGATGGAGAAATTAAAACAGAAAAGCAAAAGCTAACAGAATTCAGCACCACCAAACCAGCTTTACAACAAATGCTAAAGAAACTTCTCTAGGCAAGAAACACAAGAGAAGGAAAAGACCTACAATAACAAACCTAAAACAATTTCAAAAATGGTAATAGGAACATATACATCAATAATTACCTTAAATGTAAATGGATTAAATGTTCCCACCAAAAGACATAGACTGGCTGAATGGATACAAAAACAAGACCCATATATATGCTGTCTACAAAGGACCCACTTTAGACCTAGGGACACATACAGGCTGAAAGTGAGGGGATGGAAAAAGATATTCCAAGCAAATGGAAATCAAAAGAAAGCTGGAGTAGCAATTCTCATATCAGACAAAGTAGACTTTAAAATAAAGACTATTATAAGAGACAAAGAAGGACACAACATAATGGTCAAGGTATCAATGCAAGAAGAAGATACAACAATTGCAAATATTAATGCACCCAACGTAGGAGCACCTCAATACATAACGCAAAGGCTAACAGCCATAAAAGGGGAAATCAACAGTAAAACAACAATACTAGGGGATGTTCACACCCCACTTTCAACAACGGACAGATCATCTATATAAAAATAAATAAGGAAACAATAACTTTAAATGACGCATTAAACAAGACAGACTTAATAGATAATATAGGACATTCCAACCAAAAACAAAAGAATACATACACTTTCTTCTCAAGTGCTCATAGAACATTCTCCAGGATATATCATATCTTGGGTCACAAATCAAGCCTTGGTAAATTTAAGAAAATTGAAATTATATCAAGCATCTTTTCCAAACACACTGCTATGAGATTAGATATCAATCATAGGAAAAAAATCTGTGAAAAATACAAACACATGGAGGTTAAAAGATACACTACTAAATAACCAAGAATCACTGAAGAATTCAAAGAGGAAATAAAAAATACCTATATACAAATGACAGTGAAAACATGACGACCCAAAACCTACGGGATGCAGCAAAAGCAGTTCTAAGAGGGAACTTTATAGCAATACAATCCTACCTCAAGAAACAAGAAACATCTCAAATAAACAACCTAAACTTACACCTAAAGCAATTAAAAAAAGAAAAACAAAAAACCCCCAAAGTTAGCAGAGGAAAGATCAGATCAGAAATAAATGAAAAAGAAATGAAGGAAATGACAGCAAAGATCAATAAAACTAAAAGCTGGTTCTGTGAGAAGATAAACAAAATTGATAAACCATTAGCCAGACTCATCAAGAAAAAAAGAGAAGACTCAAATCAATAGAATCAGAAATGAAAAACGGACATTACGACCAACCTTACAGAAAGAAAAAAGGATTATAAAGCAATATTGTGAACATCTGTATGCCAGTAAACTGAATAAGTTAGATACACATATATATGGACTCTAAAAAAAAAAAAAGTTCTGAAGAACCTAGGGTCAGCACACGAACAAAGACACACAGACATAGAGTATGAACTTGAGGACACGGGGAAAGGGAAGTGTAAGCTGGGTGGGACGAAGTGAGAGAGTGGCTGGCATTGACATATATACACCACCAAATGTAAAATAGCCAGTGTGAAGCAGCCGCATAGCACAGGGAGATCAGCTCAGTGCTTTGTGTCCACCTAGAGGGGTGGGATAGGGAGGGTGGGAGGGAGACTCAAGATGCAGGTGGTATGAGGATATATGTATATGCATAGCTGATTTACTTTGTTATATGGCAGAAACTAACACACCATTGTAAAGCAATTATATTCCAATAAAGATGTTAAAAAATAAAATAAAACAGATAACCAACAAGGACCTACTGTATAGCACTTGGAATGCTGCTCAATATTCTGTAATAACCTAAGTTGGAAAAGAATTTAGAAAAGAATAGATACATGTTTATTTATAACTGAATCATTTTGCTGTACACCTGAAACCAACACAACAGTGTTAATCAACTATGCTCCAATATAAAATAAAAATTTTAAAAATAGATAATAAGGACCTACTCTATAGCACAGGGAAATCTACTCAATATTCTGTAATAACCTATATGGGAAAAGAATCTGAAAAATAATGGATGTATGTATAACTGATACACTTTGCTGTAACCTTGAAACTAACACAACATTGTAAATCAACTATATTCCAATAAAAAATTTTTTTAAAAGGAGATTAAATTATTTCTCAAAGAAGTATAGATAATAAATCTGGGGATCTTATCAGTCAGAGTTTAGTCAAAGAAGCAGCAGAACAACACACACACGTACACGTACACGTACACATACACACACGTATTTATTAGCAGGATTTGACTTTATACAATTATATAATCAGTCTCTGTGCTTCTGAGACAGGCTGGGACCTGGGACCTATGATGCTTTACTGCAGTGCTTACACCTGGTCAAACATCTCCTCCAGCAACAGATACAAAGAAACTATAAGGGCCAAAAAAAACTCCGTGCATGTGCAGTGAGGCAAATTATGAACAACATGGTACAATAAGATCAAAAACCTAGCTGCCACTTCTGAGGTATGGGGAGCAAAAGCAGTGTATTGCACATGATTTGTGCACACAGCACCACCAGAGGGTAGGCCCTCCCATGGATCTGCCCCTACCCTCACCCCCTTAAAGGGACCAGCTCATCCCCCCTCAGGGAGCAAACAAGGAAAATTGTTACTTGTTTTCGCTCCCCCTTGCTGCAGCACAATTTCCAGTAAAGCCTTGCCTGAATTTCTCATCTGGCCTCTTTTCTATTGATTAAAGAATCCAAGAAGCTGGGTCACTATCAATGCTATTGCGATTGTGCCTATTGGTGAAGCCTGAGGTTCACAGAAAAGGTAGTAGGAAAGAAAAGATGTGAGGTAAGGGAAGCAAGAACAAACTGAACCTGTGGGGATATCCTAAAATCCATAAAGGTGAACTGGAATGACCATAGCTTGAAAGCTCCAATATGGAAGTTGAGTTGATCTTCAGGAGAAGACGGCACTCTGCTTCATGTTGTTAACCATACATCTGGCCTAGGAGTCAGAGGAGCTGTGGTCCAGCTGCTGCCCATGCCAACAAAATGAGGCATCAGATAAACACCAATGTGGCTTACAGATGGTGATTCCCTTCTACCTGTCAAACTTCTCTCAAAATGTCTCTAGTGGCCCATGCTAGTTGGCAACTGTGCAGAGGTGGGAGTTATAGGAAATAAAGTTCCAGCTGAGCTAGGGTTATAAAATACAAATCTACTGTGGTATTTATTCATTTGTATTATTAAATAAAAATATATAGTCCTTATAAAAATATATATATCCTTGCCAATTTTTCACAAAATAAATAAAAATTATTTCATGGATCTTGAATGCTATATATTCCAAAAATGGTCCGTGTGTGAAGTATGAGTACCCCCATGTCATAGAACAGCAAGAGGGAGTGGTAGACATGGAGGAGGCCATGTGGATCACATGTTCAATTTTACTATCTCTGTTTTATAGTTAAGGAAACACACCCAATGAGGTTAGATGATTTGAATAGAGATGCACAGCTTTTCTCAGGCAAGAATCAGAATTAGAGGCCATATCTCCTTTCTCATAGTCCAGTGTTTTCAAATGTACTTTATATATTTTTTGTAATTTATAAGCCATACATATAAAAACAAACTTACTATTTTATTATTATTATTATTACTATTCACAATGCCAATTTTCTTTTCCTCTCACTTGGGGAAAAGCAGAGTTAAATTTTAAGATTGCCTCTACACAGTCTTTCCAAATCTAAAATGGTTTTTAAACTTCCTCTGTAATAATTTATTCCTCAGGTTTCATAACTTTTTGTCTTATGTGTGTTTAACTCCTGCAGCATTTGGATTTATCAATTAAATTGACACCTGTTTCTGTTTTGAAATCCATGTTAAGGTTGAATTAGTGTCAACAAAAGCAGTGTGCTTTCTTGTTTGTTTATAGACTACCTACCTTCTGATTTGGATAGAAGTTCTGCTTTGTATTGCTTTAGGCATAAAATTACATTGGAAAGGGAAGCACACCTTAATTAAATCTGATCTAAAGCCATTCACCTGTACAAGCTATTTCAGCACTGACAGTGTTTTCTGCTGTATAAGCTGCATCACCATCCTTATTCAATGTAGTCTTGACTTAAGTACTACCTAAACATGGCAGTTAGCAGAGAGACATAAATGTGTGAGCAATAAAGATCATATCCAGGAGAGAAAATAACTCCTACTTGCAAAACAAAATATAACCAATATGTTCTTATTATAATAACATAAAAAAATTCTTGTAATTTTTTCCTGTTTTACATTCAAATCCATTCTTATTCTTGTCTACCAATATTTTAAAATTAGTTGATGTGCTGTGACTGCAAAGGTGAAATGAAAAGATTAGGAGTTGCACATCTGTTTATGGTTTTGGTTTATAGCTCTGGGACATTACATTCTGGAGACATTCTGTTACAGTTCATTTTAACAGTAATTAGAAGTACCCCCATAACGAGGAGCTTGCTGTTGGAAGCAACTTCATTAGTTTGGGTGATTTTATTGGTTTCCTTTAGGATGAGGAACTAGCACTAATTGTTGTAATTTAATAGGAAAATTACTGAAGCAAGAACGATTCCACTGAATCTTCCATGAGGCATTAGGCAGAAGTTTCCTTTCCAAATAATGAAATATAAAAGAGGAACGTTTACCTAAAAAATTCTTATATGAATTCATATGAATTAGCATGGAAGGGCTATTTTTTGGTTAAATGTTTAAATATTGCTTTAATAAAACATAAGTATGCATACTGAAAAACACAGGTAAAATTGACAAAAATGTGTCCATTTAAGGCATTTTCCTTCACAGTTTATTTAAACTGACATAAAGTCAACACAGTTGGCCTTTAGAAAATCAGTCCTCCTTCAGGTAAAGAGGTTAATTCACTTTTCTAAGCCTGTTCTTTTCTCTTGTTTCTATTCTATTATTCCCTTCTCTTTTTTCCTTCACACATCAACTCCCTAAGTAGCAACATTTTCTCTATCACTCAATATTATCACCTCTGGTACACACATGATTCTGTATCTGCAAAATACTTTATAATCATTCAGGAATCTTTCCTCCCACTTCCAATGCAATGCAGCTCAACATTACTTTTAATATTTTAGAGTTGAGAAAATAGATCCAGAAAAGGACTTACCAAGATTTCAAGGCAAAATAGAGGCAAATTAGTAATCTGAGATGCAACCTTCTATCCTTTTTCTTAGACTTCGTGCCACCACGATCATTTGGAAATGATGCTCTTTTATTATAATAGAGAGAATGTTTTAAAACTTCCAAATGTGTGGTGTTAATAATGTCTGGCCTCTAAAAGACAGAAGCAAAAATAGGAGAAAGTTTATATTTTGGCTTCAAGCTGGTCCTCCTGGTACAAAATGATAACCTTCTATTAAAGGTGTGCTTCAGGAACTATGAGCTGTAAACTCCAGGACTATATCTGTGATGCTGATTTCTATGATCTAACTATGTAACACAGTGCCTAACTATGGCTAGTTTTCCATAAATATTGGTTGAATAAATATTGAGACAAATAAAACAAAGTGTGATCAACCCTACTGACGTTCAGTAGCTAGAGTTTCTCTCACTTTGTTGAAAAGTTTGGTGTCTGAACATTCTTCCCACTTCATTTCTACATTTTACATTCCAAATCATTCCTCCCTACTCCCGTCCAATTTCCATCTTCTCCAACTTCCCCTTCTCTATCTTGCAGGGCTGAAGAATAGCAGATTCTCTCCCAACCACCTTTTTTAATCTCTATTTGATGATTTCTCACTTTGGAATTTCTCAGGTCTTGGATTAATAGGCATCGCTGACATTGAGTGGAAATGCAAAATCGCCATTGTAAATTTAATGATTTAAATTTTAAAAGAAAAGTGTAGGAAAAGTGTAGGTATTTGGAGACATTAAACGCCTCCCTGTGGGTAAGAGTACTGTTTCTTTAGGAAGTGGATGGAGATTTGAAGTCATGTTAAAAACTAAAAAGAGGGAAGAGAAAGAAGGAATTGTTGAGACCCCTCAGGAGAAGATACTAACTCCTTAGATCATATTTTCTATATCTTTAACTCTTTTGATGTCATGTTGTAATTCCCTTTTGAAATTATCACAAATCTTCAGTAAAGAATTTCAAATACTTTTAAACAGCCTATTACAATAGTCCCAGTATGCTTGAAAAGGGAGGACAGTAAATAGGAAAGGGAAAATTTTCCCTCTCCCATCTTTGTACGAAGCCAGTGGAGAGGAAACATTATTCTCAAAGTTGGTCTAAGAAACAAGTATTAACTAGTGCACTGGAAATGGTAGTTCTCAATATAACTGGAAGTATATCTCTAGTGTGTACAACTCAAAAGAACTAATATGGCAGAAAGTACTAGTTATCCATTTTAAAAAGTGTTGTGTTCCTAGACCTATGAAAATGGTAACGCTGTGTAGACCACATGAAAAAAGAAAATTCTAAGGCTAAAGGCAGATGAACAAGGAGAATTCATTTGTAGCTGAGTGTCCATCCTGAATGTTAGCAAAATGGAAGATTATATATGCAATGATAACAGTAATAACAAACTCATCTTGACATGTAATTTAAGGTGGTCTAGAATAAACACAAGAAAATAAGCAATTGTGTATAAGGAGTGCCTCATAGTAAGTTCATGTGACTATTAAATAACAAATATAATTCTACTCTTAAAAGTTGAAACTTTAGAGCTAAGGTGGTAAATGTAGTTCATTATTATAACAGAAATTCCAGGTCCATGCATTTATTTGCATATGAATCTAAGACGTTTAATAAGAAGAAAAAATTTATTAAAACTTTTTTTTCTCTCAACCATTCTCCAGATTAGTCCATAACTACAAATATCCCTCCCAATTCTATAGATTGTATAGAACAGTCAATTATTGTGACAATAATGCTGCATAACGAATTATCTTAAAATATAGTGACATGAAACAACTAAGTATTTATTTTTCACTCATGAGTCTGCAGATCAGCTGAGGTTTGGCTATTCGAAACTGGTCTTAGAAGGTTTGGCTCCAGGCTGTGGGTTGGATCCAGGTCTGCTTCATATGTCTGGTATTTTCGTTTGACCAGTGGTTACCTGAGCCATATTTTCAAGGTGAAGGTCGGGAGCTCAAGATGGCAAGCCCAACCAAGCAAATCCTTTCAAGCCTCCATGCGAGTTGCATCTTTAACATACTTTAACAAAAGCAAGTCACACGACCAAGCCCAATGAAAATTTCACAAAGTGAATATTTCTTGATGAATAATTTAATTTAATAATTTAATTTAATGCCACAGTGAGGAAAGAATTCACCAGTGGAAATATCTATGTTACAATCTCAATAACTGAGAACACTAGAAACTGCAGGTAAAAAAGAATCTTTGAAAATGTTAAAGAGCAATTTTCCTCAAAATAGGCATATCTGTCTCTAGAAAAGTCCAAGGGTATTTAGAGTAAAGGTTATAGTAAACAGTAAATTAAATAAAAGTTGCATTAATACAATACATATGTAATGAGCAGCTTAGCTTGTGTCAAGCACTTCACCAGACACTTGAGGAAAGAAAGTTGAAAAGCACAGGAGCTTCTCTGTGAAGTTGAGAGCACAAGGGAGCAGTGAATTGTGACCTCAGATTTGGGCCTGAAATGTCAAATAAACATGTCATAAAATATGGATGAGAGCAAGTGGAAACATCGACATCCATTCTACAATGGTTCTCATGGCAAGATCAGTAGTCAAGGATGCATGCCTTTGCAATATGATAGGTGTGAGTCTGTGAAGGTACATGGAAGATGTCATTTGTTACCACAAAGAATTCGCACACAGAGGTCTTTGAGAAGGCTGAAGTTCCAAGAGACTGTTGCTGTATGAGACCCTATTTCACTTCCAGCTTGAAAACAATGAAAATACCTATGTTTATTTTAATTTATATCCAGAAAATATATTATTTCAAATCACTGACTTTAAGGGAAAATGCTGGGGCAGATTTCAGGGCAGCTTTTTTAGAATAAACCTAGAAGAGTATAATTTTGTTTTATCCATAGATAAATGGACAAGGGGAAACATGAACATTAAGCTATTTTCCTGGACATAGCTTCCCAAGGGCTCTTTTCTTGGATCCTATGTAATAATAGCTTTGTCATTGTCATCTTTATCATCATCATTATGACTGACATTTTTCAGAGTACCAGATACTGTATTAAGTGACTAACATGTATTAACTCATTAAACTCCAAAATAACCATATGAAATATGTATATTTATTTCCTTTTATGAAGGAGCTGTGTATCAAAATAACTTGTCTAAGATCATACAGTGAGTAAATGAGAAGGTCAAACTTTAATCTCAGGCATAGTCTGATGTCAAAGCATCAGCATTAAAATGGCTTATTACACATTTTGCAGACATATAAGATACAAGCTCTGCTTGGACTTGAGTTATAACCAGGATATACCAAGAGCAAGTAATCAAATCAAGCTTTGACTAAATCTGTGCCACTCTTCAGTGAGAGGAGGTGAGAGTTAATGTACCTTCTTAATTTAACATCTGATACTACAGAGATTTTTCAGACTGTTAAATGGAAAATGAAGCTCATGGAATGAAAATTGTCTTTCATTTATCAAATTATTTGTTGTGATGATTTACACAGGTATCATTTTAGTGCACAATAAAAGCCAAATCGATATTATATTGAACAGCTCACCCTAATGTCTGGCTCAATAATATGAATTTCTCAGCCCATTCATTGGTAAGAGATGCTGGAATAAATTGAAAGGGAACAAAACTTTAATATAATACAAAGAAAATTGAGAAATTATGCCCAAGTAGTATGTAATAAGGATTCTACACAGCAGGATTTTGTTTTCTGAATATCTGAATAGTAAAGCAATAAAGAAAAATGTTTTCAGAAAATTATCTTTGATCCTCAAAACTAAAGGAAATGAAAAAAATCTCCATGTCTTCACATCTTGTAAGTATACAAATTCAATAATTCATGTCCAATATAAGAAAGAGCTGGTTTCAGTAGTATAACATTAATAATTTTACTACAACAATAAGTACTTAATATATTTACTCCAAAAATGGAATGAGTAGATTAAAAGTCAAAATAAGTGCACATCTTAAATCAAATTATCAAAAGTTATAAAAAGATTTCAGGAATAAAACATTTTGATAATTCTGTTGTTGACCATTTGCTTTCTTTTTCTTTCATCTTTATTAGCCAATCTCTTGTTACCACTGGTATAACTGTTACTTGAACTTCCAAGCCAGTTTTTCCTCATTTGCATTCAAATCAACATATCTTCTAGTAGCCCTCACGTGCTCTTCCTGGTGTTTCTCTCAAATAAGATTATTCCTTTTAGGACCACTCATCTACAACTTTAATATTCCTATGTCTCTTTACTCCCTGTTTCATCAATAGATTTTCTCAGTGCCATTTTTTCGTGGCAATCTGGATCAATTCCACTATTATTTATATCAGGTATCAAATAAATTTTTCTATATCATTTTTCCAGTTGTCTATGAGTCTTCTTAACCACTTTCAGGTGAATATTTTTCTTATCACTACAAATCTTCCCACAAGCAAGTTATTATAAACAACAAATAATAACAACTGCAAAATGGCTCTGACAATTCCTACACCCTCAGCATTTTGGGTTTATAACCTTCTGTAGTAATCAAAAGTTATTCACTGGCAAGTAAAGGATGCTCAACTCAAATTATCTTACTAAGAAATGTACTTTAGCATTTAGAGACATCCAAGGGTAGAACTAGCCTCAGGCAAGTTTGGAACTAGAGATTAAAGGATGTCAGAGGCATCTCTCTCTCTTTTTCCCCTCTACTTCTCTCTGTATGTTGGATTTATTTGCTCTCACTACAGACAGACTTCATTTATGAAGCTAATGAGGGTGATCACTGGCAAATTCTCATTTTCATTATCCAGCTTCCAACCTCAGCAAAAAAATACAAAACAGGGTATTTTTGTTGTTGTAATTATTATTGGTCCAACAACTATATATCAATGTCAATACCAAGGAAAGTCTCTGATTAGTCAGCTTAAGTCAGTGCCACATATTGGACTATTCATTATTGCCAAAGTCACAGGATATTATGATTGTCCAATCCTAGCATCCATGACTGGTGAAGAGGAAGCACATGCTACCTTAATTGACAATCCTGTTACACTTATGGAATGGAGTTATCAGTTATCAAAGAGAGGAGATAGAAATGCTGAGACTACAGAACCAACATTTGCAAACTACATTCCACCTTATAGTTGTCTAGTATCTATGTATATTCTGTCTCATGAATATAATTACATAATATTTTTGTCTATTAAAATAAACTATTACCATTCTTTAAAAGGCAACCAGAATCAGAAAGTCAAGCAAGATGATGACATGATGCTTCTCAGATCCCTTCCCCAATGGATGCACCGAATGTACAACTACACATGAGCAATTCCCTCTGAAAGAGATCCAGAAGCTAGCTGATCAACTCCTACACATCAGGCAATAAGGAAAATAACCACATTGAAATGAGTAGGAAACACATCCTTGCCATAAACTCCACCCCAGCACACCTCCACAGGAGGGAATCCCCAACTCCCAGCTTCTCCCTGGGGAGAAAAGGTTTTGGATTACACATCTAGCATCCCAACTTTTAAGACTCCCACCTGAGGGGCAAGACCCCAAAACACCTAGCTCTGAAAACCAATAGGGCTTGTGTCCATGAGACTCACAAGGCTATTGCAAAGAAGCAGTTTTTGGTGGGCATGTGAGACTTGCCATATCTGTGCCCCAGTGCCTAGCATAGAGGGGGCAGGCAGAAGCACCCACCTCCCAATCTTCCACTGAAAGAGATGTTGACTGAAAAAGAACGCACAGTGTGAGAGCTGTGAGTTCAGTTTTATTTGGTGGTTTACTGAGGATTATAGCCCAAGAGATAGCCTCTCAGATAATTCTGAGGAACTGCTCTGAAAAAATAGGAGGATAGGTCAGTAGATATATTATTTTGGTGAAGGGGGTATATGCAATCAAGCACACATCTCGGTAGAAGATTGCTGCTAGTCATAAAGAGATGTCTGCATTAATTATTTTAGTGTTTTTCTACATATGAGAAGATACAAGAAATTGGGTTCATACAATTTTCTCATGAAAATGTGTATCTGAAGGCCTGTTTTGCAAGTTTTCCCAGGGCACAAAGTGCCTTGTGCCTAATCTCCACCCTGAATTCCTTTTAGGATGTGTTAATGGTCACTGCAGTGACTTAATTCCTATAGGATCAGATGGTGAGGGACATCTTTTGTTGTCAGAGGTTTATCTGAATACTTTAAAAGCTGATGCTTGAGGACCAGGTTTCTGCTTTAGCATGTAACAAGAGGCTGGCCAACATTCTCTATGGAGAATCCTCCTTCCAGCCTGCTCCAAGTCACCAGTATTGTCCTGGAGGAACTTGTATATAAGTCTGTGTCCTAGTTTTTATGGCTACAGCCTGAGAGATGTGTCCCAGATTGCCTGACTGATAGCCAACAGGGCTTCCATTCTTGTGTACTACAGGAATGTAGCAAAAAAGAAAAGAAAAAGAAGAAGAAGCAGTTATTAACTGGCTATCCCACCAGGGCTCAACACAACGAAGGCAAAAATACCCATCCCCCAGTTTTTCCCTGAAGGAGGTTTATCTGTATACTTTAAAAGCTGCTGCCTGAGGGCCAAGCTTGTAATCAGCCTTCACCAAAGTGCTGACTGTGATCCTCCCCTTTGGGACAATGATGGGTTTTCCTATATCCTCAGCTACAGGGAGTAACTAAAATCAAAGGAGGCAGCTTGGACAACCACAAAGTTTGGAGAGACAACAAAAAAAGCACAGGGTGATTGATGAAGTTCATCTCCTACATGAGACTACAGTACTCTGTCAAGACTGGAAGCGGTGGCTATTTTATCTAATGCACAGAAACCAACACAGAGAGCCAAGGAAAATGAAGAAACAGAGAAATATATTCCAAACAAAAGAACAAGATTAATCTCCAAAAACAGATCTTAATAAAACAGAGGTAAGTGATTTACCTAATAGAGAATTCAAAATAATGGTCATAAAGATACTCACTGAGTTAGGAGAGCAATGCATGAACAAAGTGAAAATTTCAAAAATGAGAAAATATAAAATGTATGATATAGAAATCATACAGCTTAAAAATACAATAACTGAACCAAAAAATCAATAGAGGTTTCAACAACAGACTAGATAAAGTGAAATAAAGGATCAGAGAAGTCAAATACAGAGCAATGGAATCCATCCAGTCACAGGAGCAAAAAGAAAAAAGAATAAAAAAGAATGAAGATAGCTTAAGGGACTAATGGGACAACATCAAGTGGGTCTATATTCACATTATAAAAGACTCCAAAGCAGAAGAGAGAGAGACAAAAAGGGGCAGAAATCTTATTCAGAGGAATAATGACTGAAAAATTCCCTAACCTGAGCAACAAAACAGACAACTGTATCCAGGAAACCCAAAATGCCCCAAATAAGAGGAAGCCAAAGAGCAACATTATAATTAAATTATCAAAAGTTAAAGGAATAGCATAATTAAATTGGTCAAAAGATAGAGGCAAGGAGAGAATCTTAAAAGCAGCAAGAAAAAACAACTCATTATATACAAGGGAATCCTCATTGACCATCAGCAGATTTTTCAGCAGAAACTCTGCAGGCCAGAAGGAAATGGCATGATATATTCAAGGTGATGAAAGAAAAAAACTACCAACAAAGAATAATGACAATCAAGTTACTCTTCTAAACTGAAGGGGAAATAAAGTTTATCAGACAAACAAAAGATAAAGGAGATCCTTACCACTAGACTGAACTTACAAGAAAGGTTAAAGGGAGTTCATATGAAACAAAGGATTCTAATTAGTAACAGGAAAATATGATAGTATAAAACTCACTGGTAAAGATAAACATATAGTTAAATTCAAAATACTCTAATGTTGTGATGGTGGTGGGTAAATCACTTATAATACTAATATAAAGGTTAAATGACAAAAGTATTAAAAATAACAATAACTACAATACTGCATACTCAATGTAAAGAGATGTAAATGGTGACATCAAAAACATAAAATATGGGAAGGGATGTTTAAAAATGTAGAACATTTGTATGCATTCAAAGTTGTTATTATCAGCTTAAAATAATGTTTACATTACTCATGGTTACACAAACCAAAAGACTACATATAGTAGATACACAAAAGAGAAAGAGAAAGGGATAAAGCATACTACTGCAGGAAATAATCAAATCACAAAGAAAAAGAGAAGGAGAAAAAGAAACAACAAGGGAATTACAAAACAACAGGAAAAAAATGTTTTAGGGTAATATAAGTCTATACCTATCAATAGTAACTTTATTATTATATTTATTTATAGCTATTACAGTCATTGTTATGGTTTATTAGAGTGAAAGGGCACAGATTAAAATCAACAAAGAGAAAAGGTGCAGAGGGCAAATTCCAGAAGAAACCAAGCATAAATTTCCAAGTGTCCCTTCCCAATGGAGCCACATGTGTAATTTTCCCAACAATAATACAAAGTGACAATAGATACAAAGTGTTGTCAACCAGGTAACTATTAGTTCTTACTTTACATGCAACTGAAGTATATTCTCCAACTAAAAGAGAGTGGCTGAAGGATTTTTAAAAAATAATAATAAGACCAAGAGGGCAGAGAGCAGAAGCAAGAAGGACAACAATTCTGCAGCCTATGGAAAAAAAACCACATTTACAGAAAGATAGACAAGATGAAAAGGCAGAGGGCTATGTGCCAGATGAAGGAACAAGATAAAACCCCAGAGAAACAACTAAATGAAGTGGAGATAGGCGACTTACCAGAAAAAGAATTCAGAATAATGATAGTCAAGATAATCCAGGACCCCGGAAAAAGAATGGAGGCAAAGATCGAGAAGATGCAAGAAATGTTTAATAAAGATCTAGAAAAATTAAAGAACAAACAAACAGAGATGAACAATACAATAACTGAAATGAAAAATATACTACAAGGAGTCAATAGCAAAATAACTGAGGCAGAAGAACAGATAAGTGACCTGGAAGACATAATGGGGGAATTCACTGCTGCAGAACAGAATATAGAAAAAAGAATGAAAAGAAATGAAGACAGCCTAAGAGACCTCTGGGACAACATTAAATTTAACAACATTTGCATAACAGGGTCCCAGAAGAAGAGAGAGAGAAAGGACCCGAGAAAATATTTGAAGAGATTATAGCAGAAAAATTGCCTAACATGGGAAAGGAAATAGCCACCCAAGTCCAGGAAGCGCAGCGAGTCCCATACAGAATAAAACCAAGGAGAAACACTCCGAGACACATAGTAATCAAATTGGCAAAAATTAAAGACAAAGAAAAATCATTGAAAGCAGCAAGGGAAAAACGACAAATAACATACAAGGGAACTCCCATAAGGTTAACAGCTGATTTCTCAGCAGAAACTCTATAAGCCACAAGGGAGTGGCAAGGTATACTTAAAGTGATGAAAGGGAAGAACCTACAACCAAGATTACTCTACCCAGCAAGGATCTCATTCTGATTCGATGGAGAAATCAAAAGCTTTAGAGACAAGCAAAAGCTGAGAGAATTCAGCACCACCAAACAAGCTCTACAACAAATGCTAAAGGAACTTCTCTAACTGGGAAACACAACAGAAGAAAAGGACCTACAAAAGTAAACCCAAAATAATTAAGAACATGGTCATAGGACCATACATATCGATAATTACCTTAAACGTGAATGGATTAAATGCTGCAACCAAAAGACACAGACTGGCTGAATGGATAAAAAAACAAGACCCATATATATGATGTCTACAAGAGACCCACTTCAGACCTAGGGACACATACAGACTGAAAGTGAGGGGATGGAAAAAGATATTCCATGCAAATGAAAATCACAAGAAAGCTGGAGTAGCAATTCTCATATCAGACAAAATAGACTTTAAAATAAAGACTATTACAAGAGACAAAGAAGGACATTACATAATGATCAAGGGATCAGTCCCAAAAGAAGATATAACAATTGTAAAAATTTATGCACCCAACAAAGGAGAACCTCAATACATAAGGCAAATGCTAACAGCCATAAAAGAGGAAATCGACAGTGACACAATAGTGAGGGACTTTAAGACCTCACTTACACCAATGGACAGATCATCCAAAATGAAAATAAATAAGGAAACA
>NC_041229.1:36912048-36929663 GCF_002837175.3 Physeter macrocephalus
GAAGGAAAGAAATCATAAAGCTCAGAGCAGAAATAAATGAAATAGAAACAAAGAAAACAATAGCAAAATCAATAAAACTAAAATCTGGTCCTTTGAGAAGATAAACAAAATTGATAAACCATTAACGAGACTCATCAAGAAACAAAGGGAGAAGACTCAAATCAATAGAATTAGAAATGAAAAAGGAGAAGTAACAACAGACATTGCAGAAATACAAAAGATTATTAGAGATAACTACAAACAACTGTATGCCAATAAAATGGACAACCTGGAAGAAATGGATAAATTCTTAGAAATGCACAACCTGCCGAGACTGAAACCAGAAGAAATAGAAAATATAAACAGACCAAACACAAGCACTGAAATTCAAATTGTGATTAAAAATCTTCCAACAAACAAAAGCCCAGGACTAGATGGCATCACAGGCGAATTCTATCAAACATTTAGAGAAGAGCTAACACCCATCCTTCTCAAATTCTTCCAAAAGATAGCAGAGGGAGGAACACCCCCAAACTCATTCTATGAAAAAACTGAAGGAAAAAAACCATATGATTATCTCCATAGATGCAGAGAAAGCTTTTGACAAAATTCAACACCGATTTATGATAAAAACCCTGCAGAAAGTAGGCATAGAGGGAACTTTCCTCAACATAATAAAGGCCATATATGACAAACCCACAGTCAACATCATCCTCAATGGTGAAAAACTGAAACCATTTCCACTAAGATCAGGAGCAAGACAAGGTTGCCCACACTCACCACTCTTATTCAATGTAGTTTTGGAAGTAGTAGCCACAGCAATCCGAGAAGAAAAAGCAATAAAAGGAATTCAAATTGGAAAAGAAGAAGTTAAGCTGTCACTGTTTGCAGATGACATGATATTATACATAGGGAATCCTAAAGATGCTACCAGAAAATTACAAGAGCTAATCAATGAATTTGGTAAAGTGGTAGGATACAACATTAATGCACAGAAATCTCTGGCGTTCCTATACACTAATGATGAAAAATCTGAAAGTGAAATTAAGAAAACACTCCCATTTACCACTGCAACAAAAAGAATAAAATATCTAGGAATAAACCTACCTAAGGAGACAAAAGACCTGTACACAGAAAATTATAAGACACTGATGAAAGAAATTAAAGATGATACAAACAGATGGAGAGAAAATGGAGCTGGAGGAATCAGGCTCCCTGACTTCAGACTATACTACAAAGTTACAGTAAGCAAGACAGTATGGTACTGGCACAAAAACAGAAATATAGATCAATGGAACAGGAGAGAAAGCCCAGAGATAAAGCCACAGACAAATGGTCACTTTATCTTGGATAAAGGAGGCAAGAATATACAGTGGAGAAAAGACAGTTTCTTCAATAAGTGGTGCTGGGAAAACTGGACAGGTACATGTAAATGTATGAAGTTAGAACACTCCCTAACACCATACACAAAAATAAACTCAAAATGGGTTAAAGACCTACATGTAAGGCCAAACACTATCAAACTCTTAGAGGAAAACATAGGCAGAACACTCTATGACATAAATCACAGCAAGATCCTTTTTGACCCACCTCCTAGAGAAATGGAAATAAAACAAAAATAAACAAATGGGACCTAATGAAACTTAAAAGCTTTTGCACAGCAAAGGATACCATAAACAAGACCAAAAAACAACCCTCAGAATGGGAGAAAATAGTTGCAAATGAAGCAACTGACAAAGGATTAATCTCCAAAATTTACAAGCAGCTCACAAAAAACCAAACAACCCAATCCAAAAATGGGCAGAAGAACTAAATAGACATTTCTCCAAAGAAGATATACAGATTGCCAACAAACACATGAAAGAATGCTCAACATCATTAATCATTAGAGAAATGCAAATCAAAACGACAATGAGATATCATCTCACACCGGTCAGAATGGCCATCATCAAAAAAGCTAGAAACAATAAATGCTGGAGAGGGTGTGGAGAAGAGGGAACAGTCCTGCATTGCTGGTGGGAATGCAAATTGATACAGCCACTATGGAGAACAGTATGGAGGTTCCTTAAAAAACTACAAATAGAACTACCATACGACCCCGCAATCCCACTACTGGACATATACCCTGAGAAAACCATAATTCAAAAAGAGTCATGTACCAAAATGTTCATTGCAGCTCTATTTACAATAGCCAGGACATGGAAGCAACCAAAATGTCCATCAACAGATGAATGGATAAAGAAGATGTGGCACATATATACAATGGAATATTACTCAGCCAAAAAAAATGTCATGAAGAGACTAGGGGTAGGATGGAAATAAAACACAGACCTACTAGAGCATGGACTTGGGGTTATGGGGAGGGGTAAGAGTAAGCTGTGACAAAGTGAGAGAGTGGCATGGACATATATACACTACCAAACGTAGGGTGGATAGCTAGTGCGAAGCAGTTGCATGGCACAGGGAAATCAGCTAGGTGGTTTGTGACCCCCTAGAGGGTTGCGATACGGAGGGTGGGAGGGAGGGAGACACAAGAGGGAAGAGATATGGGAACAAATGTATATGTATAACTTATTCACTTTGTTGTAAAGCAGAAGCTAACACACCATTGTAAAGCAATTATATTCCAATAAAGATGTTAAAAAAAAAAGTTGTTGTGTTGAGGTATAACCAATCTGCTCATTTATTCCAAATTGCATCTTAATGGAAGGTGCTTTACCATAAGAGAAATTATAAACTTTTGTCATGCAAAAGTACACATCAAAAATACTAGCAAAAGCCTGCACCATCATTTCTTCAACTTCTTTGGCTCTTTTGGGGTCCCATTCTTATTTCCTACTATAATTTTTATCTTCCTCTATTTAATTGCACAAGATTCAGAGTAAGAAACAGAATTTGAATTTTTCAAATATTAGGTTTGTGATAATTTGGCCCTCAGTTGTCTGAGGCCATTGGCCACAGGTAGAAATGTTTCTTTTTACAAAGTTAAATGCATCTTCTTTCTGCTTTCAAATGGTTCCATTATACCAATGCTTGTCTATTTCTTACTGGAACCTATCAAAACCCTCAAGAATTTGCCAACACATGCTAGCAACCTAAGGTTTTTCTAATATGTACTTCAGAACCCCAGGTTCTATAGCCTAATTTCCAAAGTATGAGAGGTGATTCATTAATATACCGCTTACTTTGCTAGTACAAAAGAAGCTTCCAACCAGCAATAGCATGATCTTCACTGTCCACAACCCTAACTCAATTCAGCCAGTTCTGTATTTCAGTTTCTGTTGCTTGTAACACTTCTAGGTAACAATTTATAATGTGTTTATAAGAAATAAAAATAACTCCAATGAGATAAATACTGAAGGGTTTTTTATTTCTTATCCTTAGAAATCCAAGATATGGTTACTTTTAGGCAAGATTGGGTCTAAGTGCTTAAAAATATTGTCAGGATCTATCTGTATCTCTCTTTCTGTCACTTTTCTTGGTATCAGTTTCATTCTCTATCATTGCAGATGAACTTCCTCTATGAACCTTGAGGAAAGAACCACCAACTGTTCCAAGCTTACAGTGGCCATCTCCGTAAACCCAGGAAGAGGAGCTTCTTAAAGCCAGTAAACATATATCAACTCCTGGGAGTGATGTTTTTTACCCTGCTGGGGCAGGCAGAATATCAACCCACAAACATGCCTAATCCCTAGAATTTGTGAATACGTTCCCTTACATGACAAAAGGGATTTTGCAGATGTGATTAAGGTTAAGAGTCTATATATGTAGAGATTATCCTGAATTATCCCAGTGGGCCCAATACAAATCACATGAAGTCTTAAAAAGTAAGAGGAAGGTGGATAAGTAGGTCAGACAGATTGTAGATGGTAGATGTAAGAAAGATTTGATGCCCTTTGTCTGGTTCTGAGATGTAGGGAGCTATGTGCAAAAACTAAGAAGAGGCCTCCAGAGCTATGGGGAGCCCTAAACTGACAGCTAGCAAGGGAACTGAGAGTTCAGCCGTACAATTGAATGGAAATGAATTCTGCTAACAACTGAATGAACATGGATGTGGATTCTCTCCAAGCCTGTAGAAGGGAATCCCTTAATTTTAGCTCAGTGAGACCTATACTGGATTTCTAATCTATAAAATCATATCATAATAATTTCACATTGTTTTAAATTTGCATAGTTTGTTACAGCAGCAGTAGATGATGAATACATCCGCTTACGTCATGATCCCACCCCTTCGACAATTACTCTTTGCCATAGAGACTGGTCAAGCCCAGATTACCTACATATCTCTAGCCAGAGAGTTGTATAATATTATTATTGACCACTTGATTCAAAGTACAAGAGATACAGGAAGTGGGGAAGAACTGAAGCCCAGGCAAAACAAGGAAATATCCTCCCACTTTACTACGCTATGTTGTCATTTAATCTATTACCATATTTTGCTACTACCCTCACAGTGTTTTTTTGAAGCGTGGCTTTTTCCTCTTCATCTTTACCAAAAAATTGCTGGTCTGCACTGATTAGCGGTATTTTTAACATGAGCATAGAAAGAATGATCAAAAGAGAGAGAATTGTTACACATTCTCTAATTTTGATCCTATTTTAATATTCAAAACAATCTTCATTTTGTAAATATTTCATCTATTTTCAGATATTATAAAATTAACTAAAGCAAAATCCTCAAATTTAGAATAATCAATCTAAGAGTCTCAGGTCTCTCATATTTACGAGGAAAGCTCAGTCTTCCAATACTAAAGCTCTTGTTATAAAACCACTTTAGCAGTGGTCAAATAAAATACACCCCCTTATACAACATGTGAACCACTCATTTGCTGTGTCTCATCCCTGATGTACAGTTTCCACAGCAAGGCCGAATACAGTACTACCAAAAGAGCAGGAGCTCAGCATATGCAGCTGATAAAGATAATGATGGTAATAATGACAAGAATCAAATAGTCATGTCTGCCATATTGTTCCTTAGCTACAGCTGCATTAGAAATTCTAAATAACATTAAGTCTTGCCTCACTGGAAAAATATACAGCCATGGATTTCCAACCAGAGAACTTCAAAAGAATTATCATCACTATGGCAGAACTTTTTTTATGTAGTCATAAAGCTAAGAGAAGTCAATTAGGTCTAATACTTCAGTAATGGTTCCACAAATCACATTTACAGCCAACCCCACAATGAGTGTGATACGAAGAAATACCATTTAGAAAGACAAGTTTTTGGGCTTCCCTGGTGGCGCAGTGGTTGAGAGTCCGCCTGTCGTTGCAGGGGACACGGGTTTGTACCCTGGTCCGGGAAGATCCCTCATGCCGCGGAGCGGCTAGGCCCGTGAGCCATAGCCGCTGAGCCTGCACGTCCCGAGCCTTGTACGTGATGAATCCAAGCAAAACTCTAAAAACCATTTGGCCAATTACTAACTCTTTAGGGCAATGAAGCCTTTGCAGAAAGCTTGAGTTTATTTTACTGGTATGATCAAAGCTTTAATGAAATTGCTGCATGGCAGAAACTACTGGACTATTAAGAGAAAACTACAAAAATAAATGAGTGCCTAGCTCTGAATCTACAAAAATTAGGATCCTTCTGGTTTTCTTTGATTGTCTATTAATTTCTCATGAGAGAGCCCCATGTGGCATTGTTCTGACAAATTTCACTGAAGCATGTTTTCTCTTCTGCAAATTAGTAATGCAAAGTCCTGCATGTGATCTTCCTAATGGGATTTTGTATCCCACTGTTCTTTACTATTATTTTAAGAGGAGCAGGTGTTTTTCTCATTCTCAAGAGTAATGATTGGGCTAGTTGGACTTCTTTTATGGATATCACAGTATATAACCCAATAGGTGTCAGGAAGAATTCATGCTGTGTTGCATCTCCACAAATATCCATGCACCACTAATACTTGTGTTATGATGTTGTAAAACTCGCAGTGAAATCTAAATGGTACAGTAAACTAAGAATTTAGTGAGAGACTTAACTTTCTATTCTTCCTGAATAAAACCATTACAACCTTAGGTATCATATAACTCTTTAAAACAGACATTCTTAACAGTTCATTCACAGGCCCAGCTCAATCAGTCATTTCCTTTCTTATACTTTCTTTGAGAAATTCAATGGAAGTACTGATTAAAGATGCGAAACACAGGGCTTCCCTGGTGGCGCAGTGGTTGAAAGTCCGCCTGCCGATGCAGGGGATGTGGGCTCGTGCCCCGGTCCAGGAAGATCCCACATGCCGCGGAGCGGCGGGGCCCGTGAGCCATGGCCACTGAGCCTGTGTGTCCAGAGCCTGTGCTCCACAACAGGAGAGGCCACAACAGTGAGAGGCCTGTGTACCACAAAAAAAAAAAGATGCAAAACAGTGAAAATAAAATATGAACACATAAACTTAAATTTGATCATGAAAGTTCTAGGTTCCTGTTAGCTCTACTTTCAAAATAGATACAGAATTTCGCCACTTTTCCCCACTTGCCCTGATAGATCCCAAGTGCAAGCCACCATCATCATTTACTTGGATTATTTCAAGAGCTTCTTAACAGATCACATGCTTCTGTCCTTCTTCCCACCTCAAACAATCGATTCTCAATAGAGAAACCAGAGTGATTCTATTAAAACTCAAATCAAATCATGTCTCCCCTTTGTCCAAAAACATATGATGTTTCAGTATTTCACTGGGATAAAAATCTAGAGCCCTTAAGATGATTTTCAAGGCTCTATATAATCTGGTCCTCCTTACCCCTCTACTGTTTATTATCATTTTCTTCAATCAACTCAAGCCAGTCAAACAGGGCCTCTTTGCTATTTTTCAAACAAGCAGGCATGCTTCTGCCTTATGGCTCAGCATTTCTTTTTCTCTGTACCTAGGAGTTTTACACATGGCAAATTCTCTCACTTATTCTAGATCTTTTCTCAGATATCATCTTTCTAATAATGAAAGCAATCCCGTGCTCCCCTTTATGAATTTCAACTGCCAATTTTTGCATTTTCTCTCTCTCTCTCTCTCTTTTCTCCCTTAGTTTTCTCCATGCCACTTATCATCATCAGTCATAAAGTATATTTTATTTATTTATTTCCTTTATTATCTCTATCTCAACCACTGACCCACTAGAATGTAGATTCCACAAAAGAAGGAATTTTTAAATTTATCTGTTTTATTTACTGATGTATCCACAGTAAATGAATATAATCAGCGATAAGAAATCTACAGCTATAGCTATGTTTCTTCACTGTGGATATGTCTACATACAAGATAAAAGCAACCCAAATGAAAATTCAACACTCAACCCAGTTATCAATGCCAACAATGCACCCAGCAATCTGGGGTTGCAACGATGAGAAGAGTGACCTGTTAGCTGTTTTCTTGGAAACATATTCAATGGATTTATACAGTGGTAGGAAAATATATTGAATTATTAATTTTCACTTCTTGTTATTGAGAAAGATTAAAAAAGTAAAAGATATTTTACCCTTCCAATACATGTAAAGTCAAGGTTTTCTTTTTTAGAGAGTGTGATTGGCTTTCGTGTTGTGCAGCCAGAAACAGACGTTGCCAGTCACTCAGAAAAAGAAGTTTTCTCTATTGTTTGAGAACTGAAGTCCTATTCAGAGGAAGGAGAAAGGACCTGATTCTGAGAGCTGAAAGGAAAAAGGGTGATTTGTAAACGTGTGCACATTGCCATGAATAGTGCAGACTTATGTCCTCCTTGCATTTGGTTACCAACATTTGGTAACAGATGATGGGCATGGCTGGCAATTAAGCACCAAAGTCATGAGAATGAATGAAGATGTACACAGCCCAATTATCAGGCAATGGAGAGGGCTAATTTAAGGAGTGTCTTTAAACACACTCAGGCTATCAGTGTCCAGATGATGACAAAGGACAAGCCTAACAGTGGCATCAGCAACAGATAAAGCAAAGTAATAACAAACACCACCAAGGAATAAAAAGAAGTTTCTAATTTGCTTTATAAACACTCTGCTAGCTGCCTCCCAATGCCAGACTGTTATGAAAACTAGGTAGTGAGAAAGAAACTCTAAAACTAAAATTGAGATTTAATTTTTCACCATGTTAACAATTGGGGCCTCAAGGCCAAATTTAAATTAATTTAGAGTAAATAAACTAATATTTCCTTCTCTTGCCTCAAAGGTTATAGAGAGTTTTATACTTGCTGCTCTTTAAGACCATACTCAACTTTACTAAAACTATTCCTACAGATCATAGCTGCACTATGGACTAATCATAACTCCTGCAATTTGAGCTTAATGGTTTTAAACCATAGTAAAGACCATGTTGAAAAAATAATTCAGACAGATGAGAAATGATAATAACCACTTTTAACTTTGAGATTAACAATAATAAGAAGAAACAACAAGTATAAGTGGACCATGCTGAGATTCAGTTTAAAGAGAGATTTTTATGAATGTTTACCAACACCCTTAGGTAGATATAAATTGAGAGCAGAATATTCAAAAGGGAGAGGGAGCAAACATATCACTGAAGATGATTTTTTAAGGTGCTACTCTCAGGTTCTGAGTTTCTAAGAGAGAACATTTTCCTGAAGAAGGAATTGGCAGATGCCATGGATATGGGAACACTGTAATATCTCAAGCATGAATGTAAAGTCAGTTAAAATCTAATTTTTAAAACAATGTGTTGCAAAAATACCTTCAGCCTCCAATATAAACAAAGAATTTCTAGAAATGATGGTATTTTCTGGGGATGGAAAGCCAGTTTCAAAAGAAGAGATATTTGAGTCTTGGAGAGGGCCCATTACTCAGGTGCTATAGTAGCAACTCTTAAACAAGGCCATGTGGCTGCTACCTTCAGAAACAGATTGCTATAGGGACACAGCTTCTAAGCATTCTATTACAGCTCTAGGTGTGCCTGGCTGAATTCTCTGAGCACTTTAGATCCAGCTTTGGTCATATTGAAAACAAGAGAGCAGTACAGATCAGCTTCCTGAATTACCATCCAAATGAAAATGAAAATGTATCTGCATTTAACTGATACTAAAAACTGATTCAGAGACCACTGGCCACAAAATGTTCAGAATCATTTAGCCAGAGAAAGAAGGGATGTTCATGAATAACAGCCCTGATTTTGTCAGCTACAGCAGCAGATGGCAACTGAGCGAGGCAGTGAAAAGTCATGGCTGCTCTGAATGTCCTTCTGTAGGTCCCTTAAGAGCTCACTTCACAAGGAAGGCAAATCTGGTACCTTGACAAATAAGATCTGCTATTGATATTGTGCCTGGGAAACACACACACATACAGACAGACACAAACACACACACACAGCTCTGTGGGTCAGAAGAGAAAACCTAAACACAAAGTGAAGGTAAAAAAGAACACTGCTCAGGTGCAAAGGTAAAACATTTCAAAGATAATTACTACCACTACATGTTTAAGAAGCTAAAGTACCTCTTTGGATTTGTGGACTCATAAAGAGAACACTAAACAAGTATTGTAAAGCTAAAATATACTTAGTGGATATTGATAAACCAGAGAGGGATGAGGGGAAAGATTCAATCTTGTCCTGCAGGAGATTAGACTTTCTGGCACATCTTCACTTCTACATATGACTCAGGAACTAGAAAAGGAAGAGGCTGAAAGACCCACCAAATTTAAAAAACGTCAATTTGAGACAAAGGCTGGTAGTGGCAAAACTTTCCCTTTCCAACCATTAAAGGATTCATGGCAAGACAGCCCATGTCAGATTTCAGGAGGATAAGAAATAAGATCCCCAAATATAAACAGGGCCTGAAGAGGTTGGACAAGGAAGATAAAGAGGGTAAAGCTGTAAACTGCATCTAAATTAGTTTTCTGATAGATTTTAAGTCTAAGACATCTAATACTATAAAGAAGGTCTCTCCAAATGGAATTCAGCTTATATAACTTTATTCTTGAAGGTAATTTCACATACTCAAATTTTAGAATGCTCAGAGAGAATTTAAAACATATCTGAGACATTGCTTTACTTATGAGAATAACTGCTTATGAAAAGCAGATGCACAAGTATCTGAGCCACACTCATAAAAGAGACAACTCGGTGGGGAAACTATTTTTAAAGCACAAAAATTTACTTGGGGAACATTCAGAGGATTATTTATTTAGAAAAAAATTGTGTTTTATCCTCCCTGCTATAAAAAGTCAAAAATAAGAGGTATCAGACCTTCCCCATTCTAAGTCAGTGACCAGACCATGTGTCCAGAATCTAGCCTCCCTAACCCAAGGACCCTGACAAACATTATGTGACAGAACCAAGCACATGGAGGAAAATATCCCCAGTTCCTGCCATCAGATCTTGTTTGAGAGTTGGTGGTTCGTCAGAAGGTACTGGTATAAAAAGTAGTTCAAAGATATAGGGGAAAAAAAGGACTCAAATTTGTAGGAAAAGGTTGAGATTCTCCAGGACAATGAGGAAAGAAGGTACCAGATTTCCAGGGAATAATGAAGAACAATACCCTATCTGCAGAGATAGGGTATTGATCTCTCGATCAATGTGGGTTACCAGTGAGGGTTTGCCCCTAAACACAAGGCCTGGACAGTATCCATGGTGTTCTCTGATAGAAATTTATAATCACCAGAGAAGACCATTTGGAAGGAAACCTTTAAGTCCACGCTGAGGAAGGTGGAGGGCCAGGCTGGACAGTGGTATTGTGTAAGATCTATTAAGAGATACAAACTACTATGTTAAAAATTAATAAGAGGGAGTGGAGTTGAATGGCAGACTAGAAGGACATGGAGTTCACACCTCCGCACAACTAAGGCACCTACCAGGCACTGGTGGTGGATCATGGAGAGCGAAGGGGATGGGAAGAAGTCCTGAGTGACTGAGTAGGACATGTGGGGGAGGGAGAGAGAGGAGAAGTGGAGGCAGGATGGGACTGGCGCCCCTGAGGGGTGGCTGGGGGAAAGGAGCGGTTCCCACACCCAGAGAGGTCCACCCACGGTTAGGGGATCAGTGACAAGGGACCCTTGGGAGAGTAGAGGATTGGAAGGGAGCACGGCCAGGGTTCCCCCTGCCCACTTGGGGCCTGGGGAGCCCATTGAGGTCCCAGGCCTAATCCTCCACCCTCTGAGGTTCCCTCGAGCCACACTGAGGCTAAGGCCTGCACCCACACACCCACCCAAGGGCTTACTTCTACACGCCGGACACTGACACCCCATCTGACAACACTGGGCCTAAAGCCCACCCACACATCCCCACCCAGAGTCTTACCTCTGAACTCTGAACTCTGAATTCTGAGGCCCCCCCTCCAGCCATGTTGCTTTTCCCTGCCGTGGGGGTCCTGAGCTTAGGCCCTGCCCCCAAGACCTTTTCTGGCCACATGGATCCCGAGGCTAGGCCCTGCCCCCACCTAAGCTCCACCTCCTGCCAAAGCTCTTGCCTCCACAGCCAAGGCCTTTTCCAGCCTTATTTCTTTTTTTTAGGTTGTTGCTCTGTTTTACCTTATTGTTTATGATTCATTAATATTTTTATTTTTTCTAATAGAATTTTTATTTTTCTAATTTTATTTTATTATTTATATTTTGTTATTCTACTCCTTTTGGCTTGTTTCCCTTTTTTTCTTTTTTCATTTTTCCATTATGGTTCTGTTTTATCTTGTTGTAGTTGTTTCACTTATATTTTTATTTTTCCTAATATATATATTTTTTTCTAATTTATTTTATATTTTTCTCTGTTATTATACTGCTCCTTTTTTTTTCTTTTCTTTTCTCACGCTGCATGGCATGTGGGATCTTTCTTAGTTCGCAGCCTGGGGTCTGGGACTGAGCTCCTGTGATGGGAGTGCTGAGTCCAAACCACTGGACTAATAGAGAAACTCAGACCCCAGGGAATATTAATTGGAATGAGGTCTCCTGAAGGTCCTCATGTCAGCACCAAGACCTGGCTCTACCCAAATGCATGCAAACTCCAGTGCAGGATACCTCAAGCCAAACAACCAGTAGACAGGAATACAGCCCCACCCATCAAAAAAAAAATGAGATGACAAAAAAATATGTTGCTGATGAAGGAGCAAGGTAAAAAACTACAAGACCAAATAAATGAAGAGGAAATAGGCAAATTACCTGAAAAAAAATTCAGAGTAATGATAGTAAAGATGATCCAAAAATCTTGGAAATAGAATGGAAGCATGGATTGAGAAAATACAAGAAATGTTTAACAAAGACCTAGAAGAACTAAAGAACAAACAGTGATAAACAACACAATAACTGAAACGAAAAATACACTAGAAGGAATCAATAGCAGAATAACTGAGGCAGAAGAGGAAATAGTGAGCTGGAAGATAGAAAGGGGGAAATAACTGTCAAGGAACAGGATTAAAAAAAAAGAATAAAAAGAATCAAGGACAGTCTCAAAGACGTCTGGACAACATTAAATGCACCAACATTCGAATAATAGGGGTCCCAGAAAAAGAAGATAAAGGGAAAGTGTCTAAGAAAATATTTGAAGAGACTATAGTCAAACACTTCCTTAACATGGGAAAGGAAATAGCCACCCAAGACCAGGAAGAACAGAGAGTCCCATACAGGATAAACCCTAGGAGAAACACACCAACACACATATTAATCAAACTACCAAGAATTAAATTCAAAGAAAAAATATTTATAGCAGCAAGGGTAAAGCAACAAATAACATACAAGGGAATCCCCGTAAGGTTATCAGCTGAGTTTTCAGCAGAAACTCTGCAGGCAAGAGGGGAGTGGCAGGATATATTTAAAGTGATGAAAGGGAAAAACCTACAACAAAGATCACTCTACCCAATAAGGATCTCATTCAGACTCAATGGAGAAATCAAAAGTTACAGACAAGCAAAACCTAAGAGAATTCAGCACCACCAAACCAGCTTTACAACAAATGCTAAAGGAACTTCTCTAGGCAGGAAACACAAAAGAAGAAAAAGACCCACAAAAACAAACCCAAGTCAAGTAATAAAATGATAATATGAACATACATATCGATAATAACTTTAAATGTAAATGGATTAAATACTCCAACCAAAAGACACAGACTGGCTGAATGGATACAAAAACAAGACCCATATATATGCTGTCTACAAGAGACCCACCTCAGACCTAGGGACACATGGAGACTGAAAGTGAGGGTATGGAAAAAGATATTCCATGCAAATGGAAATCACAAGAAAGCTGGAGTAGCAATACTCATAACAGATAAAATACACTTTAAAATAAAGACTGTTACAGGAGATAAGGAAGGACACTACATAATGATCAAGGGAATCAGTCCAAGAAGAAAACATAACAATTATAAATATTTATGCACCCAACATAGAGCACCTCAATACATAAGGCAAATGCTAATAGCCGTAAAAGGGAAAAGTGACAGTAACACAACAATAGTGGGGGACTTCACCTCACTTACACCAATGGACAGATCATCTAGACAGAAAATAAATAAGGAAACTCAAGATTGAAATTACACAATAGACTAGATAGACTTAATTCATAGTTATAGGACATTCCACCTGAAAGTGGAAGAATACACTTTCTTCTCAAGTGCACATGGAACATTGTGCAGGATAGATCACATTTGGGTCACACTTCAAGACTTGGAAAATTTAATGAAATTGGAATCATATCAAGCATCTTATCCCACCACAACACTATGATATTAGTAATCAATTACAGGAAAAAAACTGTAAAAAACACAAACACATGGAGGCTAAACAGTGTGCTGCTAAATAACCAAGAGAACAATGAAGAAATCATAGAAAAAAAATTTTTAAATACCTAGAAAAAAATGACAACAAAAACAGGATGATCCAAAACCTATGCGGCAGAGCAATTCAAGCTCACCTCAAGAAACAAGAAAAATCTCAAATAAACAATCTAACCTTACACCTAAAGCAACCAGAAAAAGAAGAACAAAGAAAACCCAAAGTTAGTAGAAGGAAAGAAATCATAAAGCTCAGAGCAGAAGTAAATGAAATAGAAACGAAGAAAACAATAGCAAAGATCAGTAAAATTAAAAGTTGGTTCTTTGGGGACTTCCCTTGCAGTGCAGTGGTTAAGAATCCACCTGCCAATGCAGGAGACACGGGTTCAAGCCCTGGTCCAGGAAGATCCCACAAGCCGCAGAGCAACTAAGCCCATGTGCCACAACTACTGATCCTGTGCTCTAGAGCCTGTGAACCACAACTGCTGAGCCTGCATGCCACAACTACTGAAGCCCATGTGCCTAGTGCCCATGCTCTGCAACAAGAGAAGCCACCTCAAAAAGAAGCCCATGCACCACAACTAAGAGCAGACCCAGCTCTCCACAACTAGAGAAAGCCCGCACACAGCAATGAAGACCCCATGCAGCCAAAAAATTAATTAATTAATTTTTTTTAAAAAGTTGGCTCTTTGGGAAGATAAACAAAATGGATAAACCTTTAGCCAGACTCATCAAGATAAAAAGGGAGAGGACTCAAAGCATTAAAATTAGAAATGAAAAAGGAGAAACTACAACTGGCACCACAGAAATACAAAGGATCATAAGACACTACAACAAGCAACTATATGCCAATAAAATGGACAACCTGGAGGAAATGGACAAATTCTTGGAAATGCACAACTTTCCACGACTGAACCAGGGAGAATTAGAAAATATAAACAGACCAATCACAAGTAATGAAATTGCAACTGTAATTAAAAATCTTCCAACAAACAAAAGTCCACGACCAAATGGCCTCACAGGTGAACTCTATCAAAAATTTAGAGAAGAGTTGACACCTATCCTTCTCAAATGCTTCCAAAATACAGCAGAGGGAGGAACACTCCCAAACTCATTCTACGAGGCCACCATCACCCTGATACCAAAACCAGACAAAGATAGCAAAAAAAAAAAGAAAATTACAGGCCAGAAACACTGATGAATACAAATGCAAAAATCCTCAACAAAATCCTAGCAAACAGAATCCAACAGCACATTAAAAGGATCATACACCATGATCAAGTGGGATTTATCTCAGGGATGCAATGATTCTTCAATATACGCAAATCAATGTGATACACCATATTAACAAATTAAAGAAAAAACCATATGATCATCTCAATAGATGCAGAAAAAGCTTTTGACAAAATTCAACACCTATTTATGATAAATTCTCTCCAGAAAGTGGGCATAGAGGGAACCTATCTCAACATAATAGAGGCCACATACAACAAACCCACAGCAAACATCATTTTCAATGGTGAAAAACTGAAAGCATTTTCTGTAAGATCAGGAACAAGACAAGGATGTCCACTCTCACCTCTCTTATTCAACATAGTTTTGGAAGTCCTAGCCATGGCAATCAGAGAAGAAAAACAAATAAAAGGAATACAAATTTAAAAAGAAAAAGTAAAGCTGTCACCGTTTGCAGATGACATACTACTGTACAGAGAAAATCCTAAAGATATGACCAGAAAAATACTAGAAGTAATCAATGAATTTGGCAAGGTTGCAGGATACAAAATTAATGCACAGAAATTCCTTGCATTCCTATACACTTTCTGAAAGATCAGAAAGAGGAATTAAGGGAACAATCTGGCTTACCATCACATCAGAAAGCATAAAATACCTAGGAATAAAACAACCTAAAGAGGAAAAAGACCTGTACTCAGAAGACTATAAAACACTGATGAAAGAAATCAAAGATGACACAAACAAATGGAAAGATATACCATGCTCCTGAATTGGAAGAGTCAATATTGTGAAAATGACTATATTACCCAAAGCAATCTACAGATTCAATGCAATCCCTATCAAATTAACAATGGCATTTTTCACAGAATTAGAAAAAAAATTTTACAATTTGTATGGAAACACAAAATACACTGAATAGTCAAAGCAATCTTGAGAAAGAAAAATGGATCTGGAAGAATCAGGCTCCCTGACTTCAGACTATACTACAAAGATACAGTCATCAAAACATTTTGGTACTGATACAAAAACAGAAATATAGATCAATGAAACAGGATAGAAAGCCCAGAGATAAACCCACGCACCTATGGTCACCTAATCTATGACAAAGGAGGCAAGAATACACAATAGAAAAACGACATTCTCTTCAATAAATGATGCTGGGAAAACTGGACAGCTACAGGTAAAAGAATGAATGTAGAACACTCCCTAACATTATAAACAAAAATAAACTCAAAATGAATTAAAGATCTAAATGTAAGATCGAATACTACAAAACTCTTAGAGGAAAACATAGGCAGAACACTCTATGACATAAATCACAGCAAGATCCTTTTTGATCCACCTCATAGAGAAATGGAAACAAAAACAAAAATAAACATATGGGACCTAGTGAAACTTAAATGCTTTTTCACAGCAAAGGAAACCATAAACAAAATGGAAAGAAAACACACAGAATGTAAGAGAATATTTGCAAGCGAAGCGACCAAAAAGGGATTAATCTCCAAAATTCACAAACAACACATGCAGCTCAATATAAAAAAAAAATACAACCCAATCAAAAAATGGGTGGATGACCTAAATAGACATTTTACCAGAGAAGACATACAGATGGCCAAGAGGCACATGAAAAGATGCTCAACATCACTAATTATTAGAAAAATGCAAATCAAAACTACAATGAGGTGTCACCTCATGCTGGTCAGAATGGCCATCATCAAAAAATCTACAAACAATAAATGCTGGAGAGGGTGTGTAGAAAAGGGAACCGTCTTACACTGATGGTGAGAATGCAAATTGGTATAGCCACTATTTAGAACAGTGTAGAGGTTCTTAAAAACTAAAAATAGAACTACCATATGACCCAGAAATCCCACGACCAGGCATACACCCTGAGAAAAACATAATTCAAAAATAGTCATGTACCACAATGTTCATTGAAGCACTATTTACAATAGCCAGGACATGGAAATGACCTAAATGTCCACTGATAGATGAATGGATAAAAAAGATGTGGTACATATATACAATGGAATATTACTCAGCCATAAAAAGAAATGTAATTGTGCCATTTGTACAGATGTGGATGGACTTAGAGTCTGTCATGCAGAGTGAAGTAAGTCAGAAAGAGAAAATCAAATATTGTATATTAACACATATGTGAAATCTAGAAAAATGGTGCAGATGAACATATTTGCAGGGCAAGAATAGAAACGCAGACGTAAAGAACAGATGTGTGGACACAGGGGAAGGGGAGGGTGTGATGAATTGGGAGATTAGGTTTGACATAAATACACTACCATTTGTAAAATAGATAGCTAGTTGGAATCTGCTGTATAGCACAGGGAGTTCAGCTTGGTGCTCTGTGATGACCTAGGTGAGTGGAATGAGATGGGAAGGGTGGTCAAAGAAGGAAGGGATACATGTGTACCTATAGCTGATTCACTTCACTGTACAGAAGAAACTAACACAGCATTGTAAAGAAATTACACTCCAATAAAAAATAATAAAATTTTTAAATGTATAAATAAATATATGATACAAGGATGTAATGTACAGCACAGGGATATAGCCAATATTTTATAATACCTTTAAACAGAGTATGATCTATAAAAATATTGAATCACCATGTTGTATACCTGAAACTAATATAGTAGTGTAAATCAACTATACTTTAATTTTTTCTTTTTTTTTTTTTTTTTTTTTTTTTTTGTGGTATGCGGGCCT
>NC_041229.1:36929673-36934699 GCF_002837175.3 Physeter macrocephalus
TCTCCCGTTGCGGAGCACAGGCTCCGGACGCGCAGGCTCAGCGGGCATGGCTCACGGGCCCAGCCGCTCCACGGCATGTGGGATCCTCCCAGTCCGGGGCGCGAACCCGGTTCCCCTGCATCGGCAGGTGGACGCGCAACCACTGCGCCACCAGGGAAGCCCCTAATTTTTTTAATGAAAAGAAATTATGGTATCTATGTGACCATTGAAGACTAAGATCCAGAGATTTTCCCCACTTTCCAGACAGCCACATTCTAGCACAGCATCAGAAAAAAAGACGGAAAATCTTGAGATGAGTGAGATGGAATTTCCTGCTACCCTGGAGTGAGAACTTAAAAACAGATTTCCTTTGTTTAAGATCAAAGAAAGTAAGATGACATTTTATCCCTAAATTTTAAGGAACAAATTCCATCCATGACAATATTTATTGGTACTCACTTTTTAAGTAATTGTCAAACTTATTTTATATTTTTGTTTTCCAAATATACAAAAGAAATTATTCTACTCATGATTATAGTTATCTGATGGGACAATAATCTTACTGATCTCATTTTATAAAAATTTTGCTCAGCAAATGTTTTTGAGGAGGTCCTAAGTGCCAAACACTGTGCTCTGTACCAGAAATAGAAATGTGAACAAAACATTCCTGACATCTGTCCTCATGGCATTTTCAGTCTTAGTAATTTCTCATCACATGCAACTTCTTGGTTCAAATTTCTCAAACCTTTTCATTCATTTATTTCTTCACTTCCATTCCCTAAATTAGGTCAGTTAGTTAGATATTTCCATAGGGAATTTCAGTCCCTAAACTCTCATGATGAATAGAAAGTAATAGCAACTCTTCTTGGCTCCTTCTACATTCAACAAATATTTACAAAGAACTTACTGTGCGCCAAGCACTGATTAGGAACAGGAGATCAATCAGTGAACAATGCAAATCTCCCTTTCTTCATGGAGCTCGTGTTGTAGTGGGAGAGAACAGATAATTTAAAAGTAAATAAGTAAAGTAAAATAATGTTAGATGATGGTAACTACTAAAGAGAAGAACAAAGGAGGTGATTGCTATTTTAAAGGGCAGGAAGTGAAAAGGTGGCTCAGGGAAAGCCTCTTTGGAGGTGACATTTGAGCAATGATCTGCTATTGCTAAAAATGTTCTACCCACGATGATAAATGCTATGCATACTATTAATATATCTCATTTTCTTGTTACCCCACCTCACTATTTCTTAATAAAAATATTCATTTATGAATTTATTTACCAAATAAAGTGTAAGGCAGTGCCTTACATTGCTCTAAGCACCAGGATATATCAGCAAGGAAAAAACAATTTTTGCCTGCCTGGAGCTGACAATCTAGGAAGTTGGAAAAGTTTAAGTACCTTAACCAAAGTTGTACAATAAATAGCAGAGCTATATTCAAACATTTCTCACACTATGACTACTCTTTCCTCTGTAGTATTATGCTTCTCTTATTCTTGATGATATGGACCGATAATATGAAAAGTTGAGATGTGGCAAACCCTTGCAAACATCACAATAAAATTTCTCATTTCCTAAAAACAATTTTACTGGTTGAGTAATTAGATGCTTCTTAAGTAGCATATTGAGTTGGTGTTATGGAAAAGGGAAAGCATAAAAAGAGTGATGCCATGATTAAGTAGATTTTCCATTTGAGCAAAAATGGCATTAAATATGTCTCTATATCCTGTAAGTCACTACAAGGAGAACTACAGAGTCACAGATGGAGGTGTGCTTCATATTTCTTAAAGAATTATGTACCCTAAAGGAATTTGTAGGGACAGATGAGTTTTACTTAAGAGTTCACAGATGTTTTTGCTTCCTCTACATCACTTTGTATGTGATTGTTTTTTTGTTTTCTATTAAAGGTTTAATTTTAGTCATAGTCTTGACAGATGATATAAAATCATCTAGATAAATATTATTATATTTAATATACTATATAAGTTATTTTGCTAGCTGAGTCAAGGAAGAGACAGTAACGGTAGAACTCTAGTTTTCAAATAAGTATAGAAAACCAAAAATGGAAATTGAATCATATGTTTCAGTTCTGACAATAAATTCAAATTTTGTACAAATCAATCATCCACTCATTCATTCATTCATTCATTTACCAAATGTTGAGTACCTACCACGTGGCAAGAAATTTACTAAATGCTAGAGATTAAGTCATTAGCCAAATAATACATTTATTTGATTTTTGGAAATTGAACCACTTAGTATCAAGTTATGAGCAAACTGGAAAGGATCTTGTTACCTAGCCAATCTTATCAGTACTTATAAAATCTTTAAGTCAACCCCTTTATTAAAATATTTAAATTTCTCTTTCTCTTCTTCAATGTCCTCTCATCAATCTCAATAGTCCAATAGTAATTACCACCCAAACACACTGAGATGAATACCAAAACATGAGCTGTATGCTTCCTTTTTTTAGCTCCTTCCAGTTGTATTGAGATACAATTGACATAGAACACTGTATAAGGTGTACAACATAATGATTTGACTTACGTATGTCATGAAGTGATCACCAAAAATTTAGTGAATGTCCATCATTTCATACAGATACAAAATTAAAGAAATAGAAAACAATTTTTTCCTTGTGATGAGAACTCTCAGCATTTACTCTCTTAACCACTTCCACGTACAACATACAGCAGTGTTCATTATATTTATCATGTTGGACATTATATACCTAGTAATTTTTTCTCTTTTTTTTTTTAACATCTTTATTGGAGTATAATTGATTTACAATGGTGTGTTGGTTTCTGCTGTATAATAAAGTGAATCAGCTATATGTATACATATATCCCCATATCCTCTCCTTCTTGTGCCTCCCTCCCACCTTCCTTAGCCCACCCTTCTAAGTGGAGGTGGTCACAAGGCACCAACCTGATCTCCCTGTGCTATGCGGCTGCTTCCCACTAGCTATCCATTTTACATTTGGTATGTATATATGTAAATGCTACTCTTTCACTTCATCCTGCTTACACTTCCCCTTCCCCCTGTCCTCAAGTACATTCTCTACCTCTGCGTCTTTATTCCTGTTCTGTCCCTAGGTTCATCAAACGATTTTTTTTTTTTAGATTCCATATATATGTGCTACTCTACAGTATTTGTTTTTCTTGTTGACTTACTTCATTGTATATGACAGACTATATATAGGTCCATCCACCTCACTACAAATAACTTAATTTCGTTTCTTTTTATGGCGGAGTAATATTCCATTGTATGTATTGTTGGTTTCTGCTGTATAATAAAGTGAATCAGCTATATGTATACATATATCCCCATATCCTCTCCTTCTTGTGCCTCCCTCCCACCTTCCTTAGCCCACCCTTCTAAGTGGAGGTGGTCACAAGGCACCAACCTGATCTCCCTGTGCTATGCGGCTGCTTCCCACTAGCTATCCATTTTACATTTGGTATGTATATATGTAAATGCTACTCTTTCACTTCATCCTGCTTACACTTCCCCTTCCCCCTGTCCTCAAGTACATTCTCTACCTCTGCGTCTTTATTCCTGTTCTGTCCCTAGGTTCATCAAACGATTTTTTTTTTTTAGATTCCATATATATGTGCTACTCTACAGTATTTGTTTTTCTTGTTGACTTACTTCATTGTATATGACAGACTATATATAGGTCCATCCACCTCACTACAAATAACTTAATTTCGTTTCTTTTTATGGCGGAGTAATATTCCATTGTATGTATGTGCCACATCTTTTTTATCCAATAATCGGTCGATGGACACTTAGGTTGCTTCCATGTCCTGGCTATTGTAAATAGTGCTGCAATGAACATTGTGGTATGTGTCTCTTTTTGAATTATGGTTTTCTCAGGGTATATGCCCAGTTGTGGGATTGCTGAGTCATATAGTAGTTCTATTTTTAGTATTTTAAGGAACCTCCATACTGTTCTCCATAGTGGCTGTATCAATTTACATTCCCACCAAGAGTGCAAGAGGGTTCCCTTTTCTCCACACCCTCTCCAGCATTTACTGTTTGTAGAATTTTTGATGATGGCCATTCTGACCACTGCGAGGTGATACCTCATTATGGTTTTGATTTGCATTTCCCTAATGATTAGTGATGCTGAGCATCCTTTCATGTGTTTGCTGGCAATCTGTATATCTTTGCAGAAATGTCTATTTAGGTCTTCTGCCCATTTTGGGATTTGGTTGTGTGCTTTTGGGATATTGAGCTGCATGTGTTGCTTGTATATTTTGGAGATTAATCCTTTGTCAGTTGCTACGTTTGTAAATATTTTCTCCCATTCTGAGGGCTGACTTTTTGTTTTGTTTAAGGTTTCCTTTGCTGTGCAAAAGGTTTTAAGTTTCATTAGGTCCCATTTGTACACTTTTCTTTTTATTTCCATTTCTCTAAGAGGTGGGCAAAAAAGTATCTTACTGTGATTTATGTAACAGAGTGTTGACACTCTAAAACTGCCTAAGTTTTCCTCTAAGAGTTTTATAGTGTCTGGCCTTACATTAAGGTCTTTAATCTACTTTGAGATTATTTTTCTGTATGGAGTTAGAGAGTATTCTAGTTTCATTCTTTTACATGTAGCTGTCCAGTTTTCCCAGCACCACTTATTGAAGAGGATGTCTTTTCTCCATTGTATACACTTGCCTCCTTTATCAAAGATAAGGTGACCATATATGCATGGGTTTAACTCTGGGCTTTCTATCCTGTTCCATTGACCTATATTTTTGTTTTTGTGCCAGTACCATATTTTCTTGATTCCTACAGCTTTGTAGTATAGTCTTAAGTCTGGGAGCCTGATTCCTTCAGCTCCATTTTTCCTTCTCAAGATTGCTTTGGCGACCCTCCAAGAAGATGGCGGAAGAGTAAGATGCAGAGATCACCTTCCTCCCCACAGATACATCAGAAATACATCTACACGTGGAACTGCTCCTATAGAACACCCACTGAATGCTGGCAGAAGACCTCAGACCTCCCAAAAGGCAAGAAACTCCCCACGTACCTGGGTAGGGCAAAAGAAAAAAGAA
>NC_041229.1:36935055-36941289 GCF_002837175.3 Physeter macrocephalus
TTTTTTGTGGTATGCGGGCCTCCGTCTGCTGTGGCCTCTCCCGTTGCGGAGCACAGGCTCCGGACGCGCAGGCTCAGCGGCCATGGCATACGGGCCCAGCCGCTCCACGGCATGTGGGATCCTCCCAGTCCGGGGCGCGAACCCGGTTCCCCTGCATCGGCAGGTGGACGCGCAACCACTGCGCCACCAGGGAAGCCCCTAATTTTTTTAATGAAAAGAAATTATGGTATCTATGTGACCATTGAAGACTAAGATCCAGAGATTTTCCCCACTTTCCAGACAGCCACATTCTAGCACAGCATCAGAAAAAAAGACGGAAAATCTTGAGATGAGTGAGATGGAATTTCCTGCTACCCTGGAGTGAGAACTTAAAAACAGATTTCCTTTGTTTAAGATCAAAGAAAGTAAGATGACATTTTATCCCTAAATTTTAAGGAACAAATTCCATCCATGACAATATTTATTGGTACTCACTTTTTAAGTAATTGTCAAACTTATTTTATATTTTTGTTTTCCAAATATACAAAAGAAATTATTCTACTCATGATTATAGTTATCTGATGGGACAATAATCTTACTGATCTCATTTTATAAAAATTTTGCTCAGCAAATGTTTTTGAGGAGGTCCTAAGTGCCAAACACTGTGCTCTGTACCAGAAATAGAAATGTGAACAAAACATTCCTGACATCTGTCCTCATGGCATTTTCAGTCTTAGTAATTTCTCATCACATGCAACTTCTTGGTTCAAATTTCTCAAACCTTTTCATTCATTTATTTCTTCACTTCCATTCCCTAAATTAGGTCAGTTAGTTAGATATTTCCATAGGGAATTTCAGTCCCTAAACTCTCATGATGAATAGAAAGTAATAGCAACTCTTCTTGGCTCCTTCTACATTCAACAAATATTTACAAAGAACTTACTGTGCGCCAAGCACTGATTAGGAACAGGAGATCAATCAGTGAACAATGCAAATCTCCCTTTCTTCATGGAGCTCGTGTTGTAGTGGGAGAGAACAGATAATTTAAAAGTAAATAAGTAAAGTAAAATAATGTTAGATGATGGTAACTACTAAAGAGAAGAACAAAGGAGGTGATTGCTATTTTAAAGGGCAGGAAGTGAAAAGGTGGCTCAGGGAAAGCCTCTTTGGAGGTGACATTTGAGCAATGATCTGCTATTGCTAAAAATGTTCTACCCACGATGATAACTGCTATGCATACTATTAGTATATCTCATTTTCTTGTTACCCCACCTCACTATTTCTTAATAAAAATATTCATTTATGAATTTATTTACCAAATAAAGTGTAAGGCAGTGCCTTACATTGCTCTAAGCACCAGGATATATCAGCAAGGAAAAAACAATTTTTGCCTGCCTGGAGCTGACAATCTAGGAAGTTGGAAAAGTTTAAGTACCTTAACCAAAGTTGTACAATAAATAGCAGAGCTATATTCAAACATTTCTCACACTATGACTACTCTTTCCTCTGTAGTATTATGCTTCTCTTATTCTTGATGATATGGACCGATAATATGAAAAGTTGAGATGTGGCAAACCCTTGCAAACATCACAATAAAATTTCTCATTTCCTAAAAACAATTTTACTGGTTGAGTAATTAGATGCTTCTTAAGTAGCATATTGAGTTGGTGTTATGGAAAAGGGAAAGCATAAAAAGAGTGATGCCATGATTAAGTAGATTTTCCATTTGAGCAAAAATGGCATTAAATATGTCTCTATATCCTGTAAGTCACTACAAGGAGAACTACAGAGTCACAGATGGAGGTGTGCTTCATATTTCTTAAAGAATTATGTACCCTAAAGGAATTTGTAGGGACAGATGAGTTTTACTTAAGAGTTCACAGATGTTTTTGCTTCCTCTACATCACTTTGTATGTGATTGTTTTTTTGTTTTCTATTAAAGGTTTAATTTTAGTCATAGTCTTGACAGATGATATAAAATCATCTAGATAAATATTATTATATTTAATATACTATATAAGTTATTTTGCTAGCTGAGTCAAGGAAGAGACAGTAACGGTAGAACTCTAGTTTTCAAATAAGTATAGAAAACCAAAAATGGAAATTGAATCATATGTTTCAGTTCTGACAATAAATTCAAATTTTGTACAAATCAATCATCCACTCATTCATTCATTCATTCATTTACCAAATGTTGAGTACCTACCACGTGGCAAGAAATTTACTAAATGCTAGAGATTAAGTCATTAGCCAAATAATACATTTATTTGATTTTTGGAAATTGAACCACTTAGTATCAAGTTATGAGCAAACTGGAAAGGATCTTGTTACCTAGCCAATCTTATCAGTACTTATAAAATCTTTAAGTCAACCCCTTTATTAAAATATTTAAATTTCTCTTTCTCTTCTTCAATGTCCTCTCATCAATCTCAATAGTCCAATAGTAATTACCACCCAAACACACTGAGATGAATACCAAAACATGAGCTGTATGCTTCCTTTTTTTAGCTCCTTCCAGTTGTATTGAGATACAATTGACATAGAACACTGTATAAGGTGTACAACATAATGATTTGACTTACGTATGTCATGAAGTGATCACCAAAAATTTAGTGAATGTCCATCATTTCATACAGATACAAAATTAAAGAAATAGAAAACAATTTTTTCCTTGTGATGAGAACTCTCAGCATTTACTCTCTTAACCACTTCCACGTACAACATACAGCAGTGTTCATTATATTTATCATGTTGGACATTATATACCTAGTAATTTTTTCTCTTTTTTTTTTTAACATCTTTATTGGAGTATAATTGATTTACAATGGTGTGTTGGTTTCTGCTGTATAATAAAGTGAATCAGCTATATGTATACATATATCCCCATATCCTCTCCTTCTTGTGCCTCCCTCCCACCTTCCTTAGCCCACCCTTCTAAGTGGAGGTGGTCACAAGGCACCAACCTGATCTCCCTGTGCTATGCGGCTGCTTCCCACTAGCTATCCATTTTACATTTGGTATGTATATATGTAAATGCTACTCTTTCACTTCATCCTGCTTACACTTCCCCTTCCCCCTGTCCTCAAGTACATTCTCTACCTCTGCGTCTTTATTCCTGTTCTGTCCCTAGGTTCATCAAACGATTTTTTTTTTTTAGATTCCATATATATGTGCTACTCTACAGTATTTGTTTTTCTTGTTGACTTACTTCATTGTATATGACAGACTATATATAGGTCCATCCACCTCACTACAAATAACTTAATTTCGTTTCTTTTTATGGCGGAGTAATATTCCATTGTATGTATGTGCCACATCTTTTTTATCCAATAATCGGTCGATGGACACTTAGGTTGCTTCCATGTCCTGGCTATTGTAAATAGTGCTGCAATGAACATTGTGGTATGTGTCTCTTTTTGAATTATGGTTTTCTCAGGGTATATGCCCAGTTGTGGGATTGCTGAGTCATATAGTAGTTCTATTTTTAGTATTTTAAGGAACCTCCATACTGTTCTCCATAGTGGCTGTATCAATTTACATTCCCACCAAGAGTGCAAGAGGGTTCCCTTTTCTCCACACCCTCTCCAGCATTTACTGTTTGTAGAATTTTTGATGATGGCCATTCTGACCACTGCGAGGTGATACCTCATTATGGTTTTGATTTGCATTTCCCTAATGATTAGTGATGCTGAGCATCCTTTCATGTGTTTGCTGGCAATCTGTATATCTTTGCAGAAATGTCTATTTAGGTCTTCTGCCCATTTTGGGATTTGGTTGTGTGCTTTTGGGATATTGAGCTGCATGTGTTGCTTGTATATTTTGGAGATTAATCCTTTGTCAGTTGCTACGTTTGTAAATATTTTCTCCCATTCTGAGGGCTGACTTTTTGTTTTGTTTAAGGTTTCCTTTGCTGTGCAAAAGGTTTTAAGTTTCATTAGGTCCCATTTGTACACTTTTCTTTTTATTTCCATTTCTCTAAGAGGTGGGCAAAAAAGTATCTTACTGTGATTTATGTAACAGAGTGTTGACACTCTAAAACTGCCTAAGTTTTCCTCTAAGAGTTTTATAGTGTCTGGCCTTACATTAAGGTCTTTAATCTACTTTGAGATTATTTTTCTGTATGGAGTTAGAGAGTATTCTAGTTTCATTCTTTTACATGTAGCTGTCCAGTTTTCCCAGCACCACTTATTGAAGAGGATGTCTTTTCTCCATTGTATACACTTGCCTCCTTTATCAAAGATAAGGTGACCATATATGCATGGGTTTAACTCTGGGCTTTCTATCCTGTTCCATTGACCTATATTTTTGTTTTTGTGCCAGTACCATATTTTCTTGATTCCTACAGCTTTGTAGTATAGTCTTAAGTCTGGGAGCCTGATTCCTTCAGCTCCATTTTTCCTTCTCAAGATTGCTTTGGCGACCCTCCAAGAAGATGGCGGAAGAGTAAGATGCAGAGATCACCTTCCTCCCCACAGATACATCAGAAATACATCTACACGTGGAACTGCTCCTATAGAACACCCACTGAATGCTGGCAGAAGACCTCAGACCTCCCAAAAGGCAAGAAACTCCCCACGTACCTGGGTAGCACAAAACAAACAAGAAAAAACAGAGACAAAAGAATAGGGACCACGTACCTGGGTAGGGCAAAAGAAAAAAGAAAAAACAGAGACAAAAGAAAAGGGATGGGACCTGCACCAGGGGGAAGGAGCTGTGAAGGAGGAAAGGTTTCCACACACTAGAAGCCCCTTCATGGGCAGAGACTGCGAGTGGCAGAGGGGGAAGCTTTGGAGCCACGGAGGAAAGCTCAGCAACAGGGTGCGGAGGGCAAAGAGAAGAGATTCCCGCAGAGGATCGGTGCCGACCTGCACTCACCAGCCCAAGAGGCTTGTCTGCTCACCCGCAGGGACGGGCGGGGGCTGAGAGCTTCGGTCGGAAGCTGGAAGAGGACTGGGGTTGGCTGTGTGAACACAGCCTGAAGGGGTTAGTACACCACAGCTAACCGGGAGGGAGTCTGGGAGAAGTCTGGAGCTACTGAAGAGGCAAGAGACTTTTTCTTCCCTCTTTGCTTCCTGGTGTGGGAGGAGAGGGGATTAAGTGTGCTGCTTAAAGGAGCTCCAGAGACGGGCGCAGAGCTGCCGAAGAGACAAGAGACTTTTTCTTGCCTCTTTGTTTCCCGGTGTGCGAGGAGAGGGGATTAAGCGTGCCACTTGGGGGAGCTCCAGAGGCGGGTGCTGGCTGCGGCTGTCAGTGCGGACCCTGGAGATGGGCATGAGATGCTAGGGCCGCTGCTACAGCCACCAAGAAGCCTGTGTGTGAGCACAGGTCACTAACCACACTGCCCCTCCTGGGAGCCTGTGCAGCCCACCTCTGCCAGGGTCCCACAATCCACGGACAACTTCCCTGGGAGAACCAACGGTACGCCTCAGGCTGATGCAGTGTCACGCTGGCCTCTGCTGCCGCAGGCTCACCCCACATCCCTACCACTCCCTCCCCCCAGCCTGAGTGAGCCAGAACCCCTGAATCAGCTGCTCCTTTAACCCCGTCCTGTCTAAGCAAAGAGCAGAGACCCTCAGGAGACCTATACGCAGAGGTAGGGCCAAATCCAAAGCTGAACCCAAGGATCTGTGCGAACAAAGAATAGAAAGGGAAATCTCTCCCAGCAGCCTCAGAAGCAGCAGATTAAATCTCCACAATCAACTTGATGGACCCTACATCTGTGGAAGAACTGAATAGACAAAGAATCATCCCATATTTAGGAAGTAGACTTTGGGAACAAGATATATTACTTTTTTCCCCTTTTTCTCTTTTTGTGAGTGTGTATGCTTATGCTTCCATGTGAGATTTTGTCTGTATAGCTTTGTTTTCACCATTTGTCCTAGGGTTCTGCATGCCCCATTTTTTTTTTTTTTTACTTTAAAAAATTTTTCTTCTTAATAATTATTTTTTATTTTAATAACTTTATATTATTTTATCCTACTTTATTTTATCCTCTTTCTTTCTTTCGTTCTTTCTTTCTTTCTTTCTTTCTTTCTTCCTTTCTTTCTTTCTATTTTTTCTACCTTTTATTCTGAGCCGTGTGGATACCCGTAGCCTGCAAAAAGGAGACCCCCCAAACAGTAAGTTAAGCAAAATGAGAAGACAGAGAAATACGCAGCAGATGAAGGAGCAAGGTAAACATCCACCAGACCTAACAAATGGAGAGGAAATAGAGAGTCTACCTGAAAAAGAATTCAGAATAATGATAGTAAAGAT
>NC_041229.1:36942727-36943468 GCF_002837175.3 Physeter macrocephalus
AAATTCTCCAACCAAAAGACACAGACTGGCTGAATGGATACAAAAACAAGACCCAAATATATGCTGTCTACAAGAGACCCACTTCAGACCTAGGGACACATACAGACTGAAAGTGAGGTGATGGAAAAAGATATTCCATGCAAATGGAAATCACAAGAAAGCTGGAGTAGTAATTATCATATCAGACAAAATAGACTTTATAATAAAGACTATTACAAGAGACAAAGAAGGAAACTACATAATGATCATGGGATCAATCCAAGAAGAAAATATAACAATTGTAAATATCTATGCACCCAACATAGGAGCACTTCAATACATAAAGCAAATACTAACAGCCATAACATGGGAAATTGACAGTAACACAATCATATTAGGGGACTTTAACACCCCACTTTCACAAATGGACAGATCATCCAAAATGAAAATAAATAAGGAAACACAAGTTTTAAAAGATACATTAAACAAGATGGACCTAATTGATATTTATAGGACATTTCACCCCAAAACAACAGAATACACATTTTCGTCAAGTGCTCATAGAACATTCTCCAGGATATATCATATCTTGGGTCACAAATCTAGCCTTGGTAAATTTAAGAAAATTGAAATCGAATCAAGTATCTTTTCTGACCACAACGCTATGAGAATAGATACAGGAAAAGATCTGTAAAAAATACAAACACATGGAGGCTAAACAATACACTACTTAATAACGAATTGATCACTGAAGAAATCAAA
>NC_041229.1:36944689-36951605 GCF_002837175.3 Physeter macrocephalus
CTACAGCCAGCATTGTTCTCAATGGTGAAAAACTGAAAGCATTTCCACTAAGATCAGGAACAAGACAAGGTTGCCCACTCTCACCACTCTTATTCAACATAGTTTTGGAAGTTCTAGCCACAGCAATCAGAGAAGAAAAAGAAATAAAAGGAATCCAAATAGGAAAAGAAGAAGTAAAGCTGTCACTGTTTGCAGATGACATGATACTATACATAGAGAATCCTAAGGAGGCTACCAGGAAACTACTAGAGCTAATCAATGAATTTGGTGAAGTAGCAGGATACAAAATTAATGCACCGAAATCTCTGGCATTCTTATACACTAATGATGAAAAATCTTAGAGTGAAATTAAGAAAACACTCCCATTTACCATTGCAACAAAAAGAATAAAATATCTAGGAATAAACCTACCTAAGGAGACAAAAGACCTGTATGCAGAAAATTATAAGACACTGATGAAAGAAATTAAAGGCGATATAAATAGATGGAGAGATATACCATGTTCTTGTGTTGGAAGAATCAACATTGTGAAAATGACTCTACTACCTAAAGCAATCTACTTACACATATATATGGAAACTAAGAGAAAAAAAAAGTCATGAAGAGCCTGGGGTAGGACGGGAATAAAACACAGACCTACTAGAGCATGGACTTGAGGATATGTGGAGGGGGAAGTGCAAGCTGTGACGAAGTGAGAGAGTGGCATGGACATATATACACTACCAAACGTAGGGTGGATAGCTAGTGGGAAGCAGCCGCATGGCACAGGGAGATCATCTAGGTGGTTTGTGACCACCTAGAGGGGTGGGATGGGGGGGTGGGAGGGAGGGAGATGCAAGAGGGACGAGATATGGGAACATATGTATATGTATAACTGATTCACTTTGTTGTAAAGCAGAAACTAACACACCATTGTAAAGCAATTATACTCCATTAAAGATGTTAAAAAAAAAAGATTGCTTTGGTTATTTGTGGTCTTTTGTGTTTCCATAGAAATTGTAAAATATTTTGTTCCAGTTCTGTGAAAAATGCCATTGGTAGCTTGATAGGGATTGCATTGAATCTGTAGGTTGCTTTCGGTAGTACAGTCATTTTCTCAATGTTGATTCTTCCAATCCAAGAACGTGGTATATCTCTCCATCTGTTTGTATCATCTTTAATTTCTTTCATCAGTGTCTTATAGTTTTCTGCATACAGGTCTTTTGTCTCCTTAGGAAGGTTTATTCCTAGGTATTTTATTCATTTTCTTGCAATGGTACATGGGAATCATGTCATCTACAAACAGTGACAGCTCTACTCCTTTTCCAGTTTGATTCCTTTTATTTCTTTTTCTTCTCTGATTGCTGTGTCTAGGACTTCCAAAACTATGTTGAATAAGAGTGGTGAGAGGGACATCCTTTTCTTGTTCCTGATCTTAGTGGAAATCCTTTCAATTTTCACCATTGAGTAAGATGCTAGCTGTGGGTTTTTCCTATATGAGCTTTATTATATTGAGGTAGGTTCCCTCTATGCCCATTTTCTGGTGATTTTTTATCATAAATAGGTGTTGAATTTTTTCAAAATCTTTTTCTGCTTCTATTGATATGATCATATGGTTTTTATTCTTCAATTTGTTAATGTGGTCTATCCCATGAATTGAGTTGCATATACTGAAGAACCTTTTCATCCATGGGATAAATCCCATGTGATCATGGTGTATGATCCTTTTAATGTGCTGTTGGATTCTGTTTGCTAGTATTTTGTTCAGGATTTTTGCACCTATGTTCATCAGTGATATTGGTCTATAATTTTCTTTTTTTGTGAAATATTTTTCTGGTTTTGGTATCATGGTGATGGTGGCTTCATAGAATGAATTTGGAGGTGTTTCTCCTTCTGCAGATTTTTGGAAGAATTTGAGAGGGATCGGTGTTAGCTTGTCTCTAATTGTTTGATGGAATTTGCCTGTGAAGCCATCTGGGCCTGGGCTTTTTTTGTTGGAAGTTTTTAAATTACAGTTTCAATTTCATTACTTGTGATAGGTCTGTTTATATTTTCTAATTCTTCCTGGTTCATCCTTGGAAAATTGTACCTTTCCAAGAATTTGTCCATTTCTTCGTGGTTGTCCATTTTATTGGCATATAGTTGTTTGTAGTAGTCATAATCCTTTGTGTTTCTGCAGTGTCAGTTGTGATTTCTCCTTTTTCATTTTTAATTTTATAGATTTGCCTCCTCTCTTTTTTTTATTGATGGGTCTGGCTAAGGGTTAATCAATTTTGTTTGTCTTCTCAAAGAACCAGCTTTTAGTTTGATTGATTTTTGCTCTTGTTTTCTTCATTTCTATTTCATTTATTTCTGCTCTGATATTTATGATTTCTCTCCTTCTACTGACTTTGGTTTTTCTTTGTTCTTTCTCCAGTCGTTTTAAGTGTAGGGTTAGATTGTTTATTTGAGATTTTTCTTGTTTCTTGAGGTGAGGTTGAATTGCTATAAACTTCCCTCTTAGAACTGCTTTTGCTGCATCCCATAGTTTTTGTGTCATTGTGTTTTCATTGTCATTTCTTTCTATGTGTTTTATTACTTCTTTGATTTCTTCTTTGATGTCTTGGTTATTTAGTAGCGCACTGTTTAGCTTCCATGTGTTTGTATTTTTTATAGTTTTTTTTTCCTGTAATTGATTTCCAATCTCATAGCATTGTGGTCAGAAAAGATTCTTGGTATCATTTCAATTTTCTTAACTATTCCAAAGCTTGATATGTGACCCAAGATGTGATCTATTGTGGAGAATGTTCCAGGTGCACTTGAGAAGAAAGTGTATTTTGCCACTTTCGGGTGTAATGTTCTGTAAATATCATTTAAATATATCTGGTCTATTTTGTCATTTAAAGCTTGTGTTTCCTTATTTTTTCCTCTCTGGATAGTCTGTCCATTGGGGTAAGTAACAATTTTTAGTCCCCTACTATTATTTTGTTACTGTCGATTTCTCCTTTCATGGTTGTTAGCATTTGCCTTATGTATTGAGGTGCTCCTATGTTGGGTGCATAAACAATTATAATTGTTATATCTTCTTCTTGCATTGATCCTTTGAACATTATGTAGTGTCCCTTCTTATCTCTTGTAAGAGTCTTTATTTTTAAGTCTATTTTATCTGTTATGAGTATTGCTACTCCAGCTTTCTTGTAATTTCCATTTGCATGGAATATCTTTTTCCATCCCTTCACTTTCAATCTGTATGTGTCCATAGGTCTGTAGTGGGTCTCTTGTAGACAGCATATATATGGGTCTTTTTTTTTGTATCTGTTCAGCCAGTCTGTGTCTTTTGGTTAGGGCATTTAATCCATTTACATTCTAGGTGATTATTGATATGTATGTTCCTATTACCATTTTCTAAATTGACTTGGGCTTGTTTTTGTGGGTCTTTTTCTTCTTTTGTGTTTCCCACCTAGAGAAGTTTCTTTAGCATTTGTTGTAAAGCTGGTTTGGTGGTGCTGAATTCTCTTAGCTTTTGCTTTTCTGAAAAGCTTTTGACTTCTCAATCAAATCTGAATGAGATCCTTGCTGGGTAGAGTAATCTTAGTTGTAGGTTTTTCTCTTTCATCACTTTAAGTATATCCTGCCACTCCTTTCTGGTCTGCAGAGTTTCCACTGAAAAATCAGCTGATAACCTTATAAGGATTCCTTTGCATGTTATTTTTTGTTTTTCCCTTGCTGCTTTTAATATTTTTCTTTAAATTTAATTTTTGTTAGTTTGATTAATATGTGTCTCGGTGTGTTTTTCCTAGGGTTTATCCTGTATGGTATTCTCTGTGCTTCCTGGATTTGGGTGACAATTTCCTTTCCCATGTTAGGGAAGTTTTCAACTATAATCTCTTCAAATGTTTTCTCAGACACTTTCTTTTTCTCTTCTTCTTCTGGGACACCTATAATTCGAATATTGGTGCATTTAGTGTTGTCCCAGAGGTCTCTGAGGTTGCCTTCAATTCTTTTCATTCTTTTTTCTTTATTCTGCTTCTAGGCAGTTATTTCCACCTTTTTATCTTCCAGCTCACTTATTCGTTCTTCTGCCTCAGTTATTCTTTTATTGATTCCTTCTAGTGTATTTTTCATTTCAGTTATTATGTTGTTCATCTCTGTTTGCTTGTTCTTCTAGTTCTTTGTTAAACATTTCTTGTATTTTCTCAATCCATGCTTCTATTCTATTTCCAAGATTCCAGATCATCTTCACTATCATTACTCTGAATTCTTTTTCAGGTAGATTGCCTATTTCCTCTTCATTTATTTGATATTGTAGGTTTTTACCTTGCTCCTTCATCTGTGACCTATTCTTTTGCCATCTAATTTTTTTTTATGAGTGGGATTGTGTTCCTGTCTTACTGGTTGTTTGGCCTGAGGCTTCCAACACTGGGTTTTTGTAGGCTATTGGGTAGAGCTGGGTCTTGGTGCTGAGATGAGGAACTCAGTGAGACCTCACTCAGATAAATATTCCCTGGGGTCTGAGGTTCTCAGTGCAGTTGTTCAACTCAGAGTTCCCAACCGAGGGTCTTCAGCCCAAACCTTGGGTCATGAACCAAGATCCTGCAAGCTGCCTGGGGCAGCAAAAAAAAAAAAAAAAAATACAAAAACAAAAAAACAACAATAAAAAGTAAAAAATAAAATTAGACTAGGAAACTAACAGATATGTTAGGAAGAATATAAAAATAAAAATATAGATGATTCAACAACCAGAATGTTCAATAGTACCACAATAGTAAAAAGAGGAGGAGGGGAAAAAAAGGTGGGGGGAAGACCTTGACTGTTGAGGGTGTGGCGAGGTTTGGGTGGTGAGCATGGCCAATGCTCAGGACCCACAGGGCTGGAAAAGGCCCTGTGGGTTGTGGGGGGGGGGGGGCTTAAGCTCAGGGAACAGGGGGGCCCAGGCATGACCCCACCCTTGGTCTCAGTGGCAAGGGACCTCACCTGGGGGCCCAGCAGGCTTCCTGGTCTCGAGCAGGTAGGGCAAACGCCCTCCTTTCTTCTCCTGCTCCTCCAGTCTGGGAGGTTCCCTCCCACCTGCCTCTCCTGATCTTCCCCCGCCTCCTTCTTATGCCCCTATGACCCATGCGGCCTCGATGTGGCTTTTGATGGGGTGTTATCGGTCTGGGAGCTCAGCAGGCTCCCTGGCCTGAGCAGCCCAGTCGATCACCCTCCACTTCTCTCCCACTCCTCCCACAGAGTCCCTCCTGCCTGCCTCTCCTGATCTCCCTGGCTTCAGGAGCTCCAATCCTTTCTGGCCTCCACTTCTCTTCCCCCCCTCAGTCCCCCTACATCCTACTGGTTCACTTTGGGGCTTCTCCCATCTCCTTGGGTGTCAGAGTCCCCCACTAGCAGCCAGCAAGTGCCCTAGTTGGGAGATGCTCAGAAGTTTGTAACTTTTGACTGTCTTCATCCAATTCCACCTGCCCCCTCCCCTGTCTGGTAACCACAAATCTGATTTCTTTTTCTATGAGTTTCTTTGTTTGTTTGTTTGTTTTGGAAGTATAATTGACCTACAACACTGTCAGTTCCTGCTACAAAAGATTTCATTCTTTTTCATGGCTGAGTAATATTCCATTGTATAAATATACCACATCTTCTTTTTCCACTTATCTATTGATGGACATTTAGGTTGCTTCCATATCTTGGCTGTTGTAAATAACTATGTACATAAAAGTGCATGTATCTTTTCTAAATAGTGCTTTTGTTTTCTTTGGATAAATACCCAGGAGTGGAATTGCTGGGCCATATGGTAGTTCTATTATTAATTTCTGAGGACTTTCCATACTGTTTTTCATAGATGCTGTACCAATTTATCAAAACATTACAAACAACAGTGCATAAGAGTTCCCTTTTATCCCCATTATCACCAAGACTTGTTACTTGTCTTTTTGATAATAGCCATTATGACAGATGTAAGGTGATCTCTCTTGTTTTTGATTTGCATTTCCCTGATGATTAGCGATGTTGAGCACATTTTCCTATTCCTGTTAGCCACTTCTATGTCTTCTTTGGAAAAATGGCTATTCAGATCCTGTGCCCATTTTTTTAAATTGGGTTGTTTGGTTTTATTATATTGACTTGTATGAGTTCTTTGTATATTTTGGATATTAATTTTATATTGGATATATAATTTGCAAATATCTTCTCCCATTCAGTAAATGGCCTTGTCGTTTTGTTGATAGTTTCCTTCACTATGAAAAAGTTTTTTAGTTTGATGTAGTACCATTTGTTTATTTTTGCTTTTGTTTCCCTTGCCTGAGGAGACATATCCAAAAAAAAATTACTAAGACTGATGTCAAATATCTAACTGTTTATATTTTCTTCTGAAGTTTTATGGTTTCAGGTCTTACATTTCAGTCTTTAATCCATTTTGAATTTATTTTTGTGCATGGTGTGAGAGAGTAGTCCAGTTTGATTCTTTTGCAAGTAGCTGTCCTGTTTTCCCATCACCATTTATTGAAGAGCCTATCTTTTCCCCCTATTCTTACTTTTTTTGTCATAGACTAATTGCCTATATAAATATACGTTTATTTCTGGGCTCTTTATACTGTTCCATTTATCTAGTTGTCTGTTTTAGTGCCAGTGCTATACTGTTTTGATTACTGTAGATTTGTACTATAGTTTGAAACTAGGGAATGTGATATTTCCAGCTTTGTTCTTCTTTCTCAAGATTGTTTTGGCTATTTGGGGTCTTTTGTGTTTCCATACAAATTGTGAAATTTTTTGTTCTAGTTCTGTAAAAAATGCCAGGGGTAATTTGCTAGGGATTGCATTGAATCTGTAGATTGCTTTGGGTAGTAGAGTCATTTTCACAATGTTGATTCTTCCAATCCAAGAACATGGTATATTTCTCCACCTATTTGTATCACCTTTAATTTCTTTCATCAGCGTCTTATAGTTTTCTGCATACATGTCTTTTGTCTCC
>NC_041229.1:36951968-37007037 GCF_002837175.3 Physeter macrocephalus
GGGTCTTTTGTGTTTCCATACAAATTGTAGAATTATTTGTTCTAGTTCTGTGAAGAATGCCATTAGTATTTTGATAGAGATTGCATTGAATCTATAGATTGCCTTGGGTAGTATGGTCATTTTAACATTATTAATTCTTCCAGTCCATGAACATAGTATATCTTTCCATCGGTTTGTTTCATATTCAATTTTTTTCATCAGTGTCTTACAGTTTTCTGAGTACAGTTTTATCTCCTTAGTTAGATTTATTCCTAGGTATAAATATTTTCATTTCTATGTATTTGATATGTTGGTTATGTATCCCAACCTTGGAGAAGAGACGTTTTGTAGGAGACATTCTATGAGTCCCAGCAGTGCACTTCCTTCTGGTCACCAGAGTTTTATGTTCTAGGGGAACCCCTATGTGGGCCACATGGGACCTGTTGTGATGGGCTAACTACTGTGGGTCACCTAGTAGGTGTGGGTGTCCCCCCGTCTGGTTGGTTGCCAGGCCCTGCCTTGTCCAGATGCTGCCAGCACTGGTGGACAGGACCAGGTCATGAGGTGGCTGACTGCAGAGCCCAGGGGGATCCCAGGGCTAGTGCTGATTCACTCTTTGGCAGTCTTTTTCTGAGTTGGGTGTTTGTGGGGCCAGAGGTCCCAGATCTAGTGTTGACCTTCTAGTGGGCTGGGCCCCTTCCTGACATGGGTAGCTACAGTGTCTAGGGTGTCCCAAAGTTTGTGTTTGCCAGCTGGTGGGTGGGGCCAGATTTTTGGATGGCTGGCTGAGGGGTTTAAGGTGCCCCATTGCTCATGCCGGCCTGTTGGTGGATGGGCTGTGTCCTGACATGACAGGCTGCAGGGCTGTGGTGGTCTTGGGTTTGGTGTCTGCTTGTTTGTGGGTAAGCCCAGAGCTAAGGGAATCCTGGGACTGGTGCCTGCCCACTGGTGGGTGACGCCAGGTCCTGGGGCTGACACTGGCCCACTCATGGGTAGGGCTAAGTCCTGGTGTCTCTGGCTGCACGTCCCGGGGTGTTCCAAAGCTGGTTCAGCTTGCTGATGAGCAGAGCCAAGGTCTAGGGGGTGCTAGGGCTAGTACAGGACCTGGTGGGTGGAGCCAGGTCCCAAGATCTCTGGTTGTAGGGTCCTGGGGTCCTGAGTTGGTGTGTTAGCCCACTGGTGGGTAGGGTTGGGGCCCAGATGGTCCTTGGGCTGGTGCCTGCCAACTGGTGTGTGTGACTGGTTTGGGGGCCAGTACTGGCCCACTGATGGGCAGAGCTGGGTCCTGGAGGCCCCTGGGGAGGTTCCAGGGCTAGTATCAGAGCACTGGTGGGTCCAGGTTCTGGGCCCTCTGGTGGGCAGGGCTATGTCCCCGGGTGTCTGTGGACTCAGGAGTTCTTAAGACAGTGGCATCATGGTGGTTGGGGATGTGTACTCACTTGGCTAGTTACTTAGCTTAGCCTGAGGTGTCCAAGTACTGGTGCCAAAAGGCTGGTGGGTGGGGCCAGGTCCAGGTGTTAATAAGCTTTTGCCTCTTGCCTCTCCAAGATCAGCAGGTGGGTCTGACCCAGGATCATTTCAAATTACTGCTTCTACCCTGTGTCCTGGGACATGTCAGGTTTTGTGTGGGCCCTTTAAGAGTGGAATCTCTGTTTTCCACAGTATTTTGGCTCTTCCAAAAATAAGCCCTGCTGGTCTTCAAAGGCAAATGTTCTAGGGGCTCATTCCAGTTCAGGATCCCTGGGTTGGGGAGCCCAATGTGGGGGGTCAGACTCCTCGCTCCTTGGAAAGTACCTCTGCAACTGTAATTATCTTCCCATTTGTGGGTCACCCACCCAGTATGGGTCTTAATTGTACTGCATCTCCGCCCCTCCTACCCACCTTATTGTGGTTCTTTCTTTATATCTTTAGTTGTGGAAGATCTTTTCTACTAGAATCCCAGTCTTTCTCATCAATATTTGCTCTGTAAATAGTTGTACTTTTGATGTGCCCATAGGAGGAGATGAGCTCAGGGTCTTCCTACTCAACCACATTGGCCGCAAATACCCACTCCCCATACTCTTCCTTTTACTCTGGATTTGAACACACCCTTGAAAAGGAAGCTAATTGCTTGGGAGAACCTGACTGCTGTATGCAATCATTTTATTTGCACTGACATTGTACCTGGAGCAGCTCGAGTACATGCTGCAGTATGAGCCACTCCAGAAGTGAAATTAAATTCATGTCTTCCATGCCCCATTACAGGAAATAATCATCACAGTGGACAACATCACAAAAAAAATTGACCTTCTTACTCAATAACTTCAAGAGACTTAACGTACAGGACTCCACAACCAACAAGCACTTCAAATGATCTTGGCCACCAGAGGGAGGCTGTGTCCTGTGGTCAGAAGCAATTGGTGCACATTTGTTCCAAAAATTTCTCTGACCTCTACATCACACACAGAACATTTGAGATGCTAACCAAGAAATTTGTTGCGTTGCCACCACAGTCCTTATATTATCATGGAAGGCCCTTTCCACATCGATTACCTAGGAGCCATTAAAATATTTGCCAACTTGTTGCAAGTCTTGATTTCATTCCTCCCTATAACATCTAATGATCATTTTTCTGCTTCTTTTAATAGGTATCCCCCTAACTAAATACTTTGTCTCCAGAATTTATTTTTGAATTACAGACAACTGTCAGAGAACAACAGATGGTTCAGCTACTTCTCCAAGAACAGAGCCAGTAAGAAACTGCTGACTATATGGATTATATCACCAAACATTGACCCAAAATTCAGCAGAAATTACTCTAATCCCTAAGATTATTCTAAGACAAACAGTGTTTTTCCTGAGCAAGAGTTGGGACTGACAAGGATAAACACAGTCTTTTCCTCTTTTGCTTGAACCTGCTGACAAGGCCTGACTCAGACCTTCCAACTACCCATAATTTGTCTTACAATTGATTAGCTGAGATTAGAGCCCACTAACCACAGAGAAAAAAATTTCCTTTTCAGATAACTAACTAAGCCTCCCCCATCTTGCAAAACAACCCCAAATATAAATCACCCCACCTGCAAATTGTTTATCCCTCCCTATAAAAACCTAAAGCAAAACTACCTGCTGATATACTCTGATCTTTGGAACTGGAGTATTATCCTTATTGAAGTAACCTAACCTGAACAAATCAATCACCTTACTTGTCCAGTTTTTATTTTGATAGTAATCATTTAGAAAATCTTATTAATATAATCAATGTGAGTAAACATACCTAATAATAACCACTTTCTTACCTCAACCCAAGAATAGCCACGCAAGACATTCGCTCAGAGAAAGAACAAACTCACATTATTCCCTAATAAACTCCATGATAATAGCATAAAATTAAGGCAAGCTGTTAAGGTGGTACTATGTAAAGGACCCAGGAATATTGAAATTCTGCCTTGACCATCCCATTCCTCTTTCTCCAAAATCTCCATTGGAGAAATACTCATTTAGTAAGCCAAGCAAAGCAGAAAAACATGTTATTATCAGAAGAATGTATGGCCCATACATTACTGTAAAACTCTAGTGGTTTGGTTGACTATATAGAAAAATTGTTTTCCCTAAGTAAAGTAGCATCAAGCCAGCAGACCCTAAAGTTGCTCTGTTTTGACCTCCAAAGCCTAAACTCTGAAATCTCCATTCCAATGGGACACTCAAGAATAAATCAGTGGAAGAAAGAGAATGATTATTTCATGAAAGCTTATGTATAACTCTTAAGAAAAATCTTTTCAAAATTTTGGCATAACAAGTGCCCTAGAAATGAACTGAATCCAGATCAACACTCCTCTTTACAGGTCATAAAGAAAAGGGAAGGAAGGCAAATAGGATCCTCACTTTCTTCATGCCAAGCAGCAGTGGGCAGGGAACGACTCTTAAAGATGAAATATAAACAAATTCTACCACTGAGCTCTTATTGTCTCTGTATGCTAAGTGGCTAAAGTTAGCAGGAGACTCAGAAGACCTCAGAAATTAAAGATTCTTATAATGTATTGGAAGATTTCATAGTCTCATTATAAACTGTATTATTTTTGCTTAGAAATTATTATAATTTATCTTACCTTAATTGACTTTGATTAAATGTATGTGTTCCTTATAATACAATCATTAATATGAAAAAAGTTACATTTATGGAATTTGTTTGTTGAACTTAGAAGTAACAGTTATCTTTTTTGTCCTGGAAATCCCAAAGAATCAAATGTTAATATTCCTCCAGTCTTGGAACAGAATTGGAAGAGAAAGAGGAAGATGCTTTAGGCTTTCTTACCCGCCTAGGAGCAACATGAAAGTTTGAGCTCACAAAACGTTTGTAGCAACAGGTTTTTAAAGGCTATTTCTAATCCAAACAGCAATAAAACAAGCTTAAAGTCCAGTGCATGACTTTAAGTATGATGTGATGACAGAGAATACAAAAGGATTTAAGCAGAAAAAGAAAAAGGCAACTGAGCTCCTGAGGCAGTAAGAATTTTTTCTTTGCAGATGAAAGAGGATGCCTTACAAATAAATCTATCACGTTTCAAGCGGTAGTCATAAAGCAAAGCAAAAATACCCAAAAGGAAAAACAAGAAAATGACCTCTGTGCAGATGGAAGAATATTTTCTAAAAAGTCTTTATCCCCATTCAATACAAGGTGGAGAAACAGTATCCTCTAACCATCTAGAGTAGACTATTTAGGCTCATACCTTCAGTTAAATGAATCAGATACAAAGAAAAAAGCAGCCTGTAACCCTTAAGTGGAAATCTACTATTATATCTCAAAAGTATACTGTAACAGAATATTTTAGGTTCTATCATTCTGTTATGATATCTTGATAGTTTTCAGGTTGTTCTGCCTATACATATCTTTTCCACCCCTTCCATGAGGAAAAGAGACATCATTTATACAGGCAAGTGACTCCCTTACCCTCCTTCATTTTCTTAGGAACACTTTAAGCCTGCCCTTTTCCAGCTGACTGCATATAGATAAATCATTTAAAGATTATATATATATATATATATAATATTACAATATTTACACTATAATATTAGAGGTTATATAAGTATGATATTATATATCTATGTAATCTTTATAATATCTATAGATACTATATATCTATAATATCTATATCTATATAATATATATCTGGATCCCAAGTTCTTGCCAGAAAATATAACCCTGGGTTATCTTCTATTTTACCCTTGTCAAAAGCTCGGTTGCCAAACATACTATTTATGGGTGATGTGCTGAAGGATAGGCAGTCTACCTACTCCCTCATCTGTTCTAAATTAGCATTGAACATCAATACTGATGTTCAAGACCTGAGAATGTGTACCACATTGTGATGCAGCAGCCTGTTAATGAACTACTGTAACAAGTTGAGCTTTTTCCTTACATCTTTGGACAATTTAAATAAACAGGTCACTCAGAGTTAATCCTGCATATGTCAGAGACAAGAAGAGTGATGCTTTTCTAATAAATTGATTGGCTTTAATTTATGGATATTCTAAATCTTGTAAATTATTTTATTTCCATCTTTGTTTCACCTGGTAAATCTTACGGCCAAATTTGCATCTCAATTCTAGCAAATGCACAGAAAAATATATTGATTTGTGCTAATCTAACCCAAGGGTTCGTTGGTGTTCCTCTTGAATTTTTTCCCCTTGATCCTATCCCTCAATTACGTTTCATTGTAAGATACAACAAACTCTTTAAAAGTAGAGTTGCTATTATTTGTCTACCTTCAATTGAATGACACAGGAATAGTAATTAAAGAAGTTTCCAAAAATATAATTAAGGTTTATAGGAATATTCAGAAATACAATTGATAAATTATCATTACTCGTGTCTATTTTCAGCTTTATCCTTTCATTAGGAGAGCACGCCGTTCAGTCTGATAATATTACATTGTTTTAATGTCTATGTTCCTGTGCAATTTATATTTCAACACATTGAGAATAAAAGTTTCATCTTGAACAGTGCTAAAAATACTCTTTTCCTGGTGACATAACTAATGAGCCACCAAAAAAGCATGTCTGTAACCAGGAAGGATATTAAATAACAACTGACAGAATCATATGATAAATTGCTGTATTTTGACATCTAAAGGATTATTTTCAATTATTTTTCTTGGACAATTAAGCCTATTCAAATTCCATAATGGGTTGTGTCAGTCATCATCATACATAAAACAGTTTAATGGTGTACAATAAGCTTTTTGCTCTTCATATAAATATCTTAGGACCTATAATTACACCTCATTAAACCCTGGCACCATAATTTAGAAATCCCATTCATAATATTTAGTCTAAAATTATACTAAGTAAATAAAGTGTATTATCTCTAAAGCATTCATGAACTTGTCTACAGGATAATATTTTAAATTGCATAAACTAGGTACAAGCATAATACAAGAGGTTGATAAAATAAAATGACAAGAACTTTTGTTTTTTTCTACCATAGACTAAGTGTACTGGATCAATACACTCTTAATACATTTTTATACACATTTATTCTAAAAGCAAACCTAAAAGATATATTTGTTACCTTACCTATAAAGCTTTATCAAAGTTAGTTAACTCAACCAGTGTTTTACTCAATATAATCATTGAATAGATGAAATTTGGGAGAGTATAAAATGCTGAAAAACTTCAAATTGCCTGAGATTTTACTTTACTTGCAAACTAACAAGAAACCATTCCACAAGTTCACTGATGCTGGCCTCCTTGGTCAGAAACAATGACTTTATTACTGATAGTATGAGCAGTAGCCAGAGTATCAGCATTTTCTAAATTGCCTGAACCCCAATTTCCATAGGTTGACCTAAAGAGAGAGAGGTGTGCCTGTAGACATATTAGGTTGCATGACAGGAGAGGAAGCCAAGCTCAGGGAACCTGAACCTTTTATAATGGATGGTAAACCTGCTTGATCTTTACCCCAAAGGGAGACATCTTTACACTGGACAGTAAATAAACCTACCCTTTGCTCCAGTGGGAAATACTATCTCTATTTTCAAAGGCTGTTCACCATACAAACATCCTTGAGAAAACAGTTCAAAACAAGGATAACCAATGCTTCAGCTCTCAAGACATGCAGAAATGTGAGAGACCAATTGTGAGTTGTCTCCCAATATATGGCATATGAAAAGTCCCAGTAACAGCCTTTGATAGATTGTATCTCCAAAGTTCATAATAGAATGAGGATAATTTTTAAATTTAGAAGTTTTCACCATAACTTCTTTATTTCTCTTCAAAAGGAATATCAAAATTTCCTGTTGGTTTGTTTTAGCTACCATACAAGCTGGATATTTTCCTATTCTAATAAAATTACATTTATGCTCAGTAATTCTCTGAATGCTGACAGCTGGTAAGCTCTTAAAAGTACAGATTCCTGAGCACTATCCTTGGAGAGTCTGGTGCAGCAGGTCTGTAATGAAACATGAGAATCTGTATTTTGAAGTGTTTTCAAGGTCAACACACACATGAAAAGGTGTTCAACTTCATTAATTATCAGAGAACACTAATTAAAACCAAAATGCAATACTACTGTATACCCACCAGATTGTTTGTTTTTAAAAGATAAAAACCAGAACTCACAGGTGCAAACTGGAAAAACCACTTCAGAAAACTGGCAGGATCTTCTACTGAACATGGCAGTTCCCATGACATGGTGACTTTACATTTCTACAGAAATGTAAACCAATGTTTACTAGAAGGCATATACAAGAATATCAATAGCAAGACTTTATGTAATAGCCAAAAACTAGAAACAACTGAAAGGTCTATCAACAGTAGAACAGAAAGATAAATTTTGGTATCATCATTCAATAAAAATATATATGGCAATGAGAATGACTAAACTACCACTGAGCATGAGAACATAAATGAATCTCACAAACATAATGTTGAGTGAAGAAAAACAGTCATTAAAAGGCTACCTACTGTATAACTCCATTCACATCATATTCAACAACATTTGCCAAATGTTATGACTGAAAGGAGATGACTACTTATAATACACAAAGATTCCTTACTAATCATTAAGAAAAAAAAATTTCAAATACCTTAATATAAATGTGTGGTTATGCAACATACAAAACAAGATATACAAACGGATAATATGCCCATGAAAAATAGTCAACTTCCATAAAAGAAATGTAAATAAACATCTAAGAGATCACATTTCAATCACCGAACTTGGAAGAATTAAGACATTTAACAAAAACTAGAATTGTTTTATGTAAACAGATTCTTTCCTGTAAAGTTGGTAGATACTTACATTAGTATATTTCTAGAGGGAAATTTAAAAGTGTATGTTACATCATCAAATATGCATAACTATTAATCCACAAAAAGCAGAGATTTTTGTCTAATTGGATTATTGTTAGACTGCAACATCTCAGTGACTGACATGGCTGAGGCTAATAAATGAATGTTGAATGAATGAATGAATGAATGAATAAACTCAACTAAAGATAGGGCAAGATGAAAAATTGTATTTGAGCAAAAATGTTTTCTATAGAATTGTTCATACTAGAAAAGAAATCGAAATAACCTATGTTTATAATTAAACACATGGAAAATTAATGAGATATTAGAAACAAGAGGCTCCCCTATTTATTGACATAGGAAATAATCAATAATAATGTATAGAGTCAAAAGCAAGTTAAAACATCAAATGCAACAGAGTATTTCATTTAAAAATATATGTATATACTTATATGTATATGTGTAAAGAGAGATGTGTTTGGAAGGATAGTTATAAAAATGTTAATAATGGTGTTTTCTGAAGTATGTAGTTTAGGGACTTTTTACTTTCTCTTTTATATAATTTGAATTGTTTTATTATGGGCATGTATCACTTTTTAAAGTAGTTATTTTTACAAATTAAAACCAAATTATATTAAAATCATACTTACAAATACCTTCCAAAACATCTCTCATTTCCATTGAGTCTTAACATTGACAAAGATTTACTGGGTGTAGAAATTCTAACAGCCCTAATAAAAGCAATGCCTGGCATTAACATCTATCTATTTTATTTTAGAGCTTAATTTACCATCAGTTACATTCAAACTCTGCATCTCTTTACAATTCATTGTATGTTGTGGTAACTAGAAATCTAAGTATGTATCCAAAATACACCATAAATAAAATGTCCAAATATAAGACATTTACTCAAGCTGAATGCAAACATCCACAGACATCTCCTCAGATTAGAGTCTATTTTTAACTTTAATCTGGAAATATGAAAATTAAGTACTCTCTACTTTAAAATGGGCAAGAAGTCATTTTGAATTGCTGAGGAAACACTTTGCACCCAGCCCATGTAAAATGCTCCTAAATATTGCTTCTGTGATATTAAGATGGAGTGATAAAAGAAGTAGATTTTATTGTACACAGAGAAGGTATCAGGTGTAGTTATCAATGATTTCTCCAACAAATATAGAGTACCAAATGTGTCCTAAGCCATGCATTAGATGTTATGAAGGACAAAAAATCATAAGATAAAATCTTTGTTCTTGAGAAGCTCTCAGTTAAATTGGAGAGATAAAACTCTTGGATACGTAAAGAATGGGAACAATTCCAGACAACTGATAATCAGGTGGTAGACAAAGGATGTATGTGTGTGTCTGTGTATATCTGTGTATGTATGTCTGAGAGAAGTAGATTAATGTTCCCTGAAATTTCAGATATAGAGATGCAAACGAAGAATTAAGAAGATGTGAACAAGGACTAAGTAATGGAATTGACACAGAGTTAAAGCAAGTACAACTTAATTGATGAAGTCCCGTACCCCAAGCACTGTTAAGTCTGTATTAAACATAAGGTAAGAACACTATCCTTCACCCAGTACTCACAATGTGGATATCCAAGATTTCACTATTAATATACTACAAAAATATACAACCTTTTTAGAAGCTGTGTTAGTTAGAGCTCTCCAGAGAGACTATATTAATAAAGTTAATAACATTAATATATATATATATTGACATATATATATTTTAAGAAAGTTATTATAAGGAATTGGCTCATGTTATAGAGGCTGAGAAATCCCACAATCTACCCTCTGCAACCGGGAAACTCAAGAAAGCTGGTGGTATAATTCAGTTCAAGTCTGAAGGTCTGAGAACCAGGGGACCTGATAGTGTAGATTCTAGGTTGGGTCTGAGGGTCTCTGAACTAGGAGTACTGAGGGAAGATTGATGTCCTAGCTGAAGCAATCAGGCATTTTGTTCTTTTCAGGCCCTCGGTGGATTAGATGATGCTCACTCACATTAGGGAGGGCAAACTGCTTTACTGTGTCCACTTATTGAACCTCGAGGTCAATATGCTAAGAGAAATAAGTCAGACAGAGAAAGACCAATACTGTGTGATATCACTTATATGTGGAATCTAAAAAAGCCAAACTCATAAAAACAGAGAGTAGAAAAGTGGTTACCAAGAGCTGGTAATTGTGGGAAATGGAGAGATGTTTGTCAAAATATACAGACTTCCAGTTAGAAAATGAATAAATTCTAGGGATCTAATGTATAGCAAGGTGATTATAGTTAATAATGCAGTATTTCATACTTGAAAGTTAAGAGAGTGGAACTTAAATGTTCTTACCACAAAAAAGAAATGCTAATTATGTGATGGTAGTGTTAGCTAAAGCTATCGTGGTCATCATAAGTCAAATGCTAATTTCATCCAGAAATACCCTCACAGACACACCCTGAAATAATGTTTAGCCAATATCTTGGCACTCTATTATCCAGTCAAACTGACACACAAAATTAGCCATCAGAAGTTCACCCTTGTCAACTTAGCACTATATGCATCTCCTTAAACCATACTTAATCACCAAATAAAGACAACCAAAGTCATAATTCCACCTAACATGATACAACTCCCCTGTTTACAACTGAAAATGTCCTCACTCCCTCCCCAGACAAGGAGGTAAATAGGAGAGTGATGTTTACTTTCCTCCTTGTTGTCTCATATCTTAAATATAGTGATTTAAAGTCAATACATTTTCTGAGACATGAGAGGAAATAAGAGAGGAAAGAAAAATTATATAAACACTATACACACATACAAATGTATTCATAACAAAATATGAAAGAAATATTCATGATAATTACCTTATTTCTGTACTTGGCCATCTGGTTGTAGCTGGTATTTATAATTACCTTTTTCCACTACCCACACTAGATTCACTTTTTCTTCAGCAAGCACCTTAGCTGGTCATAGTTCTTTACCTGATGGGGTGACCAAAACCTTTATTCCTGAAGGATCTGGGCCATTAGTCATCCTGCGTGGGTTGGGTTGTTGTCATTTTCTATTGACCTTAATCTCAGGACTTGGTAATGATTAGAGATTCCCTAAGGTATCTCCTGTATTCCAGACATACTCTTTTGTAATTTCAGTGTGGAGTAGTAGTCCAATTTCCCCTGGTAGTCAGTATCAATCATCATAGCCAGCACAGTAATTCCCTTCTTTGCCTATTGATTCAGATGCATGAGGAAACCAAAGTGGCCAGGTGGCAGTCAACTTTCAGACCAATGAAATCATTGTTGTGTCTCCTGGTGGATGTGTCCCTCCCTTTGGAACCAGGGACCTCAAGGCAAGCAGAGCATAAAATCATGGGAATAGGAAGCAAAAATTTTGCAAGTGGTATCACTGGGATAAGAAATATAAGAATAGTCAGTACCAGTTTCAGTGGGAGTGAAAAGGAGGGCTACTTACTCCCAACCAGAAGAAACAGGATCAAGTAGAAATGAATGTTTGAGTAAGTTGAGTTTTGATGAATGAATCATAGCTAGCTGGCTATATGAGGAAATTGACAGCCAGAAAGCATAAGTGTCTGGGCTAGTTATTTGCCTATTGTCTCTCAGCAATATATCAATTCTATATTATACTATGCTCTGAAGTATTAGAGCTTAGAGTCTGCAAATTGCATATGCTAAACACTTTTCCAGCTGGCTTCCAGTTGGCTTCTGCCAATTGGGATGCACTGGAGGGATATTAGGAAAGAGAGAAGAGGCAAACACCTCAAATCCCAATTTTGCCACATGGCAGCACCTCTGTCATGATCCCAGCTCCTGAAGCTGTGGCCTCTACAACCATGGTTCCGGTTACTGCAGTAACAGCCCTTCCTCTGATAAGCCCACCTCTTCCCTCCCTTTCATTTCTCTAGGCCTAGAGAATTTACTAGTTTCACGTATTAGTTTTATCTTCTCCTTTTTGCTTTTCTAGCCTGCCAATACCTGTGTAATAAATTCCCTGTATTAAATCCTCTCTTCTGAAACAGGTAGTGTGGTTTCTCTTTCCCTCACTAGTCTCTGACTAACATGTACTTAATAACAAGCTGAGATTCTTGGATTAGATTGCTTACTTTTTGAGCTTGAATGCAGTGATAACCTCCTCATCAAAATGAATTTGGACACTAGTAACCAGTAACATGCAATGACATCATGGTTTTGCTTAGAATGAAGTATCTTCTGAAAGCAAAACTTTGGAAGCCCAGGTGGCTACTGCACTTAATAGGAATGATGGCCACAAGAACTGGAAGGCTGCCTGATTATTTCCAACTGTTCTGGAGAGCTTACAAAAAATAAATGATAAGTTCAGGAATTCAAAAAATCTCAAACTATGAAAACAATCTCATTTATTATAACTACAAGACAAACATGGCTGAACATCAAACCCAATAAAGTTAAGAAATTTGAATCTTAAAATTTCTCTGATATATTAAAATTTAATTTAAAATGATATTTACTGTATCCTTGCCAGGATAAGCAGGTCTTCTTCTGTATGAAAAAACTAGTTTTCCAATTCTTGAAGACACTGCAATGACCCTACATGAGATTAATTAGCTTACCAAGAAATTCCTCAAGGACCCACCCAAAAACCTTCATTCATTGCTTCCAATCCTATAACTGTAATCAGATATCAACATACCCCAGGAAGATAAATGCAGAGTCTGACCTGAAAAAATACAGCTTATACTCCTAAACTTTGAAAGACTTTAAAAATATGCTGCAACAAATTAGTCTTTTCAACAGGTAGTGCTGGAATGACTGAATATATTTAGCAATCTGCTCCAATGTCATATTCCACACCCCTCAGTTTAACACCCTTAGAATTCAATTATACACATGTATTTATGAAATATTTTGTTGAGGCAATTTTTATACACATATATATATGTATATACCCCATATATATGTATATATTCTCCTTTCCAGGGACTCTGGAATTAACGTACTACTCCAAGAAGTTGAGGAGTATCTCTAACAGTTTACTTAATTATTTGATGGAAATATAGACTCAGCAGTGAGCTACTTTCAATGAATTTGAGTCACTGCTCCCTGAGTTAATATAAAAAAATAAGTAAAATGTTTAGGAAGATCACAATGTTGTAGTAGTATTAGTATGCACAACCTGAAAATGCACCTCTCACTATGTCTCCCACAGAAGGACCATAGGACATTCCCTTAACTAGGCATTGGGAAATGCCTTAGTAAAGAAAGTACTGTGTCAGTTAGAAAGATCTGTGGCACCTGTCCTCTGAAAGCTAGAATGATGGTGAGAGGTGCTACCATTGTAACCAGATTCCTGATGGGAATCGGAACAGTGGAATGTCAGAATGCAGGAAGTCAATTGTCAGTACTTAACTCCAGTGCTAAGATAGGCAAATTAGCATAATAGGAAATAGAACAAGAGCAGCAATCAGAAGGTTTGACCTATGGTCCTTAGGTGTTTGGTAATGGTTAACTGATCACCTTATCTCTGGAAAGAAAACTGGTGAGAATCTTACTAAAGTATTACTTGATCTAGCTAACTTAACAAAGTCTAGTTCTAGTTGGCACTATAATATAGCCTCACAGCTTCTTGCTCAGTTACCCAACTTAATGGGATCCCCTTAAGGAAGAATCCTACAATGCTGCCCATGAGTATACCGTAAATATTACTCTAAGCTTGCCTAGGAGTAAAGGGACCTAAAGCTATTATTCAGGGTGACTCTCCATAGGAAAAGAAATCTTTCTGGGATTAATAAATACTGGCCTGTGTTGATACTAATTTATGAGTACGTAAAACATTAGAAGTCCATCAGCAAAGGGAAGGATTATTGTGGCCAGGTGATAAAAAAGTTTTGGCCCAAGTCTCACAATGAGCAAAGTAATTCTACAAAACCATTGTGCATAATTTCTCCAGTTGCTGAATGTATGAATTCAATAGGCATGTTTGGCAACTTGCCAAATGGAATGGAGTAAGAGCTGTTATGATAGAAAAAGCCAAGTGAAATGCCCTGGAACATTCCCTCCATCCAGGAAGCCAGCACTCCCAGAACAAACCACATGGCATGTCTTCAATGGTCCCTTAAACATCCCAGCAGCAGCTGCCTGACATCCATTAAGATATCAGATACCTCCTCATAGACCCAGTCTCTGAAACTATGGTCTCTCATCCACTGTCTTAGCTCCTGAGATAGTGGCAGCTCCTGAAGTGATGGCATTTCCTTAGGCAGTTGGAGTTTTTGAGGAAGGGAACCCTCCTCACTTCTAAGTTGTAATTAACAACATCTCCTCCCTGTTGTTTTTTCAGACTTAGATACCAGCAGCTTCCTACAATTACTAATCTCTCTCTCTTTTTTTTTTTTTTAGCTCTTCCAGGTTTTCAACACCTGCATAACCAGTTTCCTGAATTACACCCTCACTTCTTGAAAGACTTTGCATAGTTTCTTTTTTTCTGAGCAGAATGTGACTAAAACAGGGGTGTTTTTCATGGGATGAGATTCAGTGATTTATGCACTAATAATATATTTCAGTATCTGATGTGTGCTTCTAGGAGTGTGCCTACACCAGTAGAGAATAGCATTGTTAAGGAATTATTACCATGTAATACAATTAAAAGTGCAGCCATGTGCATCAACAGCACGTGCAGTGACAAAACGAAGAACAGGAAGAAGAGATGAGGCATCTCTAAGAGCCTAGAAGTGATGACCTCAATAGCAGAAATAAAATAGAGTAGGAGAGACCTCTCAGAGGGAAAATGAAGGAGTCTTAAAAATTCTTATATAGAATAAGAAGGAAGTGTTGTGATATTTATTCCATTACCTGACATAAGTTTAAAGTCAACTTGCTCAGCGAAATATTTCCCTCTCCTTTCTTCATCTGGAGGACATTTTCCAACTCTATCTTCATACATTCCTTTTGTATTTTATTGTCTCCTTTTTAACACCAGTGTATAGATAGTCAAAGCTCAGATTCTTAAGAAGTTTGTAATCCTAGTATTTCCTGGGGGCTGTTCAAGATATAATGTAGACATAAGCACAGACATAGACAAGGACATAGACATAGATAAAGATATGTTTACTACTCAAAAATGATTGATAGTCCCATCTGACACATGAGAGGCCTACTGATGGACTACAAATTTATCCAAAATGTATTAGTCAGTTTTTTGAACAATTGATAAACAATTTTATAGAGACTTTCACTTTTTTTACATACAAAAAAAATGGTTTACTTGTAGTCCACTAAGCAAGGTGTTAAAATTTGATACTTTTATATTAAAGCATTGTGTAGTAGGTTTTACCAAAGAACTGGAGTTAGTATTCTACTAAGAAATCTGGCTGCAGACTTCCTTTCAGAACACACACAGAGGTAATTGGAAAAACTTGTAATTTGGGGAAATACTTTATTAACAGTATATTATCTGTGTTGCCTTAAACTAGCCGTAGTTTTCTATATTCTTTCTTTTTTTTTTTTTTTTTTTTTTTTTAATGGTACGCGGGCCTCTCACTGTTGTGGCCTCTCCCGTTGCGGAGCACAGGCTCCGGACGCGCAGGCCCAGCGGCCATGGCTCACGGGCCCAGCCGCTCCGCGGCATGTGGGATCCTGGCGGACGCGCAACCACTGCGCCACCAGGGAAGCCCTTGCTTTTTGTTTTTAATTGCTTTACTTTACCTTCATTAAAGCCAATTTTATTTTCAGAGTTAACCAACAAAGCCAGCAAGTAAGGTAACTATGGATGCCGCAAACGGATGATTTTATGTAACTATTATACATAGACCCAACAGATTTATGATTCGGATTAAAGGACAATGAAAAGCAAACAGAGTGACTGTGTGAAGAGGCAGTTATTTTATCTCGGACCAATTTAAGATGGCTTCATGGATTGAGGAAGGTAGGGAGTCATAACCATGACAGGACAGCAGTAATCCTACAGAGAGTCATTGGAGTTCCAGGGTTTCAGGTTACTCTCTGTAGCTGCTCAAGCATCTGTTTCTTTTACCATTTAAGGTTAATCTATATATATGTCTATTTATAGACTGCCTATTTGGTAGGTCAATCAGCCAACGAGAAATTATTGAGAGAGGCTAGTGTGTTCTAAAGTGGGTCTGAGTATGTTGTGAGCAGTGTATTAGGTGATAGAAAACCAAATTCCTGATCTAGAGGCCATGGGACAGACTGTCACTGTATCTCACACACATAGCACGGGACACCTTCTCAAAGAAGTAGAATAAATTAGCCAAAGTGTATTTCATCATTTGAAAAGTATCAAATGAATGCATTAATAAGTAAAAAATTTCAAGAAATATTCTCTCTTTAATTCATGAATCATATTAACTATTAATATCAAAGGATAGAGAAACGATACAGATTCCAACTACAATGCATTCTGTCAGAATTCACAGTGATGTAGATTCATCCCAGAGCCTATTCCAATTGTAGGGCTCCCAACTCCTGGCACTGCAAACCAGTCAGCCATGAGCTATCTCTCTCTCTCTGGCCAGATATAACTGTTGAAAGAGAAAAGACTTTAACTGCCCTAGCAACGCTATCCTCTCCTGCTTCCTTGGCAGCAACAGGGAGGCCAAAAGAAATTATCCAGAGAGCAAGAGCCCAAGCCTGGAGAGTCATAACCTAGGCTTCTAGAGTGGTTAGAATATAAGGGTTCCTGGTGGACTTGAGGGAGTGAGAGGTGACTAAGGAGAAAATAAATGGTAGTACATACACCTTGTCAAGTTCATGGAGAGGATTATATGTCCTTTGAATTACAAAGGAGAGATTTCTGCAAAGAGCTGGAAATTTAGTCCTGCAGTCAGCAGATTTGTTTAATTATAGGAAATCTAAGGTATCCCATTAGTTCAAGCTTTATTGTATTATTAAGGGGAGGTTTTTAGGGATAGAAATGTCTCTGAAATATGAGAATCCTTTCTTGCTGCCGTAGGTGAACTTATCTCCCAGTCATCATCTTCCCAGTTCAGCTTTAACGTCTGGAGTACTGTTACCCCAGACACAACAGTTATTTAATCTCATTTCATTTTTCAATGTCAGGGCACATTAATATTTTATAAATAGAAACAAAGTCCATAAGCTAAATTTTTCTCATAAGAATGTGCACATGTATTTTTTAAAGTGACGTGATTGATTTTATCATTATAATTTTATGATCTTTTAAAGCATTTAACAGTGGAAATCTGAGCGTCTTCCCCTCATTGCGTCAGATTCTCCAATAACATTTGGCATATGAAAACAACTATCTTCTCAATTAATTAGACAACAGAAAATACCAAATGCAGTGCTGCAAGGATATTTAACTTGAAAGAAACTAAGAAAAAGAATATTTCTATAAATAAAAACAAATTTTAAGAACTATAACAAAATTATTCAGAGTACATGCATACTGTCACAATGTTTTACTTACTTCTTTATAATTTACCTAAAATGCAGATATTTAAATGGATTTTTGGTAGTCAAACATTAATAAAATAATTTTTAAAGGTAACATCAAATAATAATCACAAAGGACTTAACTTATGTGACCCCATGCCAAATATTTTCACTTCACGTGGTGCACAACTTAGTGTGTTTCAACTAAAAAAACTCTCATGGGGACAAATATATCTCTATTGTTTATTACTTTATAGTCCCCATGTCTGAGGGAGTAGAGACTGTATGGATCGATGGCACACACAGCCCAGATTAGATATGACATGGTTTCATTTCATTGGACACTCATAATTCAGGGAGTTTTCCCCCACCTGTTATTGAAAATTTTCTATCAGTCAGACTCCTTCATCACTGAATTCTTCCCCAAAGCACACTCACTAACAAGCATACTACCCACCAACAAACATAACACCCCTCTCCCTAGGTGCTTTTAAACAGCTGGTACTGCATCTTCTCAAATGTTATTAAAAATTTTTTTTTCTTAGCAATGATCTAAGACAGGTGACTCCAAATTGGTTCTCTAATCCCTAGGTCTCCATGGCAGGGCCTCAGTGTCCCCTGAAATGGGTGAGCACATGTCCCTTGAGTCTGGAACGCTGGGACACTCGACCCTCTACTTTCTCTCTGCTTCAACTAGATTCACTATTCTTTCTCCCCTTTCACTTTGAAGGTCATCATTAATATATCATTTAAGAGGAAAATTAAAAGGTTCTACTATTTTTACACGTTTAAAAATCTCTTATTCTCAGGCTGATTATATCTCATTAGGGAGATTTTTCCTTTCCTTTTTCTCCTAATTGAAGAAAATGTGTATGCTGCATCTGGCAAATGAGGGAACAAAGGTAGATGAGCATTAATTATGTGTGAATCATATATTGCTTATTAATGTCTTTTGCCAAATAAATTATAAGTTTCACGAGGGCTGGAAGCTCTTCACATGCTGTTATTCTTTGGAGCGCTGAAACAGTGAACAAAGACAGAGATGCTCAATAAAGTCTATTTGGCTTTTATTTTCTTCTTTCATCCCCTATCAATATTTAAATCAACTTAATTCAGAATGATGTTTACTTTTGGATAAGTATGCTCGAATATCTGTGACCATGAGTCATATCTACTTAGTGGGCAATGTTTTTTAATAAGTTTATTTATTTATTCATTTATTTTTTGGCTGCATTGGGTCTTCATTGCTGTGTGGGGGCTTTCTCTAGTTGTGGTGAGAGCAGGCTACTCTTCGTTGAAGTGCACAGGCTTCTCATTGAATTGGCTTCTCTTGTTGCAGAGCATGGGCTCTCAGTGTGCAGGCTTCAGTAGTTGTGGCATGCAGGCTTAGTAGCTGTGGCTCGTGGGCTCTAAAGCACAGGCTCAGTAGTTGTGGCATACAGGCTTAGTTACTCTGCAGCATGTGGGATCTTCCTGGACCAGGGATAGAACCTGTGTCCCCTGCGCTGGCAGGCAGATTTTTAACCACTACACCATCAGGGAAGTCCTTGGTGAGCAATTTAAAGCACCTTTTCACAGGATCCTGAGACTCAACTGTGTTTCATGCACCGAGTGAAAATCAATGCTCTGTTATGTCTATCACCACATGTAACATCTCTGATTGAATCTTTTCAACCTCCTTATCAGACATACAGCACAGGGATAAATTTATCTTTATACACCTTATGTGTGTCACCAAAAATAGCCTCAGGAACACTGTAACCTAATGAACTAAGAATGTCCAATAAATGATTAGGCTGCACTTGACAGGGAAAGCTCACACTCTGTTCTTTTAAATCTAAAGTACAATACTTCTAGGGAAAACCTATTTCCCCAGAAGTTCCTCCTAAAATAACACCCATGATATTTTAACACTTGCCAGATGCAAAGTTTTCAGCTTTTAGTCCTAATTTTACTGACGTTTTTCTACAAAGAATCCATAAGATCATTTTAATCATAGTCGTGGTGGGTGGGTTTTTTTTCCCAAGGAATTAACCATATTTTGTTATTCTTGCCAAATTTTATAATTGAAAGTATCCAAATTTTCTGATTTTAAAACTATATCTGCTACAAATATAGTACAGAATATAAGTTATCTAAATATTTTGAATCTTTAAGTACCTCAAGATCAATTGTTTCCAGAAGAAAACAGCTTTATGGCCCTAGCCTGAGTTTATGGAAGGTAAATTGAATGATCTGTTGAATTATTAAGATAAGAATCAAATAAAAAATAAGCTTTTTGCAACTCATTGTAACTAATAATGTAAGTGGGGAAAATCATTTTACCAAAACACATATAAGTCACAAAATTCTTCTGACAGTTCATGGGCTACTGTACATTACTTTTAGTAATTTTTCTAAGTCTATGATGATATTGATGTGTGTTGTCACATTATGTTAACCCTGAAGGCTTGTCTACACTTTATTTTCAAATATATGAAATAATACCTGAATTTAGGCATATAATATGCTGCCCTGAAGATGTGAAGGTGAAGTTATTGGCTTGCCAATACTAGGTTGTAATACATTACAGCTGTTGTCCCATGAATGGAAATTGACTTGGGATGATCCACACATGCTTTCTCATTTGGTTCTGTTTATAACCAAAGTCATACTTCTTCAGATCAAGTGGCCAAGGTGCATGGGGCAACCTCTGAATACAGATATAAATGAAGCAAACTGGTCCATACCAAGATGAAACTTATTACTTTAACCTCATCATTGTGATGTTTTAACCAACTTAGCAAACCAGTTTGAATCAAGGATGCAAATCCTTACATAATATAAATGACCCACAATCATTTTTATTGTCAAGTCCAAGGATTTCTGATCATCTGGAAAAAAATTTGAGCATTAGCAGGATATAGAAGACCCATCTTGAATTGATGACATTTTTATTACTTGCTTTGTCCTCAACCATTTCCTCATTCATTAACAAATATTTATAGAAGGCATATGGTAAGCAAACACTGTAGTAGATTAAGTGAACACAAAAATAAGCAAGTAATAATTGTGACTCTCAAGAAGCATTCAGTTTACTGGGAAAAAAAACAGGCAATAACTAACAATATCAGTGCAAGATAATAAAGTGCTTTCTGTTCATGTTACTAAGGGGACTTAATAAAAGGCATCTTAATCAGATTGGAGAAAAGGTTTGATTCTCAAGGAAGAAATTGAGCCTTGATCAATGTGTAGGAATTAGCCAAGTAGGGCAGGTGTTGAAAATGCCAGGAATTCAGCTATCTGTGCAGACCTTCAGCTTCCTCTAATACTTCAATTTCAAATTGTGCCCCCCACACGTGTGCTTCCTGGACACTTTTCAATTCTCATAATAACACTATAATTGTAATTTACTCTTTATTTCCTTCCACCTATCATTCTATACTATAGCTTCTCTTTATTTCCTTTCAAGTCCCTGTAGTCTGCAACCTACATAAAGGGAAAGATGGCACCTGTCATTTTAACAGGTGTAATAATCCCCAGTATCTTGAATTGTCATAGCATAAAGCAAGAGCTAAGTAAATCATTGTTTGATTAAAGTTGAGGGAAGGGACAGTTTGTGCAAAAGCACTAACATGTGAAACAACTTGATAGGAAGTTGGTATGTCTAAAGGAATATACAGTGGATAACAGGATAGAGATGGTTCTAATTCTAACTCTTTACAAGAACTGTAACCATTTTGCAGCATAGAATAATGGGTTCAATTACAGTTTTGAAGCTAAACTGCTTAGATTGTATTCTAACTCCACCATTTCCTAACTGTTTTATATTGGGAAAGATATTTAATCTCTCTATCCCTCATTTTCTTCACCTGTAAAGTACATACATCAGGATTTTGTGATGTTAAAGTGAATTAATCTATATACACTTAGAATAGTATCCTTAATGTGGTACGCATTCAGTAAACGTTAGCTAACATTTCTAGGCAAAGAAACTTTTTCTAAAACCTATGCAGAGATAAGAATTTTAAGCAGTAGTGAGATACGATCACCTTGGACTCTGTATCAGTCCGGATTCACTGCAGGAAATAGAAAAGAACACTTCGACCCTAGTTCATTGTTAGTTGTCTGAAAAAATTGTCTCCAAGTTGTGTTTCTCAAAGGCATGGACACACCGTATTTATCTTTGATTGTACATCTTCCATACATTCTGAAACATAATATTTCGTCAACAACAGTTAATTAATGCATAAATGCCTTTGGAATGAAGAAGAACATTGTATCCAAACATTTTTATTCTACTAAATTCTTTCTAAAACCATTCCTCTGAGAATGAGTTAGATCATTGCTGCATCTTCTTGTGCCAAATGGTAAATGCCATGCAAAAAACAACACAGGAGGTTCTGCCCTTGGGACCTGGGAGAGGTGGTTTGCAGCAGCTCCACGTCAGTTGTTGAAGGAGAAGTGCAACTCTCTGAAAATAAAATCTTATGTGGAATCCCAGCTACATGAAGTGAATTTAGGATTCACACTGCAGTCATGCACGTGTGGTGAGTCTTCCTCACAGCAAAGTCACTAGCAGCCCACAGTGACGACCCTTCTGTTCAACTCAGGGTCTGAGTATAAGCACCTGGCAATGACCTTTGCTGAGGAATCTATTTCAAAGACATCCATTCGAATAAACACACTGCAGCTGCGGACATACCTACTGGCTACCATCAGCCGTGTGGCTGACAGGGTCTTGGTGCTCCGGCTGGGTGTTAGGCCTGAGCCTCTGAGGTGGGAGAACAGAGTTCAGGTCATTGGTCCACCAGAGATGTCCTGGTTCCATGTAATATCAAACAGTGAAAGCTCTCCCAGAGATCTCCATCTCAGCGCTAAGACCCAGTTCCACTCAAATACCAGCAAGCTCCAGTGCTGGACACCCTATGCCAAACAACTGGAAAGACAGGAGCACAGCCCCACCCATTAGCAGAGAGGCTGCCTAAAATCATAATAAGGTCACAGACCCACCAAAACACACCACCGGATGCAGTCCTACCAACCTGAAAGAAAAGATCCAGCCTCATCCACCAGAAACAGGCACCAGTCCCCTCCACCAGGAAACCTACACAACCCACTGAACCAACTGCACCCACTAGGGGAAGACACCAAAAACAATGGGAAATATGAACCTGAAGCCTGTGAAAAGGAGAAGGCAAACACAGTAAGTTAAGCAAAATGAGAAGACAGGGAAATATACAGCAGATGAAGGAGCAAGGTAAAAATCCACCAGACCAAACAAATGAAGAGGAAATAAGCAGTCTACCTGAAAAAGAATTCAGAGTAATGAGAGTAAAGATGATCCAAAATCTTGGAAACAGAATGGAGAAAATACAAGAAACATTTAACAAGACCTAGAAGAACTAGAGAGAAAACAAACAATGATGAACAACAAAATAAATTAAATTAAACATCCTCTGGAAGGAATCAATAGCAGAATAGCTGAGGCAGAAGAATGGAGGAGTAACCTGGAAGATAAAACACTGGAAATAACTACCACAGGGCAGAATAAAGAAAAAAGAATGAAAAGAATTGAAGACAGTCTTAGAGACCTCTGGGACAACATTAAATGCACCAATATTTGAATTATAGGGTTCCAAGAAGAAGAAGAGAAAAAGAAAGGGACTGAGAAAATAGGGAAGAGATTAGAGTTGAAAATTTCCCTAATAGGGGAAAGGAAATAGTCAGTCAAGTCCAGGAAGTGCAGAGAGTCTCACACAGGATAAATCCAAGGAGAAACACATCAAGACACATATTACTCAAATTATAAAAAATTAAATACAAAGAAAACACATTAAAAGCAGCAAGGGAAAAGCAATAAAAAAAACTACAAGGGAATCCCCATAAGGTTAACAGCTGATCTTTCAGCAGAAACTCTGCAAGGCAGAAGGGAGTGGCAGGACATATTTAAAGTGATGAAAGTGAAAAACCTACAACCAAGATTACTCTACCCAGCAAGGATTTCATTCAGATTTGATGGAGAAATTAAAACTTTTACAGACAAGCAAAAACTAAGGGAACTCAGCACCACAAATCCAGCTTTACAACAAATGCTAAAGGAAATTCTCTAGGCAGGAAACACAAGAGAAAGAAAAGACCTACAATAACAAACCCAAAACAATTAAGAAAATGGTAATAGGAACATACATATCAATAAAAACCTTAAATGTAAATGAATTAAATGCTCCAACCAAAATACATAGACTAGCTGAATGGATACAAAAACAAGACCCATATATATGCTGTCTATAAGAGACCCATTTCAGACTAGGGATACATACAGAATGAAAGTAAGGGGGTGGAAAAAGTTATTCCATGAAAATGGAAATCAAAAGAAAACGAGAGTAGCAATTCTCATATCAGACAAAATAGACTTTAAAATATAGACTATTACAAGACACAAAGAAGGACACTACATAATGATCAAGGGATCAGTCCAAGAAGAAGGTATAACAATTGTAAATATTTATGCACCCAACAAATCAATAAGGCAATGGAGATTTTAAATAATACATTAAACAAGATGGAATTAATTGATATTTTTAGGACATTCCATCCAAAAAAAACAGAATACACTTTCTTCTCAAGTGCTCATGAGACAAGCAAAAACTAAGGGAACTCAGCACCACAAATCCAGCTTTACAACAAATGCTAAAGGAAATTCTCTAGGCAGGAAACACAAGAGAAAGAAAAGACCTACAATAACAAACCCAAAACAATTAAGAAAATGGTAATAGGAACATACATATCAATAAAAACCTTAAATGTAAATGAATTAAATGCTCCAACCAAAATACATAGACTAGCTGAATGGATACAAAAACAAGACCCATATATATGCTGTCTATAAGAGACCCATTTCAGACTAGGGATACATACAGAATGAAAGTAAGGGGGTGGAAAAAGTTATTCCATGAAAATGGAAATCAAAAGAAAACGAGAGTAGCAATTCTCATATCAGACAAAATAGACTTTAAAATATAGACTATTACAAGACACAAAGAAGGACACTACATAATGATCAAGGGATCAGTCCAAGAAGAAGGTATAACAATTGTAAATATTTATGCACCCAACATAGGAGCACCTCAATACATAAGGCAAATGCTAACAGCCATAAAAGGGGAAACCGACAGTAACACAATCATAGTAGGGGACTTTAACACTTCATTTTCACCAATGGACAGATCATACAAAATGAAAATAAATAAGGAAAGACAAGCTTTAAATAATACATTAAACAAGATGGAATTAATTGATATTTTTAGGACATTCCATCCAAAAAAAACAGAATACACTTTCTTCTCAAGTGCTCATGGAACATTCTCCAGTATAGATCAAATCTTGGCTCACAAAGCAAACCTTGTTAAAGAATATTGAAATCATATCAAATATCTTTTCTGCCCATAACACTATGAGACTAGATATCAATTACAGGGAAACATCAGTAAAAAAATACAAGCACATGGAGGCTAAACAATACACTACTAAATAACCAAGAAATCACTGAAGAAATCAAAGAGGAAATAAAAAAACACCTAGAAACAAATGACAAGCAAAACACGATGACCCAAAAGCTATGGGATACAGCAAAAGCAGTTCTAAGAGGGAAGTTGATAGCAATACAATCCTACCTCAAGAAACAAGAAACATCTAAAATAAACAACTTAACCATACACCTAAAGCAATTAGACAAAGAAGAATAAAAAAAAACCCAAAGTTAGGACAAGGAAAGAAATCATAAAGATCATATCAGAAATAAATGAAAAAGAAATGAAGGAAACCAGAGCAAAGATCAGTAAAACTAAAAGCTGGCTCTTTGAGAAGATAAACAGCATTGATGAACCATTAGCCAGACACATCGAGAAAAAAAGGGAGAAAACGCAAATCAACAGAATTTGAAATGAAAAAGGAGAAGTAACAATGGACACTGCAGAAACACAAAAGATCATGAGAGATTACTACAAGCAACCCTATGCCAATAAAATGGACGACCTGGAAGAAATGGACAAATTCTTAGAAAAGCACAACCTTCCGAGACTGAACCAGGAAGAAATAGAAAATATAAACAGACCAATCACAAGCACTGAATTTGAAACTGTGATTAAAAATCTTCCAACAAAAAAAGCCCAGGAGCAGATGGCTTCACAGGTGAATTCTATGAAATATTTAGAGAAGAGCTAGCACCTATCCTTCTCAAACTCTTCCAAAATATAGCAGAGGGAGGAACACCCCCAAACTCATTCTATGAGGCCACCATCACCCTGATACCAAAACCAGACAAAGATGTCACAAAAAATGAAAACCACAGGTCAATATCAGTGATGAATATAGATGCAAAAATCCTGAACAAAATACTAGCAAACAGAATCCAGCAGCCCATTAAAAGAATCATATACCATGATCAAGTGGTGTTTATCGCAGCAATGCAAGGATTCTTCAATATACGCAAATCAATCCATGTGATACACCATATTAACAAGCTGAAGGATAAAAACCATTTGATCATCTCAATAGATGCAGAAATGGCTTTTGACAAAATTCAACACCCATCAATTATAAAAACCCTCCAGGAAGTAGGCCAAGAAGGAACTTACCTGAACATAATAAAGGCCATATATGACAAACCCACAGCCAACATCATTCTCAATGGTGAAAAACTGAAACCATTTCCACTAAGATCAGGAACAAGACAAGGTTGCCCACTCTCACCACTATTATTCAACATAGTTTTGGAAGTTTGGGCCACAGCAATCAGAGAAGAAAAAGAAATAAAAGGAATCCAAATTGGTAAAGAAGTAAAGCTGTCACTGTTTGCAGATGACATGATACTATACGTAGAGAATCTGAAAGATGCTACCAGAAAACTACTAGAGCTAGTCAATGAATTTGGTAAAGTAGCACGATACTAAATTAATCCACAAAAATCTCTTGCATTCCGATACACTAGTGATGAAAAATCTGAAAGTGAAATTAAGGAAACACTCCCATCTACCATTGCAACAAAAAGAATAAAATACCTAGGAGTAAACTTACCTGAGGAGACAAACGACCTGTATGCAGAAAACTATAAGACATTGATGAAAAAAATTAAATATTATACAAACAGAAGGAGAGATATACCACGTTCTTTGACTGGAAGAATCAACATTGTGAAAATGACTCTACTACCCAAAACAAACTACAGATTAAATGCAACCCCTATGAAACTACCAATGGCTTTTTTCACAGAACTAGAACAAAAAAATTCACAATTTGTATGGAAACACAAAAGACCCTGAATAGGCAAAGCAATCTTGAGAAAGAAAAATAGAGCTGGAGGAATCAGGCTCCCAGACTTTAGACTATACTACAAAGCTACAGTAATCAAGACAGTATGGTACTGGCACAAAAACAGAAATATAGATCCATGGAACAAGATAGAAAGCCCAGAGATAAACCCACACATATGGTCACCTTATCTTTGATAAAGGAGGCAAGAATATACAGTGGAGAAAAGACAGCCTCTTCAATAAATGGTGATGGGCAAACTGGACAGCTACATGTGAAAGATTAAATTAGAAGAGTTCCTAACACGATACACAAAAATAAACTCAAAATGCATGAAAGACCTAAGTGTAAGTCCAGTCACAATAAAACTCTTAGAGAAAACCATAAGCAGAACACTCTATGACATAAATCACAGAATTATCCTTTCTGACCCATCTCCCAGAGTAATGGATATAATAGCAAAAATAAACAAATGGGACCTAATGAAGCTTAAAAGCTTTTGCACAGCAAAAGAATCCACAAACAAGATGAAAAGACAACCCTCAGAATGGGAGAAAATATGTGCAAATGAAGCAACTGTCAAAGGATTAACCTCCAAAACATATAAGCAACTCATGCAGTTACACATCAAAAAAAAAACAAACAACCCAATCCAAAAATGGGCAGAAGACCTAAATAGACATTTCTCCAAAGAAGATATACAGATTGCCAACAAACACATGAAAAGACGCTCAGCATCACTAATCATTAGAGAAATGCAAATCAAAACTACAATCAGGTATCACTCCAGTCAGAATGGCCACCATCGAAAAATCTACAAACAATAAATGCTGGAGAGGGTGTGGAGAAATGGAACCCTCTTGCCCTGTTGGTGGGAATGTAAATTGATACATTCACTATGGAGAACAGTATGGAGGTTTCTTAAAAAACTAAAATTAGAACTACCAAACAACCCAGCAATCCCACTACCGGGCGTACACCCTGAGGAACCCATAATGCAAAAAGAATCATTTACCACAATGTTCATTGCTGCTTTATTTACAATAGCCAGGACATGGAAGCAACCTAAGTGTCCATCGACAGATGAATGGATAAAGAAGATGTGGCACATTTATGCAACGGAATATTGCTCAGCCATAAAAAGAAATGAAATTTTGTCATTTGTAGTGAGGTGTATGGACCTAGAATCTGTCACACAGAGTGAAGTAAGTCAGAAAGAGAAAAAACAGGGAGAGGGAAGTGTAAGCTGGTACGAAGTGAGAGAGTGGCATGAACATATATACACTACCAAATGTAAAATAGATAGCTAGTGGGAAGCAGCTGCATAGCACAGGGAGATCAGCTCGGTGCTTTGTGTCCACCTAGAGGGGTGGGATACGGAGGGAGAGGGAGATGCAAGTAGGAGGGGATATATGTATACCTATAGCTGATTCATTTTGTTATAAAGCAGAAACTAACCCACCATTGTAAAGCCGTTATACTCCCAAAAAAGATGTAAAAAAAATCATAATAATAAAATTCAAAAAATATTTAAATTTGTTGGATTACATTGATTTTCCGAATGTAAATGGCAAGGTAAAATATTCTGCAGAAGATCCTTCTGATTTCCACATGTGAGTCTCATCTACCAGTGCTTTACTCTAGAGCTCTCAGTGTCATTTATTCTTCATTTGCCATGAATATATTTTTTTTAAACATTCATTTGCTTCATTTTTTTTTCCATTAGGTTGCAGTAATTATAGTAGCAGAACATATTGCTAAGTATATGTGAGTACAGAAACCAAAACTGTGTGTGTACTTGGTTAATAAAGTGTTATTTAAATGATACAGAACAGCACTGTCCAATAGAACTTTCTGCAACAATGGAAATGTCCTATATCTGTACTTTCTAATGTGGTACCCCCTGGCTACAAGTGGCTAACAAGCATTTAAAATATGACTAATGTGACTGAGGAACTGAATTTTAGTTTTATTTAACACATGAATTTATATTTAAATTTAAATAATCTTGATGAATGCCTATCAGAGTGGTTAGTGCCTACCTAGAATATATTGAGGTTAATTTTTTTAAATTATCATCAAAATGAAAAATGAAATGTTATAATCTCATAAAGAAGTTTTGGACATGTTAGAATACACTGACTGTAATTTGAAAATCATCTGCTGTGGGTGATGATTTGATCAGTCTGGGTATCAATGTGCCTAGCTCTGTATATTCTCTCAACCTCATAATTTTTGAACTTATGAGGGTTTGGAAACTTTGATTCAAGAATGAACCTTGTGTATTTAAAAGGAATCACCAGAACAATGGTAATTGGAGTTTTCAAGGAAAAGATATGTAAGCAGAGAAACATGGAAAAATTGCTGCATCTCTGAATAGCACAGGCAGAGCCAGGCAGTGATAAAGCAGTGTGGTCTGTACTATGAGAGTAAAAGGGTTAAAAAGTAAAATGTGTGTTATTTGAAAATGAGTTAGAGCATTTTTTCCAGCTTTATTGAGATATATTTGGCACATAACATAGTGTTAGTTGAGGATATACAAAGTTATGATTTGATACATGCATATATTGTGAAATGATTACCACAATAAAGTTAGTTAATACACCCAATCACCATCTCACATAATTACCATTTCTTTTTTGTAATGGTAATATTGAGATTTCAGCAACATTCAAGTGTGCAATACAGTATGTTAACTATATGTACCATGCTGTACATTAGAGCATTTTTTAAGTCACTTTTTTTTGGTACTAGGCAATATTCTTTTCAGGCTTCCCCTGTGCTACATTTAGTCCTAAGGAATACAATTCCTGAAGGAAGTCCATGGCCAACTTCCAGGTCAGGCCACTTTAGTCAGTCTATATTGGGAGAGATGGTGGGAATTCAAATAGAGACTTAACAAGGATGATTCCTCTCTAGGTGTACTGGGGAATGCTTTATTGAGGGCTTACATATTACACAGTAGTACACAACATCTCAAAAAGATTTATAATTTAGTAGGGAGATAAGTTGTAAACAATCTCTTGTAATTAAAGATTCAAAAAATCATATACCTAGATCCAAATTTGTGATAAGATGATTGCAGTTCAGAAGAGAGAGAAATTTGGGTAGTCTGGAAATGCTAGGTAAGCTTCTTATACTCATGTCTCATACACTTAGAAGACATCTTAAATATTATTTAATCTTATATATCAGTGTTCATGCCCTTTTAAATTGTTTTTGAGGTGACTGACACAAGATTAAGCATTTATGCACAGCCAGTAAATTGTGATAAGATGTGAAGGAATAGAACCCAGGAAATTTTTAGTTTAAAAAGTAAAAGAATTAGGAGAAACATCAGGAAATAAAAGTCTGTGATAAAATTGAACACAAAAGAAAGCTGAGAGTTTCTACAAATGTATGCACCATAAGCATGCTTTCAGGCGATGGAGAAATATTTTTTCTTATCTGTTTGTATCAAGGTGGTAATACATGTATAGAAATCAAACATATCTGGAGGGAACAAAGGATAATAATCATAGAGACAGAATAAAAAAGAAAAAATGTGTTTTCATTGTAAATTAATGGTCTGTAAATCAATAGTCTGAATCCTCACACTGAGAAAAGAATAATATTTCCCATTGAAATATGATTTTTGATATTGTTAGACCCACAGTGTTTAGTACAAAAGGCCTATAAAATATTCAAGAGAGCAGCTCAAAGAAGTTGCCGAAACTATGATACATTCCAGCCATAAGTGTGTGGTGTGCCCTTGACCATGGCCCCACACAATGGCCTGTGGGAAGGTGAGCTACTTGCTTCTCTATAGAGTGGTCTTTAGCAGTGCCAGGACTCCTCTGCTTCCCCCAATAGATCTGACATCCTGAATGTACCCAAATAGCTATTGACCAGCTCATGTTTTGGGGTTATAAAATCTCTTGGAAGTAATGAAAGATCTATGATAAGAGACCTTGAAAACAAAGACTAAACATATTCTGCCTATTGAGAAAAATGAAGTGGAGGACAATTGAGCATCTTCTGGGCTGAATGTTTTGATAATTCATATCTTCAAAGAATACAACAGAAGAGAGACTTAAAATATTAGGAGCAATACTAAAAATGAATAAGTTAATGCATGCATTCCACTGCAAGCCATCTGAGCAGGAACTATGCCTAATTCTCTATTTTTAATATCATCACACCTTGACAATTCAAGTCTTACGAGAAGTAGACACCTACAATGAGATTAGACATGCAAGAGATTTACTGGAGGAAATGCCTGTGAAAGATGAGAGAAGAGGTGTCAAAAGTAGACAAAAAGAACCTTCAGACTGAAATAAGTCTGACACGTGAAAAAGGATAGAGTGAAGGAAGGATTGGGTAGGAAGAGACTCAGATTGAAGTTCAATACTGAGAAAGGTCGAGCCAGGTCTATGAGAAGTTTCTGAGCCAGAATTTCATTCTGCATTGGGCACCAATGTCCTGTTCTAGCCCTCACTGTGCTCAGTCATTAGCTGGGAGCAAGCATGAGGAAGCACTGCCTGGTGTGAATGCTGTGATATATTTACAGGTGTAGCAGTTAAAACCTGTCAGTCAACATCACTCCTTGAAGGAAATCTGAGGAGGACCCCTCCATGGATGATGCAGGCACATGGCACTTGGCTCAACACAAAATTTTCTTTTAAATTCTCTGCTCTTAACTAGGAGCTGAAATTTTCTTCAGTAGGGGTTTGAGAAGATTGATCTCTACCATGGTTGCTTTAACTCCTTCCCACCCCAAACCTGTTCTTCTAATTGCTTCCTACTCACCGCACATTTCTTCTGAACTTTATGTATGAGTACTAGAGACAGAAGCTTGAGGCAGATTTTAATATAGATAATCATTTTTTAAACATAAATTGCTTTAATGTGCTTTCAAGATCTTTCTGTAGGCAATATAATAAGGCTTAGTAGTTGAAGGACACAACGGATGTCCTTCTGAAATGGTCTAACCTGTAAGTATATACTAGAGCAAGGATCCATTGAACTGATGGGGTATAAAGCCAAAGGCAGCTGCCAGGATCTTGACCACAGGGTGGCAAATTCAGGCCTGCCATGTTTGGTTGGGAATGAGATATTTATCCATTGCTGCTCTGTTTTGTTTTGTTTTTTAACATCTTTATTGGAGTATTATTGCTTTACAATAGTGTGTTAGTTTCTGCTTTATAACAAAGTGAATCAGCTATACATATACATATATCCACATATCTCTTCCCTCTTGTGTCTCCCTCCCTCCTACCCTCCCTACTCCACCCCTCTAGGTGGTCACAAAGCACCGAGCTGATCTCCCTGTGCTATGCAGCTGCTTCCCACTATCAGTTTTACATTTGGTAGTGTATATAAGTCCATGCCACTCTCTCACTTTGTCCCAGCTTGCCCTTACCCCTATCTGTGTCCTCAAGTCCATTCTCTAGTAGGTCTGTGTCTTTATTCCCATCCTGCCCCTAGGTTCTTCATGACCTTTTTTTTTTTTAGATTCCATATATATGTGTTAGCATATTGTATGTGTTTTTCTCTTTCTGACTTACTTCACTCTGTATGACAGTCTCTAGGTCCATCCACCTCACAAGAAATAACACAATTTCGTTTTTTCCTATGACTGAGTAATATTCCATTGTATATATGTGCCACATCTTCTTTATCCATTCATCTGTTGATGGACATTTAGGTTGCTTCCATGTCCTGGCTATTGTAAATAGTGTTGAAATGAACATTGTGGTATATGACTCTTTTTGAATTATGGTTTTCTCAGGATATATGCAAAGTAGTGGGATTGCTAGGTCATATGGTAATTCTATTTTTAGTTTTTTAAGGAAACTTCATACTGTTCTCCACAGTGGATGTATCAATTTACATTCCTACCAACAGTGCAAGAGGGTTCCCTTTGCTCCACACCCTCTCCACCATTTGTTGTTTGTAGATTTTAAGATGGTGCCCATTCTAACTGGTGTGAGGTGATACCTCACTGTAGTTTTGATTTGCATTTCTCTAATAATTAGTGATGATGAGCAGCTTTTCATGTGCTTCTTGGCCATCTGTATGTCTTCTTTGGAGAAGTTTCTATATAGGTCTTCTGCCCATTTTTGGATAGGGTTGTTTGTTTTTTTAATATTGAGCTGCATGAGCTGTTTGTATATTTTAGAGAGAAATCCTTTGTTCATTGATTAGTTTGAAAATATTTTCTCCCATTCTGAAGGTTGTCTTTTTGTCTTGTTTAAGGTTTCCTTTGTTGTGCAAAAGCTTTTACGTTTCATTAGGTCCCATTTGTTTTTTGTTTTGTTTTGTTTTTATTTCCATTACTCTAGGAGGTGGATCAAAAAAGATCTTGCTATGATTTATGTCAAAGGATGTTCTTCATATATTTTCCTCTAAAAGTTCTACAGGGTCTGGTCTTACATTTAGGTCTCTAAACCATTTTGAGTTTATTTTTGTGTATGGTGTTAGGGAGTGTTCTAATTTCATTTCTTACATGCAGCTGTCCAGTTTTCCCAGCACCACTTACTGAAGAGACTGTCTTTTCTCAATTGCATGTCCTTGCCTCTTTTGTCATAGGTTAGTTGACCATAGACACATGGGTTTATCTCTGGGCTTTCTATCCTGTTCCATTGATCTATATTTCTGTTTTTGTGCCAGTACCATACTGTCTTGATTACTGTAGCTTTGTAGTATAGTCTGAAGTCAGGAAGTCAATTCCTCTGGCTGTTTTTTTCCCTCAAGACTGCTATGGCTATTTGTGGTCTTTTGTGTCTCCATATTAATTTTAAGGTTTTTTTCTTCTAGCTCTGTAAAAAATGTCATTGGTAATTTGATAGAAATTGCATTGAATCTGTAGATTGCTTTGGGTAGTAGAGTCATTTTCACAATGTTGATTCTTCCAATCAAAGAACATGGTATATCTCTCCATCCGTTTGTATCATATTTAATTTCTTTCATCAGTGTCTTATAGTTTTCTACATACAGTGTGTTTGTCTCCTTAGGTAGGTTTATTCCTAGGTATTTTATTTTTTTTGTTGCAATGGTAAATGGGAGTGTTTCCTGAAATTCTCTTTCATATTTTTCATCACTAGTTTATAGGAATGAAAGAGATTTCTGTGCATGCATTAATTTTGTATCATAATACTTTACCAAATTCATTGATTAGCTCTAGTAGTTTTCTGATAGCATTTTTTAGGATTCTCTATGTATAGTATCAGGTCAACTGCAAACAGTGACAGCTTTACTTCTTCTTTTCCAATTTGGATTCCTTTTATTTCCTTTTCTTCTCTGATTTCTGTGGCTACAAATTCCAAAATTATGTTGAATAATATTGGTGAGAGTGGGCAACCTGGTCTTGTGCCTGATCTTAGTGGAAATGGTTTCAGTTTTTCACCATTGAGAACGATGTTGGCTGTGGGTTTGTCATATATGGCCTTTATTATGTTGAGGTAAGTTCCCTCTATGCCTACTTTCTGCAGGGTTTTTATCATTGATAGGTGTTGAATTTTGTCAAAAGCTATTTCTGCATCTATTGAGATAATCAAATGGTGTTTATCCTTCAGCTTGTTAATATGGTTTATCACATGGATTGATTTGCGTATATGGAAGAATCCTTGCATTCCTGGAATAAACGCCACTTGATCATGGTGTATGATCCTTTTAATGTGCTGTTGGATTCTGTTTGCTAGTATTTTGTTGAGGATTTTTGCATCTATGTTCTGCATCTGTATTGGCCTGTGGTTTTCTTTTTTTGTGACATCTTTGTTTGGTTTTGGTATCAGGGTGATGGTGGCCTCATAGAATGAGTTTGGGGGTGTTCCTCCCTCTGCTATATTTTAGAAGAGTTTGAGAAGGATAGGTGCTAGCTCTTCTCTAAATGTTTGATAGAATTCGCCTGTGAAACCATCTGGTTCTGGGCTTTTGTTTGTTGGAAGATTTTTAATCTCAGTTTCAATTTCAGTGCTTGTGATTGGTCTGTTTATATTTTCTGTTATTCTCTATGTATTGATTTGAGTCTTCTCCCTTTTTTCTTGATGTGTCTGGCTAATGGTTTATCAAGTTTGTTTATCTTCTCAAAGAACCAGCTTTTAGTTTTATTGATCTTTGCTCTGGTTTCCTTCATTTCTTTTTCATTTATTTCTGATCTGATTTTTATGATTTCTTTCCTTCTGCTAGTTTTGGGGTTTTTTGTTCTTCTTTCTCTAATTGCTTTAGGTGTAAGGTTATGTTGTTTATTTGAGATGTTTCTTGAAGTAGGATTGTATTTCTATCAACTTCCCTCTTAGAACTGCTTTTGCTGCATCCCATAGCTTTCAGGTGGTTGTGTTTTCATTGACATTTGTTTCTAGGTATTTTTTGATTTCCTCTTTGATTTCTTCAGTTATCTCTTGGTTATTTAATAGTGTATTTGTAGCCTCCATGAGTTTGTATTTTTTTACAGCTATTTCCCTGTAATTGATATCTAGTCTCATAGTGTTCTGGTTGGAAAAGATATTTGTTACGATTTCAATTTTCTTATATTTACCAAGGCTTCATTTGTGACCCAAGATATGATATTACCTGGAGAATATTCCATGAGCACTTGAGAAGAAAGTGTATTCTGGTTTTTTTGGATGGAATGTCCTATAAATAACAATTAAGTCCATCTTGTTTAATGTAACATTTAAAGCTTGTCCTGCCTTATTTATTATCATTTTGGATGATCTGTCCATTGGTGAAAGTGGAGTGTTAAAGTCCCCTACTATGATTATGTTACTGTTGATTTCCCGTTTTATGGCTGTTAGCATTTGCCTATGTATTGAGGTGCTCGTATATTGGGTGCATAAATATTTACAATTGTTGTATTTTCTTCCTGGATTGATCCCTTGATCATTATGTAGTGTTCTTCTTTGTCTCTTGTAATAGTCTTTATTTTAAAGTCTATTTTGCCTGATATGAGAATTGCTACTGCAGCTTTCTTTTGATTTCGATTTTCATGGAATATCTTTTTCCATCCCCTCACTTTCAGTCTGTATGTGTCCCTAGGTCTGAAGTGCGTCTCTTGTAGAGAGCATATATACGGGTCTTGCTTTTGTATCCATTCAGCCAGTCTATGTCTTTCGCTGGAGATTTTAATTCATTTACATTTAAGGTAATTATCAATATGTATGTTCTTATTACCATTTTCATAATTGTTTTGGGTTTGTTATTGTAGGTCTTTTCCTTCTCTTGTGTTTCCTGCCTAGAGAAGTTCCTTTAGCATTTGTTGTAAAGCTGGTTTGGTGGTGCTGCATTCTCTTAACTTTTGCTTGTCGATAAAGGTTTTAATTTCTTTGTCAAATCTGAATGAGGTCCTTGCTGGGTAGAGTAATCCTGATTGTAGGTTTTTCCCTTTCATCACTTAAAATATGTCCTGCCACTCCCTTCTGCCTTGCAGAGTTTCTGCTGAAAGATCAGCTGTTAACCTTATGGGGATTCCCTTGTATGTCATTTGTTAGTTTTCCCTTGCTGCTTTTAATATTTTTTCTTTGTATTTAACTTTTGATAGATTGATTAATATGTCTTGGCCTGTTTCTCCTTGGATTTATCCTGTATGGGATTCTGGACTTCCTGGACTTGATTAACCATTTGCTTTCTCATATTAAGGAAGTTTTCAACTATAATTTCTTCAAATATTTTCTCAGTCCCTTTCTTTTTCTTGTCTTTTCTGGGACGCCTATAATTCGAATGTTGGTGTGTTTAATGTTGTCCCAGAGGTCTCTGAGACTGTCCTCAATTCTTTTCATTCTTTTTTCTTTATTTTGCCGTGTGGTAGTTATTTCCACTTTTTCTCTTGTAGGTCACTTACCCATTCTTCTGCCTCAGTTATTCTGCTATTGATTCCTTCTAGAGAATTTTTATTTCATTTATTGTGTTGTTCATCATTGTTTGCTTCCTCTTTAGTTATTCTAGGTCTTTGTTAAATTTTTCTTGTGTTTTCTTCTTTCTATTTGCAATATTTTGGATAGTCTTTACTATCATTTCTCTGAATTCTTTTTCAGGTAGACTGCCTATTTCCTCATTATTTGTTTTGTCTGGTAGGTTTTTACCTTGCTCCTTCATCTGCTGTGTATTTCTCTGTCTTCTCATTTTGCTTAACTTACTGTGTTTGGGCTCTCCTTTTCTCAGGTTCAGGTTTGTAGTTCGCACTGTTTTTCGTGTCTGCCCCCAGTGGGTAAGGTTGGCTCACTTGTTTGTGTAGGCTTCCTAGTGGAGGGGACTGGTGCCTGTGTTCAGGTGGATGAGTCTGGCTCTTGTCTTTCTGGTGCACCAGACCACACATGGTGGTGTGTTTTTGGGGTGTCTGTGACCTTATTATGATTTTTGGCAGCCTCTCTGCTAATGGGTGGGATTGTATTCCTGTCTTGCTAGTTGTTTGGCATGGGGTTTCCAGCACTGGAACTTGATGGTCTTTGAGTGGAGCTGGGTCTTAGCTTTGAAATGGAGATCTCTGGGAGAGCTTTTGTCATTTGATATTATATGGGGCCAGCAGCTCTCTGGTGGACAAATGCCCTGAACTCGGCTCTCCCAACTAAGAGGCTCAGGCCTGACACCTGGCTGGGACAACAAGACCCTGTCAGCCACACAGCTCAGAGGAAAAGGGAGAAAAAAAGAAAGAATAAAATAAAATTTAAAAAGTAAGATAAAATAATATAAAGAAGTTACTAAAATAAAAATAATTTTTTAATAAAAGAAAGAAGAAAAGAAAGAAATGTGCAACCAAACCAATAAACAAATCCACCAATGGTAACAAGTGCTAAAAACTATACATAAAAAAAAAAAAAAAACTGAGAGAAACCTAGGACAAATGGTAAAAGCAAAGCTACACAGACAAAATCACAGAAAGAAGCATACACTTACACCCTCATATAAAGAGAAAAAGGAAAAGAAATATATACATATAAAAAACATAGGAAGAGAACAACCAAATCAATAAGGAAATCTACCAATGATAATAAGCTCTAAATACTAAACTAAGATAAACATAAAACCAGAAACAAATTAGATGTCAAAAACAAACCCAAATTCTACAGTTGCTCCCAAAGTCCACTGTCTCAATTTTGGGATGATTCATTGTCTATTCAGGTATTCCACAGATGCAGCATACATCAAGTTGATTGTGGAGATTTAATCCACTGTTCATGAAGCTGCTGGGAGAAATTTCCCTTTCTATTCTTTGTTTGCACAGCCTCTGGGGTTCACCTTTGGATTTGGGCCCCTCTTCTGTGTGTAGGTCACCTGAGAGCATCTCTTCCCCAACCCGACAGGACGGAGTTAAAATAGCAGCTGATTAGTGGCCTCTGGCTCATGCAGGCTGGGGGTTGGGGGGAAGGAGGGGTATGGAATGCGTTTCGACCCTGTGGCGGCAGAAGCCAACATGACATTGCAACAGCCTGAGGCGTGCTGTGTGTTGTCTCAAAGAAGTTATCCCTGGATCACAGGATTCTGGCAGTGGTGGCTGCACAGCCTCCCAGGAGGGGAGGTGTGGATAGTGACCTGTGCTTGCACACAGACTTCTTGGTGGCTGCAGCAGCAGCCTAAGCATTTCATTCCCGTCTTTGGTGTCTGTGCTGAGAGCTGTGGGTCAAACCCGTCTCTTCAACTTGTGTAGACAGTGCTCTGAATTCCCTCTCCCAGCACAGCCTGAAACTATGGTCTCTTGCTTCTTAGGCAGTTCCAGACCTTTTCCTGGACTCCCCCCAGGCTAGCTATAGTGCACTAGCTCTCTTCAGGCTGTGTTCAAGCAGCCTACCCCAGTCCTCTCCCTGGGATCTGACCTCAAAAGTCAGAGCCTCAGCTCCCAGCCACCACGTGCCCCGGCAGGTGAGTAGACAAGACTCTCAGGCTGGTGAGTGCTGGTCGGCACTGAGCCTCTGTGCCAGAATTTCTCCACTTTGCCCTCTGCACCCCTGTTGCTGTGCTGTCCTCCATGGCTCTGAAGCTTCCCCCCCGTCCAGCCCCCATCTCCGTCAGTGAAGGGACTTCCTAGTATGTGGAAACTTTTCTTCCTTCACAGCTCCCTCCCAGATGTGCAGGTCCTGTCCCTATTCTTTTGTCTCTGTTTTTCCTTTTTTCTTTTGCCCTACCCAGGTATGCAGGGAGTTTCTTGCCTTTTGGGAGGTCTGAAGTATTCTGCCAGCATTCAGTAGGTGTTCTATAGGAGTTGTTCCACATGTAGATGTATTTTTGATGTATCTGTGGGGAGGAAGATGATCTCCATGTCTTACTCCTCCGCAATCTTGAAGGTCTCCTCTAAATTTTATTATTCAGTAGTTGTATTTTATTTAATTTGTTATAATTTTGATTTTCAAAGTTAAATATGAGCCATAGGTATAAGTTTATGGCTAGTTTCTATATACACATAATTAAATAACACCAAAATAAATATTATTTGTCAACACTGAGGGTACTCTAAAATTTACTTTTGTTTAAGGGAGGTCTGTCCATTATATAAGTGTAAGAAACACTGAGCTAACATGCAAAGGATATTAATAGCTGAGAGCAACATTTGAATTGTGCATGATTAGCACTCCCCAAAATCTGTGTGTTACTCTGAATTTTTCTTCAAGGCTTTATGTATTTGCATTCTAAGTTTATTCAATTTAACTTCATTGAGTCTCCATCTATACTTGTACTCAAGCTTCTATTTTCAGCACTATAAATGATGAGATCCATAGTCTATTTAGGAAAAACAAAGGTCATTTCACACCCTGTAAATGGTTTTAAAATATTCTGAACAGCAGAGAACCTGCAATCTCCTTCTCTTGGAGAGGTTGTAGGGGCCAGGTGGAGAAAGCACCAGGATCCTTAATGATCCTTAGTCTCCAGCTCATTCTTCTCGTACCTGATGTAGTTACATGTTCAGTGTTCAGTCTCAGAACATTCAACACCTTTGCTTTATTTGTGCATCTTCCGGGATAATATTTGTTAGTTTACTTCATCTTCACTATCAAGCATGTGCAGTGGAAAACAGAATGAGATATCAAGTCAGGCTTCACAATTTTCCATGGAAATTCAGAGGTTACATTTAAGTTATTTGAACATCTTTGCTCATAAAATAAGTCATACTTTATGGGATTGAGTACTGGGAATATCACTCTGCAATTTTCTAAGTCAAGCAAGGAGGCTTGATGCTTTTTTATATATTCCTCTTTTTGGACTCTAAAGCACAAAACGGAATTCACAGAAGAGCAGAATGAAATTCCATAAGCCACATCAAAGAAGTAGGATGTAATCTTCACTGAAAAAGCATTTCTATTTCTGTAGGAATGAATCTGGCCATGAAAATAACATAATGTGTCACACAAATACACACAAACACACACAATTATATGTACATATCTTATATGAGAAAACAGAATAATGCAGACATGTATATATTACATATATGTATTTCTATATATTTAAATCTTCCTTAGTTTTCTGAGCAATCATTAGAGTGTTACATTAATTAGAAGTGGCATAATGAACTTTGCCATTTATTAGCTTTGTTTTTTATCTCGTGTTTAATTAAATAAAATCCTAAATATTTGTAGGTAACCTCACATGGGTTTTAGTTATGATTTAAGGTAAAGATCCCAACTCCCCCTGCCTTTCTGCTTTCATGGTAATTAAATTTTGATAAAAGTTTCATTGCAGAGTGAAATTCTTTGACTATGCTATCACTGATCTACAGAGTATTAATAGGATATTTGCTTAAAGATATTTCACAAACTGAACTGTGGAAATAGCTGTGCCATTGCTATGCCATTTCCTAGATAGGCTATCAGTATTGAAAATTCAAGATTAATTTATTCTGATTACAGTGAAATATTCCCAAGTAACAAGAAGCTGTGTATTTTGCATAGTGAGTTTGGAAGACCCATTACAGACACTTCCTCCCCATCTCCTTAACATTGACCCCCAATCCCACCACTTTATGGGTTTCTATATTCTGAGCTACTACTGGCTTTCAAGGAAAAAAGTTATGAATATCGTCTCTCGTGGTTTCAGTGTTGGTAGCAGGTAAATGTAGATGTTCTCATATAAAATGCTTCCATAGCTAATATTTTTAAAGATAACTACTAATATAAACTGATCTGAAGTAATACTTGTCAATTTGGAAGTAAGAAGTTTGGCAGTCACCCTGCTAAACAGTCTACAGATCATTTTGGATGAAGTCATTTACAAATTAATGTGGCCCTCAACATTTCCTTCATCCTCCCCTTGTCCACCTATACACTTAATTTTTCCTATAATATTCACCTCCTTTTATTTTCTAAGCTAAAATAATTTAGCTCTCCCCCTTCATAAACATTAATCTAAATAGACATTTCTCCAAATAAGACATACAGATGACCAAAAAGCACGTAAAAAGATGCTCAACATCTCTAATTATTAGAGAAATGCAAATCAGAACTACAATGAGGTATCACCTCACACTAGTCAGAATGACCAACATCAAAAAAATAAATGCTGGAGAGGGTGTGAAGAAAAGGAAACCTCCTACACTGTTGGTGGGAATGTAAATTTGTACAACCATTATGGAGAACAATATGGAGTTTCATTAAAAAACTAAATATAGAACTACCATATGATCCAGCAATGCTACTCCAGGGCATATATCTGGAGAAAGACATAATTTGAAAAGATACATGCACCACAATGTTCAATGCAGCACTATTTACAATAGCCAAGGCATGGAAACAACCTAAATGTCCATCGGCAGAGGAGTGGATAAAGAAGATGTGGTACATGTATACAATGGAATATTACTCAGCCATTAAAAAGAATGAAATAATGCCATTTGCAGCAACATGGATGGACCTAGAGATTGTCATACTGTCACCTCTGTCAGACAGAGAAAGACAAATATCATATGATATCACTTAAATGTGGAATCTAAAAAAATGGTACAAATGAACTTATTTACAAACAGAAATAGAGTCACAGATGTAGAAAAAAAACTTATGGTTACCAAGGGGAAGAGTGGGAGGGATAAAATGGGAGATCAGGATTGACATATACACACTACTATACATAAAATACATAACTAATAAGGACATACTCTATAGCACAGGGAACTCTACTCAATACTCTATAATGAACTATATGGGGAAAGAATCTGAAAAACAGTAGATATGTGTATATGTATAACTGATTCACTTTGCTGTACACCTGAAACCAACACAACAATGTAAATCAACTCTACTCTAATAAAAATTATTTTTTAATAGTAGAAAAAAATAGATCTATTACACTCCACATACCCCCTCAATCTCATTGTTTTGCAGAATCAAGGCACACCTAAAGAGTGATAGGAAAAAAATATTTTTTTTAGTAAAAACTTCTTCCTGATCTTTATGGGCAACATCCTGGATGTTAGACTATTTTCATGCTGATTCAGAACAAATACATGAGGCCATATGTATTTACCTGTAATACTGGGGAGTCTGATTTGGCAACAAAACACAAGAACCCAGAAGTTTCTAAATCTAATGTCAACTCTGGGAGAAACTAATCTCAAATTCCCACATTTTTCACATTTAAAACTTGAAGTGGGGTGAATGGGAGGCAGCCCATAAAAACCATAGTAAGTAATTCTGTAAGTATAATAGGAAAGCAACAAGAATGCAAAACAACCCCAAACTTATGTGATTTCATACTCCCAAAAATTTTTAAGATTTTCTTGTTATAGCTTTCTCTTGAATTTTCAGAGTTTTTTCTTTTAGAGAAAATTTAAGGTTAATGTGTTCAATAACACATGAAGAGTGATGAGAAGAATAGGTGCCCAAGGTGCAAACTGCACATGACACAAATCACCTCATTTGGCATTTAAAGATCATTAAACAGCATCACCTCAGAGCCACATCACACATTAAAGGTAAAAAGACATCCTAGGCTGTCTGAAATAAACCCATACATGTATACAGAAGGGTTGGCAGCAGAATAAGGGAGGAAATGGGAGAAATGAAGGAGCACCTACATTTGCTGAGTGCCTTTCACAGGCTAGGTGCTCTGTAATCCTCACCACAGCACCCTGTATTCACACCAGTCTTAGCACTGCCCACAGGAGTGGCGGTTGTTTACTTATCTGTCTTCGCCACTAGATTGTAAATTCACTGAGGATAAGATAAAATATTATTTAATATCTACTTGTGACAATACATTACCTACAGTGACCAGCACAAAACAGGCAATCAATACAGATTTGTTGACTGAATGAATAAGGCCATGTTCTAACAATTAATATTCCCAGGAGATGAAGAGGAGACAAAGCCTGAGAGCAATTTAATTTACCCAGGTCACAGAGATCAGACAATTTAGTAAGTAGCTGAAAAGGGTACAAATCCAAGCCTGTTTGACTTCAGAGAACAAAGCTTTCTATGACACCATGCTGCTTCACAGAAACCAAAGTAGGACCAAGCCTCAGAGAAAGGTCTCAGATTTTTGATGGAAAGATGGCAGTAGGAGAAAAAAGTTACACATCCCTGCCTGAAACTGAAAAATCTCAGAGAAGTAAAAGTGGATAATTCTGTCTGGGTATAGTCCACACTAGGATAAAATCAGAGCATCAGGGTGGGGATAGTCTTGTATTTTTGTCCTGGTAGCTTCTTCAATAATATCTTTTCCTCTCCAACAGCTCATGTTTGTTTCCTTTTCTTTGTTTCTCTTCTCCCTCTCTCATCACAGCTTCTTTCGTTGTGTATTTCAAAATTCCAGGGAGACAACTCTATACAAGGGTCAGAAGAAGCAGTCAAGAGGTCATGGATGATAGCACAGACTATGGAGTCCAGATGCCAAGTTCCATCCCAACTCAACCTTATTCTAACCAGGTGACATTGGGCAAATTATTTAATCTCTCACTGTCTCAGTTGCTTCATCTGGGAAATGAGGCTCTTAATAATACAACCTAGCTATTGTTATAGGAACTAAAAGAGTTAATACATATCAGTTGCTTAGCACAGTATCTGGCACAAAGTAGGAACTTAATTAAGGGTAGCTATTACCATGCTCTTAGCCCTGAATTCAGGAGCAGAGCCAGCTGCATGCATACTACAGCCCATTAATCCCCAAATATATCTGTCATATTCCAGACTAGGCTTGATACATAGGATCCAACAGGAGCTTTTCTCTCAAAGGCAGCAGTGAAGTGTCTCTGGAGGTAAATGAAATAAATCTGGATCATTTCTTCTATCTTCTGATTTAAATGGCCAATGGTTTGGGACATTGGCAGGTGTAGTTGGGGGTCTTTTCCTCCATACAAATCACTACATGCCAAAGCCTCTCCTGTGTCTGGATAGAGAAACAAAAAGAACAGTCTTTCTTTGTTGTTCTCTGAGCATGTGCCTTTCTAATAGTATCACAAGTTCATTTCAATCCAAGAATGAATCCCTCCACCCTTCAATCTGGAGAGCTGAGGACTAGAGGTAAGGGAGAGTGCCTATAGACAGGAAACCAGCCAAATTTATTTGGAGCCATTTTCTTAGCTATGAGTCATCATCAGCAAGAGCAATGATTAGGGCAGGAGAGGGGCTAGATTAACTAAACAGAAGCTTTTCTTTCTAATGTAACAACATCCAGAGGTATGCAGTCCAGGCCTTGTGCAACTGCAATGCCAGTTATTGGGTTAAAGACCACAGAAGAATAAGTGAGGGAAAATGGCAGAGGACAGAAGGTTGAAAAAACAAGCAAGCACAACATATTTCCTAAAAGGGAACCCTCCTGCACTGTTGGTGGGAATGTAAATTGATAAAACCCCTATGGAGATTCGTTAGAAAACTAAAAATAGAACTACCATATGACCCAGAAATCCCACTACTGGGCGTATACCCTGAGAAAACCATAATTCAAAAAGATACATGTACCACAATGTTCATTGAAGCACTATTTACAATAGCCAGGACATGGAAGCAACCTAAATGTCCATTGACAGGTGAATGGATAAAGAAGATGTGACACATATATACAATGGAATATTACTCAGCCATAAAAAGGAATGAAATTGACTTGTTAGTCATGAGGTGGATGGACCTAGAGACTGTCATACAGAGTGAAGTAAGTCAGAGAAAAACAAATATCATATGCTAACACATATACATGGAATCTAAAAAAGTGGTATTGATGAACCTAGTAGCAGGGCAGGAATAAAGATGCAGACGTAGAGAACGGACTTGAGAACACAGAATTGGAAGGGGAAGCTGGGACAAAGTGAGATAGTAGCATTGACATATATACACTACCAAATGTAAAATGGATGGCTAGTGAGAAGCTGCTGCATAACACAGGGAGATCAGCTCGATGTTTTGTGATGACCTAGGGGAGTGGGGTAGGTAGGGTAGGAGAGAGGCTCAAGAGGGAAGGGATATGGGGATATATGTATACATATAGCTAATTCACTTTATTTTACAGCAGAAACTAACACAACATTGTAAAGCAATTATATTCCAATATAGATATAAAAAAATATTAGGTTTGGTCACATAATTATTGTTCATAATCAATTATGCTTACATACAAAAAATATATAGCATATGATTCAACCTAATGTGGCATATGGCAACCACTAGCTGAAAGAGAGCCTGGGAGAAAGGGTGTTTATCTGAACCTATTGCCCCTCTGAACAGAATCAAAGCTCTGTTAATGAGTGAATGGCTAAACAAATACTGAGTAAGTAACTAGCAGTGTCTCCCATGTTCACCAAAGAGAAAGTCTGTATATTGAATGTATTTCCTAATCAGATTTTTTCTAAAATAGCCGAGACACTATGACTTAGGAGAACAATGATGAAAAGTATTCCCTCAATGGAATAGAATAATCCTGCATTTTAGCAGAGCATGTGCCCAGAGGCAGGGTAAAATTAAATGAATTAATAAACACAAATATAATCCTGCAAAAGCAGAGTCCTATTACAGCAATGACTTGTGCTGCCAGCTTCCTATCCTTTCATCTCCACTTGCCAAAGATGACCAAATGGCTAATACAAACTTACCTTACTACTTGGGTTCCAAGGAAAAGATTCAAAAGATTCCCAAGGAAAGAGTGATGGTACTCAGAGAATCAACTTGCAATTATTTTTCAGCAACAACAACATAAAAGAAAATGCAGATTCCATTGAGCGAAAGAGAGAGAGAGAGGGAGGGAGGGAGACATGTTGAGATTACATACAAGAGTTTGAGGGAAAGGCAAATGGGCAACACAGCAAAGATAAGCTGAAAGAGACAAAGAAAGGAATTTGAAAAATCACTGTAGAAAGGTAATAAGTAAGATGGATAATGGGATTTAGCAACTCACACAAAAGGATCATGGAAAACGGAAGAAAGGCAATCAAACACAAATGATAGACATGAAAGGTATTTCATGAGATGAAACATACAAATAATTGCTATGTATAAAAAAAGTTACAAAAACAAAAATTAACTCTTTAAGAAATATTTCTACTTGGGTTAATGTTGAGAACTATATTCCCTAAAAAAAAATCTCTGTACTAAAAAATTATAAATTCAGAATAAAATATGATTTTTAAAAAACTTATAAATATAGAGCTGAAGTAGCAAAACCATAAAGGAAATTCTCAAACACCAAAATAAGTAGATGATCAGAGAGGGAGAGAGAGAGATGTCTAAGCAATAAAAATCAAATAGAATGAGGAGTTTAAACTAGAATAAAGCTTCAGGTGTCCTGAAGTCATTGACAGGTATCTAGGATGGCAGAGTCTGAGTTTTAATGATCCAGAGGACAAATATAAGGTATTAGATATGAGAAAAGTGAAATTCTTTTAACTCCTGGATTAATTGGGAAAAAAGGAAATAAATAATAAAAGAGAAAATAGGACAATAGAAAACATAAATGAAACTATAGAAATAAATTTTAAAATATATCCACAATTGGCAAATGAACTGGTTTCATTTTTAGAGTCTACTTTATAAGAGATAAACCTAAAATACACAGAAAAAATTTAAAGTAATAGAAAAATATTATAGCAAAATATCTTTTAAAATAAATCTATATTAATCAGAAAAAAATGGACTGTAAAACAGAAAACGTTCTTTAGGACAAGGAGGACTTGGCATAATGATAATAAGTGCAATTAATAAGAATGCATTTAATAAGATAGATTTAAATTATATAAAGCTCTGTTAACACAAAACATGAAAATATTGGTAAGTCCACCTTCAAAGTGGGAAATTTCCACATATTTTCTCAGTAATTGATACAATAAGCTGACAAAAAATAAGCAACACAATTAGTAAACTGGATCCATGGATAATATGCCAAACTCTGTTCCCAGGAGAGGAATAATTTTCTCTCAAGCACTGGAATATTTCAGAAAATGAAACAGGTGGAGCCATCAAACTCATCTCAATATATATCAAAGAATTATTATACACAGTCCATGTTCTCTGATAGATGCAATTAAGTTGGAAATTAATTTTAAAAAGAAATCACTTTTAAAATATATATGTAGAGAAATTAATGCATTCCTTAAAAACTCAGGGATTAAAGATGAAATCACAATATAATTAGAAAACATTTATAATTAAATGGTACCAAATATGATACATATCCTATATACAGGTATATAGCCAAAGCAGTACTTAGAGTAAAAATTATAACCTTAATTACATCTATTAGAAAATGGAAATGAAAAATTAGACAGCAAAACACTAACCTTAAGTTATAAAAAACACAGAAAAACTTAAGGAAATAGGAGAGATAAAAGTAAAAATTAATGTTTTAAAGAAATATTGTTTGAAACATGGGAGACCAATGTTAATATTGAATACTTAAAGACACATAAAGTACTCAATCTGTCAAAATTGATCATGAAAAATAGGATAGAAGGTAAAATTAAATATTAGAAAGGGACATATTATAGATAGAGTAGGTATTCAATCAAATAAGAATACTATGCACAATTTTATGCTATCCAAATTGAACACACAACTGAAATTCACCACCTCCTAGAAAAATGGTACTTATAAAACTGAATGTAAGAAGAAGTAAAAAACTTTAAAAGATCTCTAATCATTTTAAAATATAAAATGATAGTTCAAAATCTACACACACACACACACACACACACACACACACACACACACACACAAAGTCCAGACAGTTTCACAGATGAATTCTACCAAACATTAAAGAACAAATAATTCCCATCATAGAGAAACTCTTAAAGATGATAAAAAATGAAAAAAAAAATTCCTTTTATGAAGTTAAAATTTTTTGACATTAACATAATCATAGTTCCAAAATCTAACTGGAAATAAAATTAAAATCCAGTATGATTATCATAGAAACACTAAAAGCTTACTTGAAATTAGTGGACATGAAGTTAAAGTGAAATCACCCTTCATGATTTTGTGTTTCCCCAGCTACATTCAGTTTCACGAATGCTGGTGCAAAGCATGTCGACAGTTAAATTTAACCAGGCTGGTGGTTTTGCCAAACACACTGGAAGGAGCAAAAGGAGGAAAGGAGTTGAGGGCATATGAAAGGGAGTCATTATAATGACAGGTCACAGAATTTTTCTGAATAAGAAAGAAAGGACGTCAACATATGAGGGATGGTTAAAAAGGCCTAGGAGCAATGAACTGTAGTCCCTGAGGGAAATTAAAAATTAACTTTATCCATAATCCTCACAAGTGGGAAAGGCAATATAATAATCACATTCATGCATGATGAACCTGAGACTCAGGTATGTTAATGGACTTTTCTAAAATAAGTATATATACTGAGTAATTAACAGAGTTTTCACTCCAACCTGAATACTCTGGCTCAAGGTCACTTTGTTGGTCCTACTCCATTATTCTGCAGCCCTATCCTACACTGGCTTTCAGATCTTCCTGATCTTCCTAGTTATTGCTATTTCTCAGGGGTTAATTCTCCCCTAGGGTCAACTCAGGATTACCACATCATCAGATATTGTTAAGGCTAGGACATTATTGTTATTTTACCAGTGTTTCAAATTCTAATTTTACAAAATAAATATTTACTTTCAGAAGAGAGGAAACATCTTTTACAAAATAAAATTAGTTCTATTGCCATAAAATATTAACTTCATAATGGATAAGAATGGAAATTGCAAGCCAATATTCTCAAAATCCGTTCATATTCTATTACAATTTAATTTTCCTTCAATCTTTCTCCTCCATTCACAAGGTCCTTTTCCTCCTTTTTGGAATGTTAAATTTTGAACACACTATTTACTACTGACAGTTTTGTTGTTTCTTGGTTCTGTATAACTGTTTGACTAAAAGTGCCAAGAATTTTCTTCCCTAGGTGCCTATAAATCTCCTCATAATGTCTATTATTTTGGCAACCTTCCTCTGCCTTGCTAATCTTACCAAGAATTCCTTCAAGGTCATCAAACTTGAAATATGTATTTGTAATCACTATGTAATAAGATCTTCAGAAAGGGGGGACTTGTTTGGACATTTTTTTAATACAAACTGACATTTATTCTTCTGCCAGTATCCATAAATAAGAACAGGTGCAATTTATGTGTGTTTTATCATTCAGAAAATTGATAAAAATGACTAGAGAGTTGTCTCTTAAGTAAACCAGTTATCATTTAGTTTCTGGGTCAGAAAATGTATAGTGGTTACGTTGATTTATCTTCTACTGCTGTGTGCCAGTTTCTTTGTATCATCTGTTTCCTAAGTGTAACCCATCAACTTTGAGAGACACACTTTCAGGATCAACAAAAACAGCAATGCGTTAACATCTTTGAGGGCGTTTATCACATAGGTAAAAATCAAGAGCAAATTCCTTCTAAAATTATGTTTCTAAAATATTATTGTAAAGGAACAAAAAGTGCTCTAGAGAAATAAAAGCAAAATACATTTTATAATTGGAAAGTAGAATTCTGACTGTCCTCACTGTCCAAATGGAGGTCCTAAGAAGAATCTGTGTTTATAAAACACTGCTTTTATCTTGATATTTTCTCCTTTTTTGTCACTCCTAAAAGGCCTTATTTGCTTCTTATTTTCATTTCTCCTCCCTATTCCACCATATAATTTTTTCTTACACTTACTTACTTTTGTTTTCTCAGTAGTTTACTCTACTTGATTTTCTATACAATACTAAATACCTACCAGTTCTGTAAAACTCGTTTCATATTGCTTTAACGTGTGATTTTTCTCAAACCCCAGATGCAGTAAATGTGAATCACTGTGCCACGTGGAAATTCCAGTCTCTAGATTTGTTTGTTTAAGACAACTTAAATGCTTGCAGAGGCAGCTCCACTTTCATCTAGGAAAACAAGTTCAATGATCATTGTAAGGTGAGAGCAAAAAAGAAATAATCCATCAACTGTCTGCCAGTGGCTCGTCATAGTACCTCTCACCACCAAGGAGTCAATGCTGGAGGGAGGGGTTGTCAAAGAGAGTGAGAATGGAGAATTGACAACTTATGTTCCTATGAAATTATTGCTGAAACAGAGGTAGAAAAATACTATCAAGCAAATGTTTCAAATAGGAGACAGCTGCACACAAGAGACAACTCTGAGAGCTTTTGTCACAATAAAATGTATTTTAAAAGAGGAGAGTGTTTCTTAGAATTCTGAGCTTCTAGAGGGATCAAATCAAAGAGATCTGAAAAGCTGTGACTAAAGCAGAAAAAGCAATTTGACATTACCCAAGATTTACCAAAAAAAATTTTAACATATACATTGTTCTGAAAATTCATTATCCTTCTTCTCTAACTCAGAAATGTATATGGTGTATTTAGGAGAAGACGAAGGTTACAAGGTGAGAAGCAGCTTAGTGTAATCCCAACCAAACCACATGGCAGTTCCACAGTTTTGAGGAAGCATGAAATGGATGTTGGTGAGCTAATCCCAATGTCCACTACAACCCTATATCTACAGATCATCTGCAGATGTATAGGAGTTTGGGGAAGTAAAGGGAACTAAGAGAGAAATCTTAGGGAAACAGGATTCCTACTTTGGGGAAATACTATGTTTTGATGTCCCCTAAGCTTTACTTCCACTGAAGGGCATGCTCAAAAGAGACCATAGTGCTTAGATGCATAATACTGGCAAGAATTCTGCTGCCAGCCCAGGTAGCATATGCCTTTGAGCTTAATACTGGCAGTCCCTAAGGATACTGTTTTATTTCTACCATTTGATGGGACCTGTGAAGGCCTGGAATATTAGAGTTCCCTTTTGAGGAGTGAAGTACATGAAAAATTAATCAAGGAGAATGCAGAAATTCTCTATCTAAACTGAGCTGATAATAGATAGCAGTTTGTAGAGCTGTTCACTGGACGCTGGACAAACATCCTTGAAAATATCAAAATAAAGGGCATCCAGTGACTAACTTTGCAAATGAGTAGAAACACAAAATAACATGGAGAATTGTCTCCCAAAACTGCCTTTCACTAATGGATGTCCAGGAGATTAATTCTCTTCCAAAAATATTCATAGACCCCCACCACACTTTCTACCCTCAGAAAGAGGTTGTCTAAAAACATATATTCAAATGCACTTTTCAGAACCTGATGCAATTTTTATCTCCTCATGCTCTTATCTACCATTTTACAATAACTGAGTAACTCTATTTCATAGTAAAATGCTCCATAAAATTTACTGAGTCTTTTTATATGCCAGGCATCTTGCCAAGCATGCTACATGCCTTACATCATGTAAAGCTTGCAATGAACTTATAACTGAAATATTATTATCCCTATCTTATAAATAAAGAAACAAGACTTCCAGTCAAGATTGCATGGTGAATTCTCTGTGAGCTACATACACTCACACACACATACACATAGGCACACATTCATGCACATACACATATTCAGCCGGCTGCTACTGATATTCAAAAAGAGTTGAAAAAATTTAAAAAGAAACATTATAAATATGTAACCTTTATAAAATACAAAATTAATACTTTTACATACCTGGAAAGTAACAAAAATAAAAAGCAGTAGGTAGAGGTAAAGACAACTTCTTGGGTTCCACATCTGAAACTAGGCAATGGAATTTAACTCCTAAAGGGGATTGGAACTAAAATTGCTCCCAAACATGGTGAGGTTCCAGAGCCAAATTCATAACTTAAAATAGGGTCCATTCTTTGAGAAGATAAACAAAATTAATAAACCATTAGCCAGACTAATCAAGAAAAAAAGGGAGAAGACTCAAATAAACAGAATGAGAAATGAAAAAGGAGAAGTAAGAACTTACACTGCAGAAATACAAAGGATCATGAGAGATTACTACAAGGAACTATATGCCAATAAAACAGACAACATGGAAGAAACGCAAATTCTTAGATAAGGACAACCTCCCAAGACTGAATGAGGAAGAAATAGAAAACACGAACAGACCAAACACAAGCAGTGAAATTGACACTGTGATTAAAAATCTGCCAGCAAACAAAAGTCTAGGACCAGATGGCATCACTGGTGAATTCTATCAAACATTTAGAGAAGAGCTAACACCCATCCTTCTCAAACTCTTCCAAAATATAGCAGAGGGAGGAACACTCCCAAACTTATTCTATGAGACCACCACCAACCTGACACCAAAACGAGACAAACATGTCACAAAAAAAGAAAATTATAGGCCAATATCCCTGATGAATATAGATGTAAAAATCCTCAACAAAATACTAGCAAACAGAATCCAACAACACATTAAAAGGCTCACACATTATGATCAAGTGGGACTTATCCCAGGAATGCAAGGATTCATCAAACTATGCAAAGTAATCAATGTGATACACCATATTAACAAACTGAAGGACAAAATCCATATGATCATCTCAATAGATGCAGAAAAAGCTTTTCACAAAATTCAACACCCACTTATGAAAAAAACTCTCTAGAAAGTGGGCATAGACGGAACCTATCTCAACATAATAACAGCCATATATGACAAACCCATAGCCAACATCATTCTCAATGGTGAAAAAGAGAAAGCATTTGCTCTAGGATCGGGAAGAAGACAAGGATATCCACTCTCACCACTATTATTCAACATAGTTTTGGAAATTTTAGTCTCGGCAATCAGAGAAGAAAAAGAAATAAAAAGAATACAAATTGGAAAAGAAGAAGTAAAACTGTCACTGTCTGCAGATGACATGATACTATACATAGAAAATCCTAAAGATTCCATCAGAAAACTGCTAGAGCTAATCAATGACTTTGGTAAAGTAGCAGGATACAAAATTGATGCCCAGCAATCTCTTGCATTCCTATACACTAACAAAGAAAAATCAGAAAGAGAAATTAAAGAAACACTCCAATTTACCATTGCAACAAAAAAAAATAAAATACCTAGGAATAAACCTACCTGAGGAGACAAAAGACCTGTATGCAGAAAACTATAAAACACTGATGAAAGAAACCAAAGATGAAACAAACAGATGGAAAGATATACCATGCTCTTGGACTAGAAGAGTCAACACTGTGAAAAAGACTATATTAGTCAAAGCAATTACAGATTCAATGCAATCCCTATCAAATGACCAATGGCATTTTTCACAGAACTAGAACAAAAAAATTTACAATTTGTTTGGAAACACAAAAGGACCAAAATACCCAAAGCAAACTTGAGAAAGAAAAACAGAGCTGGAGGAATCAGGTTCCCTGACTTCAGACTATATTACAAAGCTACAGTAATCAAGACAGTATGGTACTGGCACAAAAACAGAAATATATATCAATGGAACAGGATAGAAAGCCCAGAGATAAACCTACACACATATGGTTACCTTATTTTTGATAAAGGAGGGAAGGATATAAAATGGAGAAAAGCCAGCCTCTTCAATAAGTGGTGCTGGGAAAACTAGACAGCTACATGTAAAAGAATTAAATTACAAAACTTCCTAACACCATACACAAAAATAAACTCAAAATGGATTAAAGACCTAAATGTAAGGTTAGACACTACAAAACTGTTAGAGGAAAATATAGGCAGAACACTCTTTGACATAAATCACAGCAAGATCTTTTTTGACCTACCTCCTAGAGTACTGGAAATAAATTCAAAAATAAACAAATGGGACCTAATGAAACTTAAAAGCTTTTGCACAGCAAGGGAAACCATAAACAAGATGAAAAGACAACCCTCAGAACGGGAGAAAATATTTTCATATGAAGCAACTGACAAAGGATTAATCTCCAAAATCTACAAGCAGCTCTTGTAGCTCAATATCAAAAAAAAAACAATCCAATCCAAAAATGGGTGGAAGACCTAAATAGACATTTTTCCAAGAAGATATACAGATGGCCAAGAGGCACATAAAAATATGCTCAGCATCACTAATCATCAGAGAAATGCAAATCAAAACTACAATCAGGTATCACCTCACACCAGTCAGAATGGCCATCATCAAAAAATCTACTAACAATAAATGCTGGAGAGGGTGTGGATAAAAGGGAACCTCCTGCACGGTTGGTGGGAATGTAAATTGATACAGCCACTATGGAGAACAGTAAGGAGGTACCTTAAAAAACTACAAATAGAACTACCATACGACCCAGCAATCCCACTACTGGGCATATACCCTGAAAAACCCATAATTCAAAAAGATACATGTACCAAAATGTTCATTGCAGCACTATTTACAGTAGTCAGAACATAGAAGCAACCTAAATGCCCAATGACAGATGAATAGGTAAAGAAGATGTAGCACATATATATAGTGGAATATTACTCTGCCACAAAAAGAAACGACATTTAGTGATTTGTAATGAGGTGGATGGATGTAGAGTCTGTCATACAGAGTGAAGTAAGTCAGAAAGAGAAATACCGTATGCTAATGCACAAATATGGAATCCTAAAAACGGTACTGATGAACCTAGTGGCAGGGCAGGAATAAAGATGCAGATGGAGAAAGGACTTGAGGACACAGATGGGGAAGGGGAAGCTGGGACAAAGTGAGAGAGTAGCATGGATATATATACACTACCAAATGTAAAATAGACAGCTAGTGGGAAGCTGCTGCATAGCACAGGGAGATCAGCTTGGTGGTTTGGACCACCTAGAGGGGTGGGATAGGGAGGGTGGGAGGGAGGCTCAAGAGGGAGGGGATACAGGGATATATGTATACATATAGCTGATTCACTTTGTTTGTTGTACAGCAGAAACTAACAACATTGTAAAGCAATTATACTCCAATAAAGAT
>NC_041229.1:37007161-37011399 GCF_002837175.3 Physeter macrocephalus
GCGACCCCGGTTCGCCGGCAGCGGCAGGCGGACGCGCAACCACTGCGCCACCAGGGAAGCCCTAAAGATATTTTTTAAAAAATAGGAGTCCAGGATAAAGCTACCGGACTGGTAAAAGGGAACCATAAAAACTGACCATTGTCACAGAACAAAATGTAGATACAAGTTACATTTTGATAGAAATAAAAGAGGAAAAATGCCTACCAAGAACCTGGGCTTAGTTGCCCAGTGGTTCAGTGACTGTTCTGTGATATGCATTATAATTACAGGGGCCAAGAGCTTGGAACATATAAAACATAGTTCTAAAACGAAGTCTCAGAGCGATGACAGGTGAAAATAAATAAAAACCTGAATATGAGGGGGGAAAAGAATAACAAGTAGGAAACTAAAACAGAGTGATGGACTTAAACCCAGACAGATCCATAAGTATACTAAATTTTAATAAAATAAACACTTCAAATAGAAGGCACAGATTTTCAGAATGGATTTTTTAAAAACCCAACTACATACTGTTTACAAGAAACATATCTTAAGCATAAAGACACAGATGGGTTAAAAGAAAAAATGGAAATACACATACTATTAAAACACTATTCAAAAGAAATCTTGTATGATTAAATTAATACAGGCAGAGGAGACTTTAAAACAAAGAATATATTTTCCTCAAGATGGCAGAGTAGAGGACGTGCTCTCACTCCCTCTTGTGAGAACACCGGAATCACAACTAACTGCTGAACAGTCATTGATAGGAAGACACTGGAACTCACCAAAACAGATACCCCAAATCCAAACACAAAGGAGAAGCCACAATGGGATGGTAGGAGGGGTGCAATCATAATAAAATCAAATCCCATAACTGCTGGGTGGATGACTCACAAACTGGAGAACACTTATACCACAGTTGTCCACCCACTGGAGTAATGTTCTGAGCTGCATGTCAGGCTTCTGAACCTGGGGGTCCTGCAACGGGCGTAGGAATTCCTAGAGAATCAGACTTTGAAGGCTAGCAGGATTTGATTGCAGGACTTCGACAGGACTAGGGGAAACAGAGACTCCACTCTTGGAGAGCACACACAAAGTAGTGTGTGCATCAGGACCCAGGGGAAGGAGCAGTGATCCCATAGGAGACTGAACCAGACCTACCTGCTAGTGTTGGAGGGTCTCCTGCACAGGCTGGGGTGGGACTCTGTCTCACCATGAGGACAAGAATACTGGCAGCAGAAGTCCTGGGAAGTACTCCTTGGTGTGAGCCACCCCAGAATCTGCCATTAGCCCAACCAAAGAACCCAGGTAGGCTCCAGTGTTGGGTTGCCTCAGGCCAAACAACCAACAGGGAGGGAACCCAGCCCCACCTATCAGCAGTCAAGAGGATTAAAGTTTTACTGAGCTCTGCCTACCAGAGTAACAGCCAGCTCTCCTCACCACCAGGTCCTCCCATTAGAAAACTTGCACAAGCCTCTTAGATAGCCTCATCCAACAGAGAGCAGACAGCAGAAGCAAGAAGAACTACAATTCTGCAGCCTGTGGAACAAAAACCACATTTACAAAAAGATAGACAAGATGAAAAGGCAGAGGGCTATGTACCAGATGAGGGAACAAGATAAAACCCCAGAAAAACAACTAAACGAAGAGGAGATAGGCAACCTACCAGAAAAAGAATTCAGAATAGTGATAGTGAAGATGATCCAGGACCTCGGAAAAAAAATGGAAGCAAAGATCGAGAAGATGCAAGAAATGTTTAACAAAGACATAGAAGAATTAAAGAACAAACAAACAGAGATGAACAATACAATAACTGAAATTAAAAATACACTACAAGGAATCAATAGCAGAATAGCTGAGGTAGAAGAACGGATAAGTGACCTGGAAGACAGAATGATGGAATTCACTGCTGCAGAACAGAATAAAGAAAAAAGAATGAAAAGAAATGAAGACAGCCTAAGAGACCTCTGGGACAACATTAAACACAACAACATTTGCATTATACTGGTCCCAGAAGGAGAAGAGAGAGAGAAAGGACCCGAGAAAATATTTGAAGAGATTATAGTCGAAAAATTCCCTAACATGGGAAATGAAATAGCCACCCAAGTCCAGAAAGCGCAGAGAGTCCCATACAGGGTAAACCTAAGGAGAAAAATGCCAAGATACATAGTAATAAATTGGCAAAAATTGAAGACAAAGAAAAATTATTGAAAGCAGCAAGGAAAAAATGACAATGTACAAGGGAACTCCCATAAGGTTAACAGCTGATTTCTCAGCAGAAACCCTACAAGCCAGAAGGGAGTGTCATGATATGCTTAAAGTTATGAAAGGGAAGAACATACAACCAAGGTTACTCTACCAGGCAAGGATCTCATTCAGATTCGATGGAGAAATCAAAAGCCTTACAGACAAGCAAAAGCTAAGAGAAATCAGCACCACCAAACCAGCTCTACAACAAATGCTAAAGAAACTTCTCTAAGTGGGAAACACAAGGGAAGAAAACGAACTACAAAAACAAACCCCAAACAATTAAGAAAATGGAAATAGAAACAAACATATCAATAATTACCTTAAATGTGACTGGATTAAATGCTCCAACCAAATGATGCAGGCTTGCTGAATGGATTAAAAAAAAAAAAGACCCCATATATATGATAAAAGAGACCCACTTCAGACCTAGGGACACATACACACTGAAAGTGAGGGGATGGAAAAAGATATTCCATGCAAATGGAAGTCAAAAGAAAGCTGGAGTAGCAATACTCATATCAGGTAAAATAGATTTAAAATGAAGAATGTTAGAAGAGACAAGGAACAACACTACATAATGATCAAGGGATCAATCAAAGAAGATATAACATTTATAAATATATATGCACCCAACATAGGAGCACCTCAAAACATAAGGCAACTGCTAAGAGCTCTAAAAGAGGAAATCAACAGTAACACAATAATAGTGGGGGACTTTAACACCTTACTTACACCAATGGACAGATCATCCAAAATGAAAATAAATAAGGAAACAGAAGCTTTATATGATACAATAGACCAGATAGATTTAATTGATACTTATAGGACATTCCATCCAAAAACAACAGATTACACTTTCTTCTCAAGTGCACACAGAACATTCTCCAGGATAGATCACTTCTTGGGTCACAAATCAAGCCTCAGTAAATTTAAGAAAATTGAAATCATATCGAACATCTTTTCTGACCACAACGTTATGAGATTAGAAATCAATTACAGGGAAAAAAATCCATACAATACACAAACATATGGAGGCTAAACAACACGTCCCTAAAGAACCAAGAAATCACTGAAGAAAAAAAAGAGGAAATCAAAAAATACTTAGAGACAAATGACAATGAAAACATGATGTTCCAAAACCTATGGGATGCAGCAAAAGCAGTTCTAAGACAGAAATTTATAGCTGTACAAGCCTACCTCAAGAAAGAAGAAAAATCTCAAATAAACAATCTAACTTTACACTTAAAGGAACTAGAGAAGGAAGAACAAACAAAACCTAAAGTTAGCAGAAGGCAAGAAATCATAAAGATCAGAGCAGAAATAAATGAAATAGAAACAAAGAAAACAATAGCAAAAAAACTAAAAGCTGGTTCTTTGAAAAGATAAACAAAATTGATAAGCCATTAGCCAGATTCATTACGAAAAAGAGAGAGAGGCTCAAATCAATAAAATTAGAAATGAAAATGGAGAAGTTACAACAGACACTGCAGAAATACAAAGTATCCTAAGAGACTACTACATGCAACTCTATGCCAATAATATGGACAACCTGGAAGAAATGGACAAATTCTTAAAAAGGTATGACCTTCCAAGACTGAACCAGGAAGGAATAGAAAATATGAACAGACCAATCACAAATAATGAAATTGAAACTGTGATTAAAAATTTTCCAACAAACAAAAGTCCTGGACCAGATGGCATCACAGGTGAACTCTACCAAACATTTAGAGAAGAGCAAACACCCATCCTTCTCAAACTCTTCCAAAAAATTGCAGAGGAAGGAACAGTCCCAAACTCTATCCTTGAGGCCACCATCACCCTGATACCAAAACCACACAATGATACTACAAAAAAAGAAAATGACAGACCAATATCACTGATGAATATAGATGCAAACATCCTCAACAAAATACTAGCAAACAGAAACCCACAGCACATTAAAAGGATCATACACCATGATCAAGTGGGGTTTATCCCAGGAATGCAAGGATTCTTCAATATACGCA
>NC_041229.1:37019081-37051713 GCF_002837175.3 Physeter macrocephalus
GAAGGAAAGAAATCATAAGATCAGAGCAGAAATAAATGAAATAGAAACAAAGAAAACAATAGCAAAAAAACTAAAAGCTGGTTCTTTGAAAAGATAAACAAAATTGATAAGCCATTAGCCAGATTCATTACGAAAAAGAGAGAGAGGCTCAAATCAATAAAATTAGAAATGAAAATGGAGAAGTTACAACAGACACTGCAGAAATACAAAGTATCCTAAGAGACTACTACATGCAACTCTATGCCAATAATATGGACAACCTGGAAGAAATGGACAAATTCTTAAAAAGGTATGACCTTCCAAGACTGAACCAGGAAGGAATAGAAAATATGAACAGACCAATCACAAATAATGAAATTGAAACTGTGATTAAAAATTTTCCAACAAACAAAAGTCCTGGACCAGATGGCATCACAGGTGAACTCTACCAAACATTTAGAGAAGAGCAAACACCCATCCTTCTCAAACTCTTCCAAAAAATTGCAGAGGAAGGAACAGTCCCAAACTCTATCCTTGAGGCCACCATCACCCTGATACCAAAACCACACAATGATACTACAAAAAAAGAAAATGACAGACCAATATCACTGATGAATATAGATGCAAAAATCCTCAACAAAATACTAGCAAACAGAAACCCACAACACATTTAAAGGATCATACACCCTGATCAAGTGGGATTTATCCCACGGATATAAGGATTCTTCAATATATGCAAATCAATCAATGTGATACACCATATCAATAAACTGAAGAAGAAAAACCATATGATCATCTTAATAGATGCAGAAAAAGCTTTTGACAAAATTCAACACCCATTTATGATAAAAACTCTCCAGAAAGTGGGCATAGAGGGAACCAACCTCAACATAATAATGGCCATATATGACAAACCCACAGCAAACATCATTCTCAATGGTGAAAAACTGAAAGCATTTCCTCTAAATCAGGAGCAAGACAAGGATGTCCACTCTTACCACTATTATTCAACATAGTTTTGGAAGTCCTAGCCATGGCAATCAGAGAAGAAAAAGAAATAAAAGGAATACAAATTGGAACAGAAGAAGTAAAACTGTCACTGTTTGCAGATGACATGATAAGATACATACAAAATCCTGAAGATGCCACCAGCAAACTACTAAAGCTAATGAATGAATTTGGTAAAGTTGCCAGATACAAAATTAATGCACAAAAATCCCTTGTATTCCTATACATTAATGATGAAAAATCTTAAAGAGAAATTAAGGAAACACTCGCATTTACCATTGCAACAAAAAGAATAAAATACCTAGGATTAAACCTACCTAGGAAGACAAAAGACCTGTATGCCGAAAACTATAAGACACTGATGAAAGAAATTAAAGATGATACCAACAGATGGCGAGATATACCATGTTCTTGGTTTGGAAGAATCAACATTGTGAAAATGACTATACTATCCAAAGCAATCTACAGATTGAATGCAATCCTTATCAAATTACCAATGGTAGTTTTTACAGAACTAGAACAAAAAACCTTAAAATTTGTATGGAGACACAAAAGACCCCGAATTGCCAAGGCAATCTTGAGGGAAAAAAGCAGAGCTGGAGGAATCAGACTCCCTGACTTCAGACTATACTACAAAGCTACAGTGATCAAGACAATATGGTATTGGCACAAAAACAGAAATATAGATCAATGGAACAAAATAGAAAGTCCACAGATAAACCGACGCATCTATGGTCAACTAATGTATGACAAAGGAGGCAAGGATATACAATGGAGAAAAGACAGCCTCTTCAATAAGTGGTTCTGGGAAAACTGGACAGCTACATGTAAAAGAATTAAATTAGAACATGCCTTAACACCATACACAAAAATAAACTCAAAATGGATTAGAGACCTAAATGTAAGACCAGACACTATAAAACTCTTAGATGAAAACATAGGAAGAACACTCTTTGACATAATTCACAGGAAGATCTTTTTTGATCCACCTCCTACAGTAATGGAAGTAAAAACAAATATAAACAAATGGGATCTAATGAAACTTAAAAGCTTTTGCACAGCAAAGGAAACCATAAACAAGATGAAAAAACAACCCTCAGAATGGGAGAAAATATTTGCAAATGAATCAATGGACAAAGGATTAATCTCCAAAATATATAAACAGCTCCTGTAGCTCAATATTAAAAAAACAAACAACCCAATCAAAAAATGGGCAGAAGACCTAAGCAGACATTTTTCCAAAGAAGACATACAGATGGCCAAGAAGCACAGGAAAAGCTGCTCAGCATCACTAATTATTAGAGAAATGCAAATCAAAACTATAATGAGCTATCACCTCACACCAGTTAGAATGGGAGTCATCAGAAAATCTAAAAACAACAAATGCTGGAGAGGGTGTGGAAAAAAGGGAACCCTCTTGCCCTGTTTGTGGGACTGTAAATTGATACAGCCATTATGGAGAACAGTATGGAGGTTCCTTAAAAAACTAAAAATAGAATTACCATATGACCCAGCAATCCCCCTCTGGGGATATACCCTGAGAAAACCATAATTCAAAAAGTCACATGAACCCCAATATTCATTGCAGCACTATTTACAATAAACAGGTCATGGAAGCAACCTAAATGCCCATCAACAGACAAATGGATAAAGAAGATGTGGTATATATATACAATGGAATATTACTCAGCCATAAAAAAGGAACAAAACTGGGTCATTTGTAGAGATGTGGATGGATCTAGAGACTGTCATACAGAGTGAAGTAAGTCAGAGAGAGAAAAACAAATATCGTATATTAACACATATATGTGGAACTTTGAAATATGGTACAGATCAACTGGTTTGCAGGACAGAAATTGTGTCTCCCCCCCCAAAAAAAACAAAGAATATCTCCCAAGACGCGGAAAGGCATTTCATAATAAATGGTTAATTTATGAAGAAAACAGCAATTCTTAATGCATAAGAGTCTAAAACAAAGCATCAAAGTAAATGAAACAAAAATTAACAAATCTAAAAGGAGAAAAAGATGGATCCACAATCATGGTTGGAGACTTTAATATTCCTCTATTAATGATTGATAGAACAGCTAGACCAATCAATACAAATGTAAAGAAAATTTTGAATAACACTATCAACCAACTTGCCCTAATCAAATAATAATGCAACATGCCCAGCAGCTACAGGATTCACAATCTTCTCAAGTGCCCATAGAATATTCACCAAGAAAGACCATATGATGAGCCACAAAATAAGCCTCAAAAATTCTCAAAGTATTGAAATCATACAAAGTATTTTTGACCACAAAGGAGTTTAAGTAGAACTCATCAGCAATAATGTATCTAGAAAATCTCCAAATACTTGGAAATTAAGCATACACTTCTTAATAACCTAGAGGTCAACAAAGAAATCACAAGTGAAGTTAGAAAATATTTTGAACATAATAATAGCAAAAACACAATATGTCAAATTTTGTGAGATGCCACTATGGTATCACCTTAAGAAGATATAGAAAAAAGATTAAAGTTACCTAAGCAAATAGAAGGAATAAAATAATGAAATAGATAAAAGTATTTTTAAAAATAATAAAGATCAATAAAATAGAAAACAGAAAAGAAAGAATCAACAAAATTTGGCTCTTTGAAAAGATTGTAAAATTGACAAATCCCTAGCAATTTTGATCAGGTTTAAAAAAAAGAGAAAGAGAAACACAAACTACCAATAACAAGAATAAAAACTGGTACATCAACACAGATATTATAGCCATCAAAAAGATAATAAGAAAATATAATTAACACCTTTAGGCCAATGTATTTGATGAAATAGATTAAATGGACAAATTCATTGACTTACACAACTTATCAAAATTAAAACAAGAAGAAATAGACAGCCTATATAGCATTTTCTTGATAAAGAAATTCAGTCAATCATTTTAAAACTTCCTGAAAAGAAAACTCCTGTTCAGATGGCTTCTATGAATTCTATTAAACATTAAAGGAGACAAATACCAATACCACCCACACACTTTCAGAAAATAGAGGAAAAGGAAACACATTTCAACCTGTTTTGAAACTAATAATACTCTAAAATCAAAACTTGACAATGACATTACAGGGAAAGAACATGACCGTCAAATATCTTTCATAAACATAACTGTGAAAATACTTAAAATATTAGCAAATCAAACCAACAGTATGTTAAAAGGATAGTAACATAAGAAAAGGGGGATTAATTCCAATAATACAAAGGGAAGAACTACATAATCTCAATAAATGAAATAGAAGAATTAGTCAAAATCCAGCATTGTATCTTTTTAAAAAAAAAACTCAGAAAACTAGAAATAAAAGGAAATATTCTCAATTTGATAGAAGACTTCTACAAAAAATCTACAGCAAACTTCACAGCATTAAAATATTAAACACTGTCATTAAGTTCACACACACACACAAAACCCAGCATGTCTGCTCTCACCACTTCTTTTCCCACTGTACTGGAGTTCTAGCTGATACAGTAAGGGAGTAAACTTAAATAAAAGTAATGAAAATTGCAAAAGAAAAAGTAGAACTGTCATTATTTACAAATTTTAAAAATTACACCTAAAAAATTCATAGGAGTATATCAAAAAAAGTACTAGATTTCATAAATGAATTCTACCAAGTCTTAGGTACAAGGTTAACATACAAATTATATTTGTTTATGCCAACCACAAACAATGGAGATTGAAATATTTTTAAATCAGTACATTTTACAGTAGCAGGAAAAATCCAAAACAGCTGGCAATAAACTTAACAAAAGACATAGAAGATCACTATATAGAAAACTATAGAACATTACAGAATATTCTGAAAGAAATTGCAGAAACCCTAAATAAATAAGAAGGTATACCATAGCAATAGGTTAGAAGACTCACTAGTATAAAGATATTTTTGTCCTAATATTGATCTATAGATTCAACACAATTCCAGTCAAAATCCTAACAGGTTTTATGTAGAAATTGGCAAGCCAATACTAAAATTTATATAGATATACAAAGAACCTAGAGTAAGCAAATCAATCTTGAGAAAAAAGAACAAAGTTGAAGAAAATACACTTCTTGATTCTAATAGTTACTACAAAACTACAGTAATTAAGATGGTGTCATATAGACAGAAAGGTAGGAAAATAGAACAGAACAGAATCCAGAAGTATGTGGGAAAGGTAGCAAAGAATATCTTAAATCAAACCTAAATAGCACTAGACATAGAAGAAAAATCATAACTGTACTTTGGGAAAATTAAAAGCTTCTGTTCATCAACAGACATTGTTAAGAAAAAAGAAAAGAAAAGAAAAGAAATATTGGGAGAAAATATCCACAATATATACATTCAACAACATAACTTACAAATCAACAACAAAAAAGACTGACAAATCAATTAGAAATGGGCAAAAGAATTCAGACAGGTACTTAAAAAAAAGCTAGACATACAAATAAAAGATGATATTCAAATTAAAACTTTTCATATCATAGGTCACAAGTGAAATATAAATTAAAACCATGAGATACCACTACACACCCACTAGAATGGTTACCATTAAAATGACTAGAACAAAAGAATGTGAAGTAATTAGATCTAATGGATCTAACGATACAATCACTTTGGAAAATGATAGCGGGTTTGCAAATACACCTATGATCTAGCAATTCCACTCTTGGTTATTTACCAAAAAATTGAAAACTTAGGTCCATAAATATCTTAATTGCTGCTTTATTTATAATAGCAAAAGGCAGGAGTGGTATCTATCAAGAGAATGTGTGGTGTCCTGAAATCCAAGTGAAGAAAATATTTCAAGAAGTACTAATCAATTGTATCAAATTCTAATGCTCCAAGTAATATGAGAACAGAATTGACCACTAGATTTAGATGTCATTGAAACCTAAATAATATTAAATAACTTATAATTAAATACAAGTTTTAAAAGTTATTTTGTTTAGTGTCAAATATTTCAATTAAGAGTAGAATTGCATCACAATCTATTTTCCATTTTTTTGCCTTATAACTTCATTTCAATACAAGTTTGGGGAACAAAAAGGGTATAATGTTCTTCCTAAAATTAGCTAATCTGTTCTTTTAGAGTTACCATAATAACCAATCCATTTATATCATATTATTTTAATATCCTTAATAGTCAATATTTGCACAAAAAATTAGCAGCTTTCACAATCAATAATTTTTACATTTCTCTGTTGCAGTAATAAGTTTACACTTATACTCCCAAGTCACTCATGGAAATTTTAAGATATAAAGCATAAGGGAGATTTTTGCATTTCATTATAGGTATATGCTTACTTATATTTGAAAGTGAAATTTTCAGATGATAAAAATCCAAATGAAGTTCTTTGATCCCTTACCGATATTGGTATACTGATGAGATAAGATGGTAACTTGCATGAGCACATAAACATGCCAGAAATTACTTTTAAATGGACATTTAGTTCTCTAACTTTCCTACAAGCAAGTATAAACAATATGAGACCTGGATGGAGAGTTGGTTCGGGCCAGTCTGTGGAAGACCTGAAATGTCATCACAGAAATTTGACCTTAAGCATCGAGTGGTTAACCTGGATGACATTTAAATACCTCCAACTTTGAATGTTTATAGCTCTGTGGTTCTAAGATTATTTCTCCCTGGAATCATTATTCACAAGAGAAAGATGGTGTATCAGTTCCAGCAAAATTTCACTAAACACTTAAGGAAACAATTCACCAAGTATTGCCTCCTTTAGAATAGCCTCCAAAACATTTGAAAGTGAAAAGTTGCAATTTTTGCCCTCAGTACTAAAGAAATCGGACTAAAAGGGTAAATAAGAAAGTCGATGGCTTTATAATAATTTTGTGGTTGGTTTTGTCCATGTGTTTGAGCCATGCATATTGTAAAAGAATTAGTATACTACAAAGTTGATTCCTCTCACAATTCTTAGTCATCTGCCATCCAGGGCCTGGCTCCTGCCCTCCGTATATTGAAGCTCCTGTAAGCTCAAGACAAACTCAAATACACAGGATCTGTGTTGATCAGGGAAGTCCAGAGGCCCAGTTGTACTACATGGAACATTAAAGTGCAGCCCTCAACTAGGAGCCAGAAGAACTATATCTTAGTCCTGATAAATATTTGTTGCAATAGAAAATAGTCTCTGAACTTCCGTTTATTTGAACACTTTTTCACACCTTCTCTTATATGTCTCTACTTCCCACAGGACTTTGAGTTTCTTGAAGATAAGAATCATGTTTATTTCATCACTTTCCCTCATATCTTAGAACAATGTATGCCTGGTGCTTTGCTTGGGAATGGAGTAGTGAACATATAGATATTTACCTCCCAACATGTAAATAACAGTAATAACACATGATAAATGTTCGTAAGTTACTAACAATGTGTCACCAAAGCACAAAGATTCACCAGGCTCAGTGCAACTTATCCCTGAAAATTAACCTAGCATCTAAAATGGAGTTAAGCGACCCTTCTTTAAATCTCTTACATTTCTCTGGCCTATCTATATCAATGATTTTACTAAATTTTATTGGAATTGTCTCTTTATGGTTCCTTTTTCTATGTATTCTTGTAAGGCAGGGGCTGTTTTTAGTTTCTGTATCACCCAGCATGTATCACAAGATCTGACACTTTGCAGGTGCTCAAAAATACTTGCTTAGCACATGTTTGTCATTTGTTGATTCCCAAGAAGAGAATCAACTTCTTTTTACATATGAAGTACCTGCAGGACATCCAAGTGATGATACTAAGTAGACATTGAGAAACACAGCATAAAAGAACATAATGGGTTCAGGAGTCAAGTAAAAATTGAAGTCATAAAATTTGAAAAGAAAAAATTACCATGTAATCTTTCTATGGTTATTTTCAAATTCTACATTATACAGTACCTATGTAATTCCTTCCTTGATGACTTTCACTTGGTTTGTTGGTTGGTTATTTGATACTTCAATATTCAGCCTTCTCTGTGTGTCCTACTGAGTTATATGCTTTTGCATTTATTTTACAAAAATTGGCTCCTATGTAAACTTTTTCCTTTATAATAAAATCCCCCCTACTCAGCTGGTGTAGATCTAACTCATCCTTACCAATGGTTACATAATGTTTAATGGTATGTTATTCATTAGAGTAAATGACTAAACTGTGAAAATGAAGAGACTTAAAAACATCAATGACAAAAACAAAACAAAAAACCCATAAAGTTTCTCTTTCATCTAATAGTTCCAGCCAGTTGCTCCCTGTCCACGCCCGGGGTCCTCTGTTTCATACAGTTGTTCAGGGGTCCAGGTTGAAGGCGGTTCTCCTATCCTCAACATATAGCTTCCAAGATTGCTCTAGTCATTTCTATTTCCACCCTGAGTGGAGAAACAAGCATGAAGGAACACATGTGGGAGGTGTATGGGTCAGCCTGGGAATTTCACAGGTCACTTGCAGTCACATTCCGTTGACGAGAATTTATTTACAAGGCCACACTTAGCTGCAAGGAGGTCTTGGAAGACCCTGGCCAGGCAGCTACATCCATCTCAGCTGTGACTTGATTTCTATAGAAAGAGAGAATAAACTTTGGTGGACAACTTGCACTTTCAGCCTCAATATGGACTTACCAAAATGTCTTCAACCTTACACCTAATGACGGGTCTTTAATTTATTTCTTATTTATCCTTACTTACTAGTGTTTTATTTACAAGGACTCCAAGGAATGGAAGTATGATTTAATAAATGTGGTCACATTGCTTTCCCAAGTGTGTTATAATATTCCACATTTCCACTAGTGTTGTATGTGGTAGGGCTCTCTTCACCCACCATATTAGCTCCAGCAGTAGATGTAATCATTCATTATTCCATTGCCATTCTATTGAGTGGCAAAAAATAAAGTAATAGCCATTGTTAACTTTAATTTACATTATCCTGACCACTATAAAACTTTAGCCTCTATTATATATTTACTGATCATTTGGATGACTTTTCTCTGAATTGGCTCTTTATATCCTTTACCTATGAGTTATTTGTCTTTCTGTTATCCATTTTATCTTGCTGACGTAATATTTTAAAATATACAAAGAGATTTGATAGCCATGAAAATATGTATTTGTAGATTTATCTCTTCCCCCAATCTTCTCTCTACTTCATAAAAATCATAGACATTAATATATTCCAAAGAGTAATGTTTCAAATGCATCAGAATGTTTCCATGATCCCTTATAAATCTGAATATACAATCCTGCACTTAACCTGTTCTTTAAGAATAATGAATAATCAATATTGCATGCTGATATTTTATTTAACAGTTTTAAAATACGTCCACAAAAGGTAGGCATCAACAAGCCTTCTTTAGTCAAGAAGCATCCAATCCCAGGCCTGCTAAACTCCCACTCTGTCAGTCCACACATTGTAGAAAAGCTAATTCATTTGGAGAAGAAAGTGATCATCTAGTAAATAGAACACCAGGCTCCTGGTTCAAGTACAGTGTGATTTGAGATTGATATGCAAGGCATTTGATGGGCTTAATTTGATCCCCAGTGATATGTAATCAGCATTACAAAACTTCTCACACATCACCAGGATGAATTTGGATAATCTTCCATTCTGCATTCAGAAAAACCCCTAAGCAAAGTATATCTGTAAGATTGAATAATTATGTCTACTCTTTTTCAGAAAGCTCAGGGAAGTTTGCAAGCAATAATTAAGCCCTAGAACATTTATAAGGCATGGGAAAAAATATTTTCTTTTTAAACACAGACTTCAGAATGAGAACAGTTAAATGATTAAATGAAACAGCTGCTGAAGACAGAATCCCTGAAGTGCTGTTGTCAGAATAATACTCTAGCCACTAGACCCCTCTTCTCTCCTTGTTATTTAAGAGGCAGGTCTCCTCAGGTCCTGGTTTAGCAAATGCAAGCAGCATAAAGAAGCCTACACTGGAGCTAGTCAGCAGATAAATAGGATAATTTCACTTTGCTGAGCGGCCAGACTTTACCCTTCAAAAGCCTAGGCTGTATTACACAAAGGAAGATAAAATAAATAAATAAAAACTTTTTTGTGGGACTTAAGAACCCTCTTTTGAAGATCTGATAAAATTTGTCCAATTTTAAATAATATTAATTGGATTTAGAATAATTTGACTAAAGTGTGAAAATCATTTTACTTTCATTTTCAAGGCATTTAAAAAGGGCTATTTCTAGCTAGGTTGGCAGAATTCAAATAAATTCTGTTTTAAAATACATATGGCCAATAGAAGAATAATTTTCTTTAGTTTTGATATATTTAGTAATCATAAAATTATTATCTTATGCATATTTAATATATTATTAAGTATGGTAAAAATAAATAATATCAATAGTTTAGATGTCTGTGTTTTATTTGCAAATTTTGCATAATATATACATCTTGAATGAATGTTTATTTAGCTTTTAGCTTTTTAGAATTTGTCTTTTTCTTCACTATACTTAGGGGACTTGTGAAAAAATCATTTATTAACTCTGTTAAAAGTTTTCAAAATGATGTTCACTCCACTGGGTAGAAGAAAACAGTTTATTTTTAGCTGCACTCTGCATTCTTGATATAATAATAATATTTAACATACTGATAACCATTTTCACAAAGATGGGATTGTATGACTTGCAGACCATTTTCCATACATGTCATTTCACTTAACGATCACAACAATCTCATGAGTTACATTTTAATATTATTCCCCTTTCATTGACAGAGAAGTGACAATTCAGACAAATTAAGCAATCTTTTTCAAGGTCACACAGTTTAGTGACATAGCAGGGACTGGAAAGAAGGTCTGCTGATTCCAAGTCTTATTCCTTCCTAGCATCTTGTTAGTTGTTATGAATTTATTTCCAAATAAAATTTTTGTTAAGGCTAAAGTACTCTTTAACTGAATCATAAGACTGTGCTTATTAGTTTCACATTAAATTTATCACCATAACCTCATAGATTCTCAGCACTGCCTAGCAATCCTACTTCTCACTAGTAAGTTTGCTCTTCTACTCTCTGAGATAATTTCATATTTTTCCCTATCTCTTCTCTCCTCAAACTTTAACCCTTATATCCTCCTTTTCCCCTTCAAACTTGACTCATACTTCCCTGAAAAAAATCCTATGGGAACCTCCTAACCTCCCATCAAATCTACCAGAGTACCACATCTGTTCCCTCACTCTCAGCCTCCACTTCTGTTTCAGTGGACGACAACCCTTCATTCCTATCAAAGAAGAATACATGGTCCTCTACATCGCATGTCCTTTCACTTTCTTAAAAACCTACTGTCTCCAATAACCCCATTTCCCATCTTAAATAAAAAAAGAAAACCAAGGAATCTTCCCATGACTTCAAGTCCCATTTCCCTTTACACCCCCACCTAGAGTAAAACTTATGAACTGTTGCTTATACTCACCAACTCCAATTTATAACCATCTTTTCATCTCTCAAGCTCCCAGTCCTTCTATTTCATACAAAAGTTTTTTTCTAAAGTCAAATACAATCTCTTTGTTACCAATACAATGGTCACAACTCTGCCCTCTTCTCCCTCAAATGCCCTGCATGAAGTATCTTCTTTGGTGCTAAACTCTTCCATCTCCCTCCAACCTTTCTGGCTATTCCTTCTCAGTTTTACTTGCTAGTTCCTACTCCACTGCAATTTCTTTGGAATGTTCCACTTCTCTATTTTCTTGTCCTAGGTCATCTCATCTTCCTCTCCCCATTGGCTTTGATTATCATCTATATGCTGAAAATTCCAAATATTTGCAACTCAGCCCCCACCCCTGCTTTCCAACCTCATTCACAAATATGTTCACTTGACATTATCAGACTTCTGCAACTTGAAAGTACAAGATAAAATTCTTGACTTTTCTTTTGCAAACCCATCTCACTATCATATTCTCCATCTCAATAAATAGCACCACCAATAATCCAGGTATTCACATCAAATACCTAATAGTCATTCTGGAATCTTCACTTCCACTCAAATTCCCAATCAAATCGATCAGCAAGCCCTGTAAACTTTGCCACTGAAACATATCCCAAAACTTGCTTTTCTCCATCTCCACAACAGCTGTCATAGCAGAAATTCTCATTGTTCTCACCTGAACAGCTAACTGCAGGACAACTAGTCTTCCTGTCTTCATTCTTGCCCTCTCATAGTACATTTTCCCCAGCTAACCAAAGTGATACTTTAACAAGATAGATATGACCATGTCAACATGAACTGAAAATACTGATTTTTGCCGATTGCACTAAAACTGAAATCCAAATTTCTTACCGTAAGTAATAAAACCCTGTATAATATAACCACTACATAATTCTACGATTTAATTTTTGTTTTTTGGTTCTTTTGGCCATTCTGTGCATCTTGTGGGATCTTAGTTCCCAACCAGGGATCAAACCCGGGCCCCCTGCAGTGGAAGCGTGGAGTCTTAACCACTGGACCACGAGGGAATTCCCTACAACTTAATTTCTTACCTCTCTCTCCCTTGCTCATTATTCTCCGGCCTCACCAATCTCCTTTCAGCTTCTCAAACATATCAAGTTTATTTCCACCTCAGGATCTTTACACTTGCTTTTTCCTCTGCCTGGAATTCTGTTTCCCTGCATAGTGACACCTCTAATGATTTCAGATCTCAGTTAATATGCAACTTTTTCGAAGAGGATTTAAAGATCGCTTTATCAAATATTGTCCTTTCTTAGCACTGAATTTATCAATTTTTACCGTTTTGGTTTTGGGCTTTCCTGACTACTTCTGTATTTCCCAGACTAATACAATATCAGTGACAACAGGAATATTGTCTGTCTAATTCATAGCTTCATCTCTGGCGCCTAAAATACTCTGAAGTGTACAAGGTGTGCAATAAAGTTCCCCTACATATGAACTTTCAAAGATGCGAACATGTGTTCCATCAATGTCAGGCGTGAGTGAAAATGCAGCTTGCCCTCTGTCTCTTATTGCTGATGATCCTTCAGCTCTACCATCTCCCACCTCCTCTCCTTTCTCCAGTCAGTAACTCTTCTTGCCTGTTCAGTCCCTGTATGCCAGCTGTTGTACTGTACTACTGTACTTTTCAAGGTACTGCACTGTAAGATTAAAAATGTTTCTTTATTTTTTGTGTTTTTTTGTTTTGTATGTATTATTTGTGTGAAAAGTATTATTAAACTATTACAATACAACACTATATAGCTGATTGTGTTAGTTGCATACCTAGGCTAACTTTGTTGCACTTACGAACAAGTTGGACCTACGAATGCGCTCTTGGAAAGGAACTCTTTTGTATGTAGAAGACTTACTGTAAATATTTGGTGATGAAATAGCTTCAAGTTTATGAGTATTTCATCACATCTATAAGAGGAAATTCTAGAAACAATCCAGTCCAAAGCATGTGTACAGTAGTTTCTAGTCTTCCTTTAAAACTCCTTACTTTTGGATGTAAAATGTCCTTTGTAAATAGAGAGCTCGTCTATCCTATCTACCACCACCTTAGCCCAAGCTTCTTTTGCATAATTCCTAGACTATATCAATAGGCTTATTATGTTCTTCTTACTTCCACTTTTTTCTCTTTCCAATAAATTCCACAGATATCTTCAAATTAACTTTTAAAACATAAGCCTGTATACCATTCAAAAGCTTCAATGTCTCTCCTATGTACAAAATAATGTCCTATCTCTCCATGGTCTAGTTCCTAAGCCTCCAAGATCACACCTTATTATGCTCATACTGTGTTAATTTCTAAAATTTACACTTCTTTCATGCTCTTATCCAAATCTTAGTGACCCTTAAAATCATATTTCACCTCCTCACAGACCTCCCATCTGTTCCAACCACCACTGATCTACCATTGCCTTGGATGTAATCAATATCTATATGATATTGCAGCAATATCTCTCTGACTCTTTTGATACTAACTTATTTACTGCTTTGCATTATTACTCGTGTTTATGCAACACTTTTTTCACTCATTCATTCACTGAGTATCAACTATTGCCAGATATATGCTGGATGATAGAGCTATATAAATATCAAGAAGTCACTCGCAACATACTAGAAGAGAATAATACATGTGCTGTGTTCTTTTAATCTTTTCTAATACATGCATTAAATACTATAAAATTCCCTCTAATCACTGCATCTCACAAATTTTGACAAGTTGTGTTTTCATTTAGCTCAATTTTTTTTTAATTTCTCTTAAGATTTCCTCTTTAATACATGTATTATTTGGAAATGTGTTGTTTAATCTCCATATGTTTTGAGATTTTCCAGTTATCTTTCTGTTCTGATTTAATTCCATTGTTGTCTGAAAGTAGAAATTTTACAATTTCTACTCTTTCAAATTTGTTAAAGTATGTTTTGTGGCCTGAATTGTGATCTATCTTGGTGGATGTTCTGTGTGAGCTTGAGAAGAATGTGTATTATGCTGTTGTTGGATAAAGTAGTCTATAGATGCCCATTATATCCAGGTGATTGCTGGTTTTGTTGAATTCAGCTATGTCCTTACTGATATTCTGCCTGCTTGGTATGTCCATTTTTGATACAGGGGTGTTTACATCTCCAAGTAATAGTGGATTCATCTATTTCTCTTTGAAGTTCTATAAGTTTTTGCCTAGTGTGGTTTGGCACTCTGTTGATAGGTGCATACATGTTAAGGATTGTTTTGTATTTTTGGAGAACTGCCCACTTTATCATTATGCAATGCTCTTTATCCCTGATAACTTCCCTTATTTGAAACCTACTATGTCTGAAATTAGCATAGCAATGCCTGTTTTCTTTTGATTAGTTTTAGCATAGTAAAAGTTTCCCCTCTATTTGAAAGTAGAGCATTCCTGTGAAATCTTTCCTAAGCCAAAATGACTTATAGCGGAGTATCTTCTGCTTTCCGAAAGTTTGCACTACACCACTTCACTTTTACAAAAAAACCTACGTTCGTACCTGTTTTTTGCTAACTGAAAGAAATCCAGAGAGGATATTCACTTTTACAAAAAAAAGCTGTCACCATACTAATGTAGGTCTTTCATAAAAGTGAAGTGATGTAAGCACTTTCAGAAAGCAGGGGATAACTGTATGTTTCTCCGTTCATTAACTTTTATTCTATGTCTGTATTTATATTTAAAGTGGGTTTCTTGTAGGCAACATATCATTGGGTCTTGTTTTTTAATCCACTCTGTCAGTCTCTGTCCTTTAATTAGTGCATTTAGACCACTGACCTTCAAAGTGATTATTGAAGAGTGACATCAGCATCATGATGGCTTAAGTCATTTCTTTTTTCTCCCCCTTTTGACTTACAACTAATTAGACATTTATAACAGAACAAAAATGCCTCTCCACTTTACACCAGGACACCGAGCAACCAAACTCAAAGGCATGGAATATTGTGACCTAACTGATAAAGAATTAAAAATACCTATTACGAAAGAAAAAAATCAACAAGCTGCAAGAAAACTCAGAAAGGCAATTCATTGAACTCAGGAATAAAATTAATGAGTAGAAGGAGTTCTTCACAAAAGAGATTGAAATTACAAAAAGAAAAAAAGAACCAAAAAACATTCCACAGCTGAGAGAATACTAAGCATATCACCTTGGAAAATCACCAATTTACAAAGGTAGACAGAAACAGAGGGATAAAGAAAGAACGGAGATACAAAACCACCAGAAGGCAAATGATAAGATGACAATAGTAAGTCCTTACATATCAATAATCACTCTAAATGCAAACTGAATGAATTCACCAGTCAAAAGGCACAGGGCTTCCCTGTTGGTGCAGTGGTTGAGAGTCCGCCTGCCGATGCAGGGGACACGGGTTCGTGCCCCGGTCAGTGAAGATCCCACATGTCGTGGAGTGGCTGGACCCGTGAGCCATGGCCGCTGAGCCTGTTCATCCGGAGCCTGTGCTCTGCAATGGGAGAGGCCATAACAGTGAGAGGCCCACATAGCCCCCCCAAAAAAAAGAAAAAAAAAAGGCACAGAGTGGCTGGATAGATATTTTTTTAAAAAGACCCAACTGTATGCTGCCTACAGAGACTCATTTCAGCTCTAAAGACACACATAAGCTCAAAGTGAAAGGATGGAAGATAATATTCCATGCAAGTAGAAACCAAAAGAAAGTGGGGATAGTCATACTTACATCAGACAAAATAAACTTCAAGCCAAAAATGATAACAAGAGAGAAAAAAGGTCATTAAATAATGATAAAGGGGTCAATACATCAAGAAGATTGTAAATATATATGGACCCAACATCAGAGCACTGAAATATAATAATGTCTAAAGGGAAAAATAGACAACAATACAACAGTAGTGGAGGACTTCAATACCCCACTCTCAGCAATGGACAGATCATCTAGACAGAAAATCAACCAGGAAACTTTGGATTTGAACCATACTTTAGACCAAATGGATTTCACAGGTATATATAGAACATGCTATCAAACAATAGCAGAATACACATTTTTCTCAAGTGCAATGGAACATTCTTAAGAATAGATCATACAATAGGAAACAAAAGAAATCTTAGCAAATTTAAGAAGATTAAAATCATACCAACTGTCTTTCCTGACCATGGTATGAAACTAGACATCAACAATAGGAAAGCTAGAAAATCTACAAATATGTGGAAACTACACAACACACTTCTGAACAACCAATGGATCAAACAAGATCAAAGGAGGAAGAAAAATTTATCTTGAAACAAATGGAAATGGAAATATATCAAAACTTAACAGGGTACAGCAAAAGCAGTTCTGAGAGGAAAGTTTAGAGTGATGAATGCATACATTAAGAAATTAGAAATATCTCAAATAAACAACCTAATTTTACACCTCAAGGAACTAAAAAAAGAACAAACCAAGCCCAAAATTACAAAAGGAAGGAAACCATAAAGATTAGAGAAGAAGTCAATGAAATAGAGACCATAAAAATAATAGAAAAGTTTGATTAAACTAAGAGCTTTTTCTTGCAAAGATTAAACAAAATCAACAACTCTTTAGCCAGAGTGTCTAAGGAAAAAAAAAGACAAGACTCAAATAAATAAAATTAGAAGTGAAAGAGGAGGGCTTCCCTGGTGGCACAGTGGTTGAGAATCTGCCTGCCAGTGCAGGGGACATGGGTTCGAGCCCTGGTCTGGGAAGATCCCACATGCCGCGGAGCAATTGAGCCCATGAGCCACAACTACTGAGCCTGCGCATCTGGAGCCTGTGCTCCACAACGAGAAAGGCCACGACAGTGAGAGGCCCATGCACCGCAATGAAGAGTGCCACCCACTCACCACAACTAGAGAAAGCCCTCACACAGAAACGAAGACCCAACACAGCCAAAAATAAAATAAATAAATAAATAAATTTATTTATTTTTTAAAAAAGAAGTGAAAGAGGAGTAATTATAAGTGATACTACAGAAATACATAGAATCATTAGAGGGCACTATGAACAATTATATGCTAACAAATTAGATGACCTAGAAAAAGCTTATAAATTCCTCAAAATACACAACTGAAACAGAAAGAAATAGAAAATCTGAACAAATAATGGGTAAAGAGATTGAATCAGTAATCAAAAACCCCCAGCACAGAAAACCCCAGAACCAGGGAGATTCATTGGTGAATTCTACCAAACATTTAAAGAATTAACAACAATCCTTCTCAAACTCTTCAAAAATATAGAGGAAAAAGGAACACTTCCAAGCTCATTCTATGAGGCTAGCATTATGCCAACACTAAAGCCAGAAAAGAACACCCCAAGAAAAGTAGAGAACAATATCCCTGATGAATAAAAATGCAAAAATTCTCAACAAAATATTAGCAAACCAAATTCAAGAACACATGAAAATGATTATTCATCATGACCAGTGGAATTTATCCTCAGACACAAGAATGGTTCAACATATGCAAGTCAATATATTGTAATACATCACATTAATAAAATGAAAGATAAAAGTCACATGATTATATCTCAATAGATGCAGAAAAAACATTTCACAAAATATATCATACTTTCATGATAAAAACCCTGGATAGATTAGGTATAGAAGGAATATACCTAAACCTAATAAAGACCATATGTAACAAAACCACAAACATTATACACAATAGAGAAAAATCGAAAATTTTCCGTGTAAGATCAGGAACAAGACAAGGATGTCCACTCTCATCACATTTATTCAATATAGTACTGGAAATCCTAGTTAGAGCAAGTAGGCAAGACAAAGGAATAAAAGGCATACAAATCTGAAAGGAAGAAATAAAATTGTCACTATTTGCAGGTGATGTGATTCTGTGTATAGAAAATCCCAAAGACTAAAGCAAAAAACTATTGGAACTAATCAACAATTTCAATAAACTTGCAGATTACAAAAATTAGCATACAGAAATCAGTTGCATTTCTATACACTAATGATGAAACATCTGAAAAAGAAATAAAAAAAAGATCCCATCACAATAGCATCAAAAACAATAAAATACCTAGAAATAATTTTAACCAAGGAAGTTAACAAAAACTACAAGACTGCTGAAAGAAATCAAAGGAAACACAAACAAATGGAAAAACATCCTGTGCTCTTGTATCAAAAGTATTAATATTGTTAAAATGTCCATACTCTCAAAGCCATCTATAGATTGAAGACAAGCTTCATAAAACTCCAATGGCACTCATCACAGAAATAGAAAAAAATTCCTAAAATTTTTATGGAACCACAAAATACCTGAATAGCCAAAGCAATCCTGAGGAAAAAGAACAAAGCCAGAAATATCACACTCTTGATTTCAAACTATACTACAAAACTATAGTAATAAAAACAGTATGGAGCTGGCACAAAAATAAACCAACGGAACAGCATAGAAAACTCAGAATTAAACCCCCATATATACAGTCAACTAGTATTTGACTAGAGAGCCAAGAACACCCAGTGGGGAAAGGATAGTTTCTTCAACAGTGAGGTTGGGAAAACTGGATAAACACATGCTGAACAATGAAATTGTACCCCTATCTTATACCACTCACAAAAATTAATTCAAAATGAATGAAAGACTTAAACATAAGATCTGATATCATAAAACTCCTAGAAAAAAATGTAAGGAAGAAGCTCATCGATATTAGTCTTGGCAGTGATTATTTGGATATGACACCAAAAGTAAAAATGACAAATCAATAAATGGGACTGCATCAAACTTGAAAGCTTCTGTACAGCAAATGGAACCATCAATAAAACAGAAAGCCAAACCACAGAATGGGAGAACATTTTTGCAAGCCATATATCAGATAAGGGAATAATATCCAAAACATATAAAGAACACAAACAACTCAATAACAAAAAAATTCATTTAAAAATGGACAGAAGAACCAAATACACAAATTTTTCCAAAGGAGACATCCAAGTGGTCAACAGGTACTTGAAAAGATGCTCATCATCAGTAATAATCAGGGAAATACAAATGAAAACCACAATGCAATTATCATCTCACACTTGTTAGAATGGCTATCCTCACATAAACAAGAGATAACAAGTGTTGACAAAGATGTTGAGAAAAGGGAACACTTGTACACTGCTGATGGAAGTGTAAATTGGTTCAATTACTATGGAAAACAATATGGAGATGCCTCAAAAAATTAAACATATATCTACCATATGATCCACCAATTCCACTTCTGGGTATATACCTCAAGGAAATGAAAACAGGATCTCAAAGAGATTTTCTTCCTTATGCACACCCGTGTTTATTACAGCATTATTCATAATGGCAAAGATATGGAAACAACCTAAGTGCCCACCAATGGAGGAATAAATGAAATATTATTCAATGTCCTTCCTTTCTCTATACAGATCCAAGTTACTAACTTATATTATTTTCCTCCTCTCTAAAGAACTTCTTTTAACATTTCTTGCAAGGCAGCGCTATCAGCAACAAATTCCACCAATTTTTATTTCTCCTGCATTTTTAAAGGATGATTTCACAGTATACAGAATTCTGGATCAGTGGTTATTCTCTCTCAGCACTTTAAATACTTCACTCCTTTCTCTTCTTGCTTGCATGGTTTCTGAGGATAAGTCAGATGTAATTTTGGTTTTGGTTCCTCTCTAGGTAAGGTTTTAGTGGTTTCTGTTGAGATATCCTCGAGCACAGAGATTCTTTCCTCAGTTGTGTTCACTCTACCAATTAGGTCATCAAAGGTATGCTTCACTTCTGTTACAGTATTCTTGATCTGTAGCATTTCTTTTTAGATTTTACTTAGGATTTGCATCTCTCTGCTTACATTGTCCATCTGTTTTTGCATGCTGTCCACTTTATCCATGAAAGCCCTTAGCATAGTAATCATAGCTGTTTTACATTCTTGGTCTGATCATTCCAACATCCCTGCCATGTCTGGTTCTGATGCTTGCTCTGTCTCTTCAGATTGTGTTTTTTGTCTTTTGGTCTCCATATAATTTTTTCTTGATAGCAAGACATGGTGTACTGGGTAAAAGGAACTACTGTAAATATGCTTTTCATAATGTGGTGCTGAGGCATAGGAGGTAAAGCATTCTATAGTCCTATGATCAGGTCTCGGCCCTTTAGTGAACCTGTTCCTCTGCACTGTGAATTTCATAGGTGTTTTTGTCATTGTTTTCCTCCCCCACTTAGGTAGAAGAGGATGGCTGGAGTGGTCTGGACTTGGGTATTTCCCTTGTCCCAGGTCAGTTAGGCTCTGGTAATACCCCAGCAGATTAGGCTCTAGGTAACTAAATTCCCCTAAGGGTAGTCCTTGTTAAGAAGAAAATAGTGGTCTGGCATATTTCATTTCAAAATGGTTCCTTTTTCCCTCCCTCTGCTAGAAGCATGAGGGGATTTTTCTCTGATATTTACTATGAAAACCTGATTTTCTCACAAAAATATAGGGGTCTCCCTCATACTGCTTCCCCTTGGAGTTTTTAACTCTCAGACTTCTCAACACTAAGCCTTCAGCAATTTGTCAATTACAGTTCTTGTTTTCCTCTCCCTGTACTAGATCTTTGGAAGTTTCTGCTCAGGTGAGCTGGGATCCCCTGTATTCTCTTATCTGTGTCTCCAATCTTGAGGGCCATGGCTCACCCTGTGTCCTCACCTCTCTAATAGGTAAAAGAAGAGTTGTTGATTTTTTAGTCAGTCAGCTTTTTCATTTGTTGTTAGGACAAAATGGTGACTTCCAAGCTCCTTACAAGCAGAGCTAGAAACCGGAAGTCTGTTCTTTTAATCCTCACAAAAGGTAGTTTATTATTATTTCCATTTTATACATAAGGATATGTAGTAAATGAGATTTGTCTAATGTCACTCAACTGATAAAAGACAGATTCAACATAAAGAGCTGGTTCTGAATGACCATAAAGCTCATTTTTACACTGCCCCTGAGCAAATATTTTATAGATATTAATATAATTTTTACATTATCTTAAAGAAAAGCATTGAAAGGTTTTATATGCAAGTACAATAAAACCTCAGAAACATAAAATATCCTTCTGTAGAATAAAGTCTCACACACACACAACACAAAACAACCATGCATTCCATTTTGAAATGAGGGACATGCTCACTGAAATAGCACTCTGAAGGAATTTGATATTTGATATGAATTAACATCTATCTGCTGACAAGAATTTCCACAAATCATAAGGCCTTCCTGAAGTCTTCCTCCAATTCTTCTAAACAGTACTGGATTCTAGGATTTTAGAATACTGGAAGCTTGAATTGTAAACAACCTCTCTGAACCTTTAAACTCTCCTGAGTGTCTAGTGCCAGTAGGTAGGTTGGGTGTGAAGAATGCAATAGAGCCTCAGGCTCTCTGGTATTCCTACAGAAAGGCTTGGGATGGGATTTTCTCTGCCTTGGGCTGGAAGAGAACCAGGGAACTAACATTACAGGGGCTCAGTGAAAGGATACTGAACAATGGGTGTGCCCTTGATTGAGTGAAAGTGAAGGTGCACAGGTGAATGGAGTCCTCTAAACCCACAAGGCTATGAAATTCCAAGGAAAGTACATTGCAGATGTTTCTCCTGGTACCCTTTAGGCATAGGAAACTGACAGCCTGCCTCCTGGTATTCCACCAGCCCAGGTCCAATATCCACCGCAGTGGCTCTACTTACGTTATCTTGACTTTTCAAAATTAGCAATAGAAGCTGGTAGTTAGTGAAAAAAAATTCTTCAAAGTGCTAAGAGAAAATACTAAGAGAATTCCAGCTGGAATTCTATGCCAAACTAAACTATTTTTTTAGAATGGAGAAATGAAGACATTTTCACACAAACAAAACTAAATGAATTTATTAAAAACAGACCTCACTACAAGAAATTCTAAAGGGTATTCATGCAGAAAGAAAATAATTCTAAATATGACATCTTGAATACAAGACAGTGCAAAGATTTGATAAGTACATGGGTAAATCCAAACTTATGTGACCATGTAAAAATAGTAATAATGTCTAATTTGTGAGGTAGAAAGGGGAACAGGATCAAACTAAAGGACTTGAAATATATATTGGACATATTTAAGGCATATATATTGGGAGAGCAGTGATCTAAGTTAGTGTTCTAAGTGTTTCAAAGCTTTGCTTGGGAAGAAGGTAAAGATCTTTGTTTACTTCAGAATTTGCCAAGGGATAAATAAATATGGGAAGAATAACTTCCAGACAAGTGAGGCAGGGAGCTGTTTGTCCAAACCCAGGAATGAGATGCTGTTTATGTCAGGCTACCTGTGTTGGAAATACTACAAGCAGACTTAATTACGTTTGAGGATAAAATTGGGATAAGATCTACCTAATGTGTATGTCCACTATTCACTAAATTTTATCAACTTGCTTATGGAAAATTAGAATTTTTATATCCTCTATCATATCTTCCCATTTGTTATGCATCAGAAATTCCTCAAGCCTTTTTCATTAAAAAGCAACCTCTCTATTTCTCTACAGATATGTATTTAATGCCATTGACTCAACAGATAAAGTAATGATTTTTGAAGATTATTTTCTTTAGTAATGTTGAGCATTGTAAACTCACAAATGGATTGTCAAAAATTTGACCTACAAAACAAACAAAAACTTTCTATACATTAAAATATAGAACTTCCCTGGCACATTAATTTTTTACTAGAAAATTACCTATAGCATCACGTAGTAGAAAACAGGCTTTAGGATTAAGCCAAGTTAGAGTCATATCTAAGTCAGTATCTTAATCAATAAAAATGGGATAAAAATACTCTACCTCTTATCACTGATTTTAAAAATGGAATGAAGTATGTAAAGCAGCTAGGACACTGCTTGCAATATAAAATATTTGGAAAACTTGTTAGCTTTCCTTCTTCCAGTAAAACAGTAACAAACCTATTCCATGTAGAATCTTGTGACTTCTCCTTTTTTTTTTCCAATTAAAACAAAGTATATGGATCTGGGCTCCTTTGAGATTTGTGTTCACTTTAGCATCTCAACTTTCTGAACCAAAGAGTTAGATCCTTATCTTAAAAGAGAATTTTTAGTGAATGGTACAAGGAAAAGTTCTCCTCTTTAGTTTTATTTTTGGCTCTTTGCAATCACTTTCTCTTAACAAAGCGTTTCTTTCTCGGGTCCTGATGTGCTTGACTCTCATTCAAGGTTTTTGCTCTGACCTGATGTAATTTAATTTACTACAGTTCCACTATCAGCACTATTAGATAGGAACATTTCATTTTTTAACATTTATGTAGCCATTTTTAAACTTTTAAATGCTTTAACAATCTTCCTTTAAGTGACGATTTTGCAGAATAGTCCTCTGTAATAGTTAAGCTATATTTGAAAGAATGTGGAGAAATTGGAAATGGTCCAAAGAAGAGCAGGGAAGATGATTAAAGGGATAGAAAATAAATTCTCTCAGAATAAGCTACAGAGTTGGAGTTAAAAAGAGAAAGCAAAGGTGTGATGTAAGTAGTCTAATTCTCCAAACCCCCATACAAATCAGTTAGTGGCATTGGAAAACTATGCGGAAAAGCTAGCACTCACACTTCTGAACCACAAGGGTAGAGGCAGTCTTCAAGGTCTACCTCTAGTTCCAACTCCTGATTACTCTAGTCCTTTTCTGATTGCTCACTGAAATTATAAATCAGAAGCCAAAAATGAGGTGCATTATATGAGCTAACTCTAATTAATTGGTGACAGTTGATATTTTGAAGACCGTGAGTGCATTTCTATAATGACTAAAGTCTCCCTAAAACCTTGGTGGATTAACTTCACATCCAGTTATGACTCATCAAGAGACTAGGATCTGTGAGAATCCTGTGATTATTAGTACCCGGGTCATCCAGGGAAAAAGCTTTCTTATGTTCCCACTCAAACAACTGTCCTTATTCTGGGAACAAAGGAAAATATATAGCTAACAGCACTCTTCTAGGATCTAGTCCCCAGAATCAGTACGAACACTAGTTATCTCATATTTGCCCTCTGCTCTTTTGTCTCTATGTTCCTGGGATACCTAGGAATCTATAGACTTCATGTCTTTTGGCTCCCAATGGGAGGTGCTGGCAGATCAGAGGGCAAAAGGAGAGTGAAACCAAGATATATCCTTCTTGGCTCACTGCCTGCTACATAGCATGAGTTAGCTAAGGCTCCACCAAAGCCCATTGTTCCTTTCAACAGTTGTTTCCCATATAGCTCTCTCTCCACATTCTGTAACCACTTCATTTCCTTGGTAACAGCTCCCTCAATTGCTAGGTCTAGGGTCCTGCACTCTCGCTTGTTGGTTTCTTTAACTCTGGTCACAAGTTTGTAAGCACTCTCTTTGTTAAACTCTGTTTAAATTGCCCAGATCAAATGTGCAACCTGTTTTCTTCAAGAATCTCAACTGATACAATTCCCCATAAGGATAAAGTTGTACACATATATAGTGAAGGAATATGGATGCTTCTGCAAGCTTTTCCTTAAGCTCCATAATTGAGAATTATGTTATATATACATGTCTAAGTGGTGCTAAAATGATTAATAACTTAAAAGTAAATGTCACAATGTTATCTGGTCTTAGGATGATAGAAATAGCAGCCCTCATTTTATTTTGTATATCTCCAGATTATTCTGTTTATAAAGTGGAAACCATCATTGGCCAGTATAGTTCTGTGACTTATTGTCTTTCTGAAGCATCTGTGTGAAAATAGATTTGATCTCCAAGGGCTGAACAATGTACTGATGTCTTAGAAAAAAACTCCCTGTTTTACCTTGACTGTCACACTCACAGTACTCCTGACACCAAATGTGTGGGTTTTCCCCCGACATCAACCAATTTTCCAACAATAGCTGTGTGTCCTACAACCATAGCTGAATTGTCCTACAATTCAGTTCTAACACTATCTACCTGGAGTTAGTATAAGAAGGCTCAGTCACCCAAGTCTCCTCCCATTTCAGATGCCAAGCCCAATCCCCAGGTTGTCACTTGCACTTTTGAATGACCAGCTCTAAATCAGAGTTCCCATGACCCCCTCCTCAAGTTTGATCATTTGCCAGAATACCTCAAAGAACTTGGGGAAATACTTACTTACACTTACTGGTTTATTATATAATAAAGGATATTATAAAGGACATGGATGAACAGCCAGGTGAAGAGATACATAGGACAAAGTCCAGAATTGTCCTGAACATGGGAGAGGCTGTATCCATGGAATTGGGATACATCATCCTCCTGGCACTTGGATGTGTTCACCAACCTGGAAGCTCCACAAATTGCATACTTTGGCTTCATCGTGTAGGCATGATTGGTTATTAACTCAGTCTTCAGCCATTCTCCCCTTCCTTGAGGATGGGTATTGGGGCTGAAAGTTCCAAGCTTTCAATCATGGCTTGATATTTCTGACGACCAGCCCCCATCCAAAAACCTACCAACCATCACCTCATTAGAACAAAAGACATTCCTATCACCCAGAGAATTCCAAGGGGTTAAGAAACTCTGTGTCAGGAACAAGAGTCAAAGACCAAACATTAAGAGCAAAACATGCTCCTAGTGATCTTATCACATAGGAAATTACAAGGATTTTTAGGAGCTCTGTGCCAGGAACTGGGGACAGAAACCTATATATAAATATGTTATATTATTTCACACTGGACTATTTTCTTAACTTTTTTCCAGGATTAAGCTCCACAGTTTTTCTAAATTCAATCAAAGTTTGCTGAACTCCTAATACTGCCAAGTAATATATTACCAGGTGTGTAGTGAAAATCCAGAATCCAGAACAGAATTAAGTGAAAGTGTCAGTTTTCCTGGTATCCCTCCCTCAAAGAGCTCACAATGTAGTAAATGAGGTAGAAATATAAATTATTAAATATAAGACAAGACAGAATGAACTAGTAATTCAATATTCATTTATTGAATATTTTAAAAAGTGCCAGGTATTGAAGATAAAAAGATTAGTAAAAATGGTCCGTACTCTCAAGATGCTCACAAATCTAGAGCATCACACATTGCAATTCAGTGTGATGAGTTCTTAAAAAGATACAAACAAAAAAACAACTAATTCTTGTGATGGAACATTTGAGAAAGATTACGAAGGAGATGGCATCTGAGGAAGATGAGGGACCTGCCTAGGCAAAATCAAAGAAAAATGAAATCATATGGAGTGTTTAAATGTGAAAAAAGGAAACTGGTGTGAGTAGAGCATGAGACAGGGATGGGAGAGGCAAAAGTATAAATCAGCATTTGGGGGTCTAGACACTGGAAGAGTAAATGGAATAGAATAGATAAAGTTACCACCAAGGATGAATTATCCATGGGGCTACTGCAGCAGTTATAAGAAAAGTAGTAATGACATGTATTTGAATGAAATAAAAATAAGAAAACCAGCAAATAGGTTGAGTTTTTCTTCCCTACTACACAATCAGTTCATATTCACTCCTACATTACTTCTCTCCTGCCTTGTGAAGAAAGAAACAGATAAAAGAAAGAAAGTAAAAGGCCAGCACATGTACAGATGAATGGTTCTGACTTCTCTTTAACAAAAATATTGATACCCTACTCTTTCTGAAGCACTATGCTAAGCACTAAGGGAATACAAAGCAATAAGACATCCTCTTGCCCCTCATTTTATAAAAGAGGGAAAGGAGAAGAGTGCTGTGAAATAACTTGTCCAAGGCATTCAGCTATGTGAAAGCAGCCTTAGTAATATTCCAGCTACTAGGATACTACAAATAGCATCATCTTGCTTCCCTAATTGCTTTGAAAATATCTATATACTATAAATAATACTCGTCAAATTGTACCATTCCATCACCTGTGACAGTGATAAATTAAGACTCTTAAAACCATTACATGTTGATATTGATCTTCACCAGTGCTTCCCAACAGAAAGCCCAACTGGAAAGCAATACAAGGAAGCCTGAGAAATGTAGTTTGCAGTGGTCATATCAAAACAAGGAAATGGCAGGGAATGGATCTGAGGTCAAACAGGCAAACAACCTGCACACTCTATAAACTTTCTCCCTTGCCAGCAGTAAGATGTCTCCATCTCCTTGCCCCTCTTTCTCCCTGTTTGTAAGTCTTCCTCCAAGGAAGGTCAAGGGCTGTGTCCTTAGCTACTCATTCATGAGGAATCTCTGGTACCTTAAGAATATAGAGCACCTAGACAGAGGTTACTGCAGGAAGAGTGCTGTAATCACCTACAGAAAAGCAAATCAGAGATGGTTTACTGGACAGTTTCATACTTCAGAATCACCTAAAATAATGTTTAATAGCATCATCAAGCAGTTTCATGAATATTTGTTCATAAAAACAGTGATGATCACTAATAGATTCAGGACATTAAACGTTGTCTCCTCCTTTTAGGAACTATTTCTTAAAGCCACCTTCCCAGTACAGTTGACCACTCCCTCCTATGAAATCTAACTGTGTGCACTGATGATATCATAATCCCTAGCATCCTCTGAGCACTTTAGAGTACCAGGTATTGGGCTAAACACTTTTACAAATCATTTAATTCTCCTAAACACCTCACGAAGTATTTACCAGTAAAACACACAGTTTAAAGATAAATGAAGTGAGAGGAGGTTAAATAAATTATCAAGGTTACATGGGTTGGCAGATTAATACTCTAACCTGGGACTTAAAGACACTAGAGTTCCCCCCATTTAACCATTGTACTTGCTGGTAAAATACTGTACACAAGATATTTCTTTGCATGTCTCGCTTCTCTCATAGAACACAAGCTAAAGGGAGGAATTATTTTCCATAAGTGTGTGTTGAAGGAATAAAACCTCAATATGTTTTTATTTTTGTACAAAAGTGAGCAAGATAAAAGAACAACACAAAAAAGTGCATTCTCACCAACATACAAAGCCAAAATATTACAACTGCCTTCTTTAATCTCACCACAGATTTAATCTAGAACTCAATTTTTGCCTTTAATAACTCTCAAGCCATCTAATTTTGAAACATTTATTACCAAAATTCATTTAAGTGACTGTGCATTCTAATCTCAGATCAATAAAACTCAAATTGCTTTTTAAAAGAGATTCTAAGACTTATTTTTTAAATACTGCAAAAGCAAGATCAAGATTAAAAACTGAGAGGAGGGGGCTGGGAAGATGGCGGAAGAGTAAGACACGGAGATCACCTTCCTCCCCACAGATACATCAGAAATACATCTACACGTGGAACAACTCCTACAAAACACCCACTGAACGCTGGCAGAAGACCTCAGACCTCCCCGAAGGCAAGAAACTCCCCACTTACCTGGGTAGGGCAAAAGAAAAAAGAATAAACAGAGACAAAAGAATAGAGACAGGACCTGCACCAGTGCGAGGGAGCTGTGAAGGAGAAAAGGTTTCCACACACTAGAAGCCCATTTACGGGCCTAGACTGCGGGTGGTGGAGTGGGGAAGCTTCGGAGCCACAAAGGAGAGTGCAGTAACAGGGGTGTGGAGGGCAAAGCGGAGACATTCCCGCACAGAGGATCGGTACTGACTGGCACTCACCAGCCCGAGAGGCTTGTCTGCTCACCGGCCGGGGTGGGCAGGAGCTGGGAGCTGAGGCTCAGGGTTGGTCGGATTGCAGGGAGAGGTCTGGCAGCACGAACACAGCCTGAAGAGGTTAGTGCACCACGGCTAGCAGGGAGGGAGTCCCGGAAAAAGTCTGGACCAGCCGAAGAGGCAAGAGACTTTTTCTTCGCTCTTGGTTTCCTGGTGCGTGAGGAGAGGGGATTAAGAGTGCTGCTTAAAGGATCTCCAGAGACGGGCATGAGCCACGGCTATCAGCGCTGACCCCAGAGACAGGCATGGGACGCTAAGGCTGCTGCTGCCGCCGCCAAGAAGCCTGTGTGCGAACACAGGTCACAATCCACACCTCCCCTCCCGGGAGCCTGTGCAGCCTGCTACTGCCAGGGTCCCGTGATTCAGACAAAACTAGCCACGGAGAACGCACAGCGCGTCTCAGGCTGGTGCAACCTCACACCAGCCTCTGCCGCCACAGGCTCGCCCCACATCCATACCCCTCCCTCCCCCCGGCCTGAGTGAGCCAAAGCCCCCGGATCAGCTGCTCCTTTAGCCCCATCCTGTCTGAGCGAAGAAGAGACGCCCTCAGGCAACCTACATGCAGAGGCGGGGCCAAATCCAAAGCTGAATCCCGGAAGCTGTGCGAACAAAGAAGAGAAAGGGAAATTTCTCCCAGCAGCCTCAGGAGCAGTGGATTAAATGTCCAAATCAACTTGATGTACCCTGCACCTGTGGAATACCTGAATAGACAAGAATCATCCCAAATTGAGGAGGTGGACTTTGAGAGCAAGATACATTATTTTTTCCCCTTTTCCTCTTTTTGTGAGTGTGTATGTGTATCCTTCTGTGTGAGATTTTGTCTGTATAGCTTTGCTTTCACCATTTGTCCTACGGTTCTGTTCATCCGGTTTTTTTTTTGTTTTACTTTTTAAAAAATTTTTTTTCTTAATAATTATTTTTTATTTTAATAATTTTATTTTATCTTTGTTTTATTTTATTTTATCCTCTTTCTTTCTTTCTACATTTTCGCGCTTTTATTCTGAGCTGTGTGAATGAAAAGCTATTGGTACTGCAGCCAGGAGTCAGTGCTGTGCCTCTGAGGTGGGAGAGCCAAATTCAGGACACTGGTCGACAAGAGACCTCCCAGCTCCACATAATACCAAATGGCGAAAATCTCCCAGAGACCTCCATCTCAACACCAGGACCCAGCTTCACTCACGACCAGCAAGCTACAGTGCTGGACACCCTATGCCAAACAACTAGCAAGACAGGAACACAAACCCACCCATTAATAGAGAGGCTGCCTAAAATCATAAGGCCACAGACACCCCAAAACACACCACCAGACATGGACCTGCCCACCAGAAAGACAAGATCCAGCCTCATCCACCAGAACACAGGCACTAGTCCACTCCAACAGGAAGCCTACACAACACGCTGAACCAACTTTAGCCACTGGGGACAAACACCAAAAACAACGGGAACTACGAAACTGCAGACTGCAAAAAAGAGACCCCAAACACAGTAAGATAAGCAAAATGAGAAGACAGAAAAACACAGAGCAGATGAAGGACAAAGTAAAAACCCACCAGACCTAACAAATGAAGAGTAAACAGGCAGTCTACCTGAAAAAGAATTCAGAATAATGATAGTAAAGATGATCCAAAATCTTGGAAATAGAATAGAGAAAATGCAAGAAACATTTAACAAGTACCTAGAAGGAATAAAGAGGAAACAAACAATGATGAACAACAAAATAAATTAAATTAATAACACTCTAGAAGGGATCAATAGCAGAATAACTAAGGCAGAAGAACGGATAAATGACCTGGAAGATAAAATAGTGGAAATAACTCCTGAACAGAAAAATAAAGAAAAAAGAATGAGAAGAACTGTGGACAGTCTCAGAGACCCCTGGGACAACATTAAACTCACCAACATTCAAATTATAGGGGTCCCAGAAGAAGAAGAGGAAAAGAAAGGGACTGAGAAAATACTGGCAGAGATTAGAGCTGAAAACTTCCTTAATTTGGGAAAGGAAATAGTTAAACAACTCCAGGAAGCACAGAGAGTCCCAGACAGGATAAATCCAAGGAGAAACACGCCAAGACACGTATTAATCAAACTATCAAAAATTAAATACAAAGAAAACATATTAAAAGCAGCAAAGGAAAAACAACAAATGACACTCAAGGGAATCCCCATAAGGTTAACAGCTGATTTTTCAGCAGAAACTCTGCAAGCCAGAAGGGAGTGGCAGGACATATTTAAAGTGATGAAGGAGAAAAATCTACAACCAACATTACTCTATCCAGCAAGGATATCATTCAGATTTGATGGAGAAATTAAAACCTTTACAAACAAGCAAAAGCTGAGAGAGTTCAGCTTTACAACAAATGCTAAAGGAACTTCTCTAGGCAAGAAACACAAGAGAAGGAAAAGACCTACAATAACAAACCCAAAACAATTAAGAAAATGGGAAGAGGAACATACATATCAAAAATTACCTTAAATGTAAATGGTTTAATGCTCCGACCAAAAGACACAGATTGGCTGAATGAACACCAAAAAAAGACCCATATATAAGCTGTCTACAAGAGACCCACTTCAGAACTAGGGACACACACAGACTGAAAGTGAGGGGATGGAAAAGATATTCTATGCAAATGGAAATCAAAAGAAAGCTGGAGTAGCAATTCTCACATCAGAGAAAATAGACTTTAAAATAAAGACTATTACAAGAGACAAAGAAGGACACTACATAATGATCAAGGGATTGATCCAAGAAGAAGATATAACAATTGTAAATATTTATGCACCCCAAATAGGAGCACCTCAATACATACAAATCAAGTCTTGGTAAATTTGAGAAAGTTGAAATTGTATCAGGTACTTTTTCCTACCACAACACTATGAGACTACATATCAATTACAGGAAAAAATTTGTAAAAATACAAACACATGGAGGCTAAATGATACACTATTTAATAATCAAGAGATCACTGAAGAAATCAAAAAATACCTAGAAACAAATGACAATGAAAACATGACGACCCAAAACCAACGGGATAGAGCAAAAGCAGTTCTAAGAGGGAAGTTTATAGCAATACAATCCTACCTTAAGAAACAAGAACCATCTCAGATAAACAAGCTAACGTTGCACCTAAAGCAATTAGAGAAAGAAGAACAAAAGAACCCCAAATTTAGCAGAAGGAAAGAAATCATAAAGATCAGATCAGAAATAAATGAAAAAGAAATGAAGGAAGCAATACCAAAGATCAATAAAATGAAAAGCTTGTTCTTTGAGAAGATGAACAGAATTGATAAACCATTAGCCAGACTCATCAAGAAAAAAAGGGAGAAGACTCAAATCAATAGAATTAGAAATGAAAAAGGAGAAGTAACAACGGACACTGCAGAAATACAAAAGATATTGAGACATTACTATAAGCAACACTATGCCAATAAAATGGACACCATGGAAGAAATGGACAAATTCTTAAAAATGCACAATCTGCCAAGACTGAACCAGGAAGAAATAGAAAATATGAACATACCAATCACAAGCACTGAAATTGAGACTGCGATTAAAAATCTTCCAACAAACAAAAGCCCAGGACCAGATGGCTTCACAGACGAATTCTATCAAACATTTAGAGAAGAGCTAACACCTATCTTTCTCAAACTCTTCCAAAATATAGCAGAG
>NC_041229.1:37052154-37053268 GCF_002837175.3 Physeter macrocephalus
TCAACAAAATACTAGCAAACAGAATCCAACAGCACATTAAAAGGATCATACACCATGATCAAGTGGGGTTTATTCCAAGAACGCAAGGATTCTTCAATATACACAAATCAATCAATGTGATACACCATATTAACAAACTGAAGGAGAAAAACCATATGATCATGTCAATAGATGCAGAGAAAGCTTTTGACAAAATTCAACACCAGTTATGATAAAAACCCTGCAGAAAGTAGGCATAGAGGGAAATTTCCTCAACATAATAAAGGCCATATATGACAAACCCACAGCCAACATCGTCCTCAATGGTGAAAAACTGAAACCATTTCCACGAAGATCAGGAACAAGACAAGGTTGCCCACTCTCACCACTATTATTCAACATAGTTTTGGAATTTTTAGCCACAGCAATCACAGAAGAAAAAGAAATGAAAGGAATCCAAATCAGAAAAGAAGTAAAGCTGTCACAGTTTGCCGATGACATGATACTATACGTAGAGAATCCTAAAGATGCTACCAGAAAACTACTAGAGCTAATCAATGAACTTGGTAATTTAGCTGGATACAAAATTAATGCACAGGGCTTCCCTGGTGGTGCAGTGGTTGAGAGTCCTGCTGCCGATGCAGGGGACACGGGTTCATGTCCCAGTCCGGGAGGATCCCACATGCTGTGGACCGGCTGGGCCCGTGGGCCATGGCTGCTGAACCTGCACGTCCAGAGCCTGTGCTCCACAACGGGAGGGACCACGTCAGTGAGAGGCCCGCGTACCAGACAAAAAATAATAATAATAATTAATGCACAGAAATCTCTGGCATTCCTATACACTAATGATGAAAAATCTGAAAGTGAAATTAAGAAAACACTCCCATTTACCATTGCAACAAAAAGAATAAAATATCTAGGAATAAACCTACCTAAGGAGACAAAAGACCTGTATGCAGAAAATTATAAGACACTGATGAAAGAAATTAAAGATGATACAAATAGATGGAGAGAAATACCATGTTCTTGGATTGGAAGAATCAACATTGTGAAAATAACTATACTACCCAAAGCAATCTACAGATTCAATGCAATCCCTATCAAACTACCACTGGCACTTTTTACAGAACTAGAA
>NC_041229.1:37053602-37061806 GCF_002837175.3 Physeter macrocephalus
ATTGATACAGCCACTATGGAGAACAGTATGGAGGTTCCTTAAAAAACTACAAATAGAACTACCATACGACCCAGCAATCCCACTACTGGGCATATACCCTGAGAAAACCATAATTCAAAAAGAGTCATGTACCAAAATGTTCATTGCAGCTCTATTTACAATAGCCAGGAGATGGAAGCAACCTAAGTGTCCATTATCAGATGAATGGATAATGAAGATGTGGCACATATATACAATGGAATATTACTCAGTCATAAAAAGAAACAAAATTGAGTTATTTGTAGTGAGGTGGATGGGCCTAGAGTCTGTCATACAGAGTGCAGTAAGAAAGAGAAAAACAAATACCGTATGCTAACACATATATATGGAATCTAAGGAAAAAAAAAAAGGTCATGATGAAGCTAGGGGTAAGATGGGAATAAAGACACAGACCTACTAGGGAATGGACCTGTGGATATGGGGAGGGGGAAGGGTAAGCTGTGACAAAGTGAGAGAGTGGCATGGACATACATACACTACCAAACATAAAATAGATAGCTAGTGGGAAGCAGCCGCATAGCATAGGGAGATCAGCTTTGTGACCACCTAGAGGGGTGGGATAGGGAGGGTGGGAGGGAGGGAGATGCAAGAGGGAAGAGATATGGGAACATATGTATATGTATAACTGATTCACTCTGTTATAAAGCAGAAACTAACACACCATTTTAAAGCAATTATACTCCAATAAAGATGTCTAAGAGAACAGTAATACCACTAAATGCTGCATGCATTTGGATGAAGAGAAACTAGATTTTCATATATTTCTGGAAGGGCTGTAAAATGGTACAGCCACTGTAGAAATTAGCTGGACAATATCTTTTAAAACTAAAATGCAGTTACTGTATCACCCAATTATTGTTATGTTGGGAATTTATCTCAAAGAAATGAAAATTAAGTTCACTCAAAAGCCTGTTCACATGTTCGTAGCAGTTTTATTCAAATTTGCCAATACTGAAAGCAATCCAAATGTCCTTTAATGGGTAAAAAGTCAGTGCAGTACAGTCGTTACTACTAGAGTCATCCCTCGGTATCTGAGAGGCATTGGTTCTAGAACCACCCCCCAGCTTGGAATACCAAAATCAGAGGATGTCTCATATAAAATGGCATATATAGTATCTGCCTATAACCTATGCACATCCTCCCGTATATTTTAAATCATCTCTAGATTATTTATAATGCTTAATGCAAAGTAAATGCTATATAAATAGTTATTGGCATGTGGCAAATTCAAGTTTTGCTTTCTGGAACTTTCTGGAATTTTTTTCTTTTCTAATATTTTTGACTTGAGGATGCAGAACCTTTGGATACAGAGGGCTGACTTCACTCAGTGATAAAAAAGGAGCAAACTATTGATACACTCAAGAACTTAAATAAGTCTCAAGGGAATTGAGAGAGCCGGTGTGGTTACAAAGAAGTGACACAAGGCAGCCTTGTGGTGATGGAATAGTTCTGTACCTTGACTATGATGGTTGTTCCATCAAGCTACGCATGTAATAAAGTTGCATAAAACTACACACGTGCCTAAATGAACACATGTAAAACTAGAGAAATATGAATAAGCTCTGTAGACTGTACCAATGTCAATTTCCTGGTTTTGATGGTGTACTGTGGTTATGTACGATGTTACCACTGAGAATAAAGTAGGAATTTTTTGATTACAATATATACACTACTATATATAAAACAGATAACCAACAAGGAGCTCCTGTATAGCACAGGAAAGTCTACTCAATATTCTGTAATAAACTATATGGGAAAAGAATCTGAAAAAGAATAGATATATGTATACGTATAACTGAATCACTTTGCTGTACATCTGAAACTAACACAACACTGTAAGTCAACTATACTCCAATATAAAATAAAATTTTTTTAATGTAGAAAAAAAAGATGCTACCATTGAAGGACGATAGGTGTATGGAACATCTCTTCCCATTTGTTGCAACTTCCTGTGACTTTCAAAATAAAAAAGTTAAAGAATTTTAAAAATAAATAAATAAATAAATAAAATATTACAAACTGAGTCCAAACTACACAAAAACGTTAAGGAATATCAAAGGGTTTTCCCAAAACAAGCCAATTTATGCTTGGAAGTTAGGAAAATAAGAAAGATAAGCATTCTTAATAAAGTCAAACAGCAAGCATAAGAGACCATGTGCATTTAAATAGGCATTGTTTTTCCTAATTTATCCTTTGGAATTCTCCACATTTAATTCAGCTACATGAACACTTAAATAATTTTTGAACTTCTCCCAAGAAGTAACTTCAGAATCATACCCCCAAAAGTTATTCTCACTAATATCCACCTCACTATCCATCTGCATTCTTAGCCTCGTAGGGTCAGTGACTATATCTGGTTCACCACTGTATTCCCAGCAGCCACAGAGCACGTGTGGGTCACAGTCAATGTTTATAGTATGCAAAATTAAAGAGTGAATGCATCCACACCTGAGAAAGATTGAGATGTGCTTCATTCATTATCAAAAGAGAGTATAATTTGATGAAAAAACACTCAGTCATCCACTGACCCTTATCCTTTCATATCAACTATCCCCTGAGGTCAATACCTTTCTTAATACTTCCATAGCAGTCTGAAAAATAATTTCTTCCTTGTTGTACTACAATGGCCATCCCATTAAGAAAAGTGTTTGTAGAGAACTTAAAAAAATTAAAGAGCTAGAGATAATCCTAGATCTACTAATTAGCACTTTATATGCCAGTTATAAGAAGTGATAACAATCTGAAACAAAAGATTTGGAAAGAGTACTTTGGAACAGTTCACATATCACCTATTGTCCTGGCATGGATATTTGCTGTGTCCCTTTCAAAACTCTAAGAAGTACCTCAGTTTAGGTGACTATATGATTGCTCTAATTTTAATTCATTAATAATTCAGAGTACCCCAAATCTCCTTAATTGGTTCTGTTTTCATTCTATTTTTCTAAACTGTTTTCTTTATTTTCCAGACTGCCTTTCTCTCCCACTCTGTATTTATTTTGTCATTACCAAAGTTAATGAGCAGTGAAATAAATACTATTTATTATTAAAACAAATTGCCAAAACTTTCACTTTTAGTAAATAATGTTGAACTCTGCCTAAATCAAGATCATAAAGCTGGGACAAAGTGAGAGAGTGCCATGGACATATATATACACTACCAAAGATAATAGAATTTTTATGAGTTCTGGAACAAATAAAAACTCTCATTAGAAAATACACTACCAATTTATGACCAAAAGAAGGGATAGCTCACTATTTATAAAGATTTCTAGCTTCTTTTAAGCAAAGTGGTTTTTTTTTTCAGTGCTACAAGTTTAAGGCCAATTTTACTACAAAATTAAGGAAATTGCAGCACAGCTGATTCATTCTTTTCAACTATCTCAGCCATCCATGCAAATCACTCCAAAGTCAATGAGGCCATGAAATCAGTATTGATCATAGAGACAATTGAAATTAATAAATCAAACTCATAAGAAGATTATATGCATGACCTTGCTTCAGTGGAGAAATAAATACATATTTCTAATGTGTCTTCACAAAAGATGTTTTATAGGTCTTTGGTAAAAAAGAAATTTTTCTGAACGTGTTCAGTGGCAGATAATTCAGGCCATTCCATGCATTCTCATTTGCTCATTCATTCTTGCATAAACTGTAATTTTCTAAGGCCCTAATAAGTGCCAAGCATTGTGTTACACACTGAAGATAACAAAGAAACCATCTGGGAACCGAGTGGAGGAGACAGATACGTAAAGATCATACAATATGGTAAAGAGAACCATGCTACAAATGTGATGCAATTACAGGAAAGAAGTGATTAGTTGCACCATGGGTGAGATGAGACCTCACAAAGAAAAAATAAAAGTTTCCCTAGCATTGAGGGTTTTCCCTGATCTGCCCAACTTTCTTCTCTATCTTCATCTAATATCTTCATCTAACTTTTCCCTTCCCTGTAATACTGCACCACTGAGAGTTTCCCAGATATACCGTACTATATGGCCTTTGCACATGGAAATTCTTCTAACTACTGTGTCCTCACCCCAATACCTGCTTGATGGACTCCCATATCTCCTTTAAGATTCAGTTTATGTCTTTCCTGACCACCAATCCTGAGAAATTCCTCCTTTGAAATTTTTACATTTTTTTTCTGTGTGCCTTAAGTAGGGTTTTTGTTACATTCACCTGTGACCCCCTGGTGTTTTGCACAATGCATTCAATAAGTATTTGTTGAATGAATAAATGAAAATTTGAGCTAGATCTTAATGAGCACCACAAAATAATTAAAAGTTAAAATTCTATATGTATATAATACTGACCATATGGCCCAGCAATTCCACTTCTAGTTATTTACTCAAAAGAAATAAAAACATATGTCCACATAAAGATATGTATATGAATAGCACTTTATCCATAATAGAAAAAAACTGGGCATAACCCAAATGTCTGTCAAGAAATACTACTCAGCAATAAAAAGGAATTAACTATTGATTCTTGTAGCATCCTGGATGAACATCAAAACTGTTTACCTGAGCAAAAGAAGCCAGACAAAAAAGAATATATACTGTATGATTCAATTTATATGAAACTTGAGAAAAGACAAGTCTAATCTACGGTGATAGAAATCATATCAGTGGTTGCCTAGAGATGGGGGTAAATAGTAGTATTGACTGAGAAGGGACACAAGGACACTTTTTGAGGTAAATAAAATATTCTATGTCTTGATTGTGGTGGTGGCTAAATGGCTATTTACATTTTTCAAACAGCATCAAACTGTACACATAAAATGTATACATTTTACTATATCTAAATTATACCTCCATAAAGTTAATCTGTAAAACTGTAAGATAATTTGCATCTACAGAGGCATATCAGATTTGGGGAACCAGAAGCTTTCAGAATTTGAGTAGCCTCCTTAATAAAAAATATGAAATTAGGTTAACAGCTACCATTTACTTAGAATGAGAAATGAAACCACCACAAATTTGAGATTTTTTTAAAAACCTGACAAACTACAAACATTACAAAATAAGAAAAAAAAGGATAACATTTTTATTAATTAACTGATTCACCTCTGGTTTCATTTTTTCCTACATTTTTGGCTGCATACTCCTTAATTCTTCAAAGAAAAATGATTTTTGTAATATTTTCCATAGAAAGAATGATAAGCTCATTCAGTCTTCCCTCTAGCCTAGTTGACTATAATTTGGTTTTATTTTTATTTTATTTTATTTTTTAAAGAAAATTGATCTTTATTTTATTTTTTTAACATCTTTATTGGAGTATAATTGCTATACAATGGTGTGTTAGTTTCTGCTTTATAACAGAGTGAATCAGTTATATATATACATATGTTCCCATATATCTTCCCTCTTGCATCTCCTTCCCTCCCACCCTCCCTATCCCACCCCTCTAGGTGGTCACAAAGCACCGAGCTGATCTCCCTGTGCTATGTGGCTGCTTCTCACTATCTATTTTACGTTTGGTAGTGTATATATGTTCATGCCACTCTCTGACTTTTTCACAGCTTACTCTTCCCCCTCCCATATCCTCAAGTCCATTCTCTAGTAGTTCTGTGTCTTTATTCCTGTCTTACCCCTAGGTTCTTCAAGACTTTTTTTTTTTCTTTCTTTCTTTTTTTCTTAGATTCCATATATATGTGTTAGCATATGGTATTTGTTTTTCTCTTTCTGACTGACTTCACTCTGTATGACAGACTCTAGGTCCATCCACCTCACTACAAATAACTCAATTTCATTTCTTCTTATGGCTGAATAATATTCCATTATATATGTGCCACATCTTCTTTATCCATTCATCTGTTGATGGACACTTAGGTTGCTTCCATGTCCTGACTATTGTAAATACAGTTTCAATGAACATTTTGGTACATGACTCTTTTGGAATTAAGGTTTTCTCAGGGTATATGCCTAGCAGTGGGATTGCTGGGTCATATGATAGTTCTATTTGTAGCTTTCTAAAGACCTCCATACTGTTCTCCATAATGGCTGTATCAATTTACGTTCCCACCAACAGTGCAAGAGGGTTGCCTTTTCTCCACACCCTCTCCAGCTTTTATTGTGTGTGGATTTTTTGATGATGGCAATTCTGACCAGCGTGAGATGATATCTCATTGTAGATTTGATTTGCATTTCTCTAATGATTAATGATGTTGAGCATTCTTTCATGTGTTTGCTGGCAATCAGTATATCTTCTTTGGAGAAATGTCTGTTTAGATTTTCTGCCCATTTTTGGATTGGGTTGTTTGTTTTTTTGATATTGAGCTGCATGAGCTGCTTGTAAATTTTGGAGTTTAATCCTTTGTCAGTTGCTTCATTTGCACATATTTTCTCCCATTCTGAGGGCTGTCTTTTCGTGTTGTTTTTGGTTTCCTCTGTAGCGCAAAGCTTTTAACTTTCATTAGATCGCATTTGTTTATTTTTGTTTTTATTTCCATTTCTCTATGAGGTGGGTTAAAAAGGATCTTGCTGTGATTTATGTCATAGAGTGTTCTGCCTATGTTTTCCTCTAAGAGTTTGATAGTGTCTGGTCTTATATTTAGATCTTTAACCCATTTTGAGCTTATTTTTGTGTATGGTGTTAGGGAGTGTTCTAATATCACACTTTTATATGTACTTGTCCAGTTTTCCCAGCACCACTTATTGAAGAGGCTGTCTTTTCTCTGCTGTATATTCTTGCCTCCTTTATCAAAGATAAGGTGAACATATGTGTGTGTGGGTTTATCTCTGGGCTTTCTATCCTGTTTCATGGATCTGTAACTCTGTTTTTGTGCCAGTACCATACTGTCTTGATTGCTGTAGCTTTGTAGTATAGTCTGAAGTCAGGGAGCCTGATTCCTCCAGCTCCGTTTTTCTTTCTCAAGACTGCTTTGGCTCTTCAGGGTCTTTTGTGTATCTGTAGAAATTGTGAAATTTTTTGTTCTAGTTCTGTGAAAAATGCCAGTGATACTTTGATAGGGATTGCATTAAATCTGTAGATTGCTTTGGGTGGTACAGTCATTTTCACAACGTTGATTCTTCCAATCCAAGAACATGGTATATCTCTCCATCTATTTGTATCATCTTTAATTTCTTTCATCAGTGTCTTATAGTTTTCTGTATACAGGTGTTTTGTCTCCTTAGGTAGGGTTATTCCTAGATATTTTATTCTTTTTGTTGCAATGGTAAATGGGAGTGTTTTCTTAATTTCACTCTCTAATTTTTCATCATTAGTGTATAAGAATGCCAGAGATTTCTGTGCATTAATTTTGTATCCTTTCTCTATGTATAGTATCATGTCATCTGAAAACAGTGACAGCTCTACTTCTTTCCTGATTTAGATTCCTTTTATTTCTTTTTCTTCTCTGATTGCTGTGGCTAAAATTTCCAAAACTATGTGGAATAATAGTGGTAAGAGTGGGCAACCTTGTCTTGTTCCTGATCTTAGTGGAAATAGTTTCAGTTTTTCACCACTGAGGACAATGTTGGCTGTGGCTCTGTCATATATGGCCTTTATTATATTGAGGAAAGTTCCCTCTATGCCTACTTTCTGCAGGGTTTTTATCATAAATTGGTGTTGAAATTTGTCCAAAGCTTTCTCTGCATCTATTGAGATAATCATATAGTTTTTCTCCTTCAGTTTGTTGATAAGGTGTATCACATTGATTGATTTACATATTTTGAAGAATCCTTGCATTCCTGGGATAAACCCCACTTGATGATGGTGTATGATCCTTTTAATATGGCAGTTGCTAGTATTTTGTTGAGGATTTTTGCATCGATGTTCATCAGTGATATTGGCCTGTAGGTTTCTTTCTTTGTGACATCTTTGTCTGGTTTTGGTATCAGGGTGATTGTCTCCTCGTAGAATGAGTTTAGGAGTGATCCTCCCTCTGCTATATTTTGGAAGAGTTGGAGAAGAATAGGTGTTAGCTCTTCTCTAAATGTTTGATAGAATTCGCCTGTGAAGCCATCTGGTCCTGGGCTTTTGTTTTTTGGAAGATTTTTAATCACATTTCAATTTCAGTGCTTGTGAATGGTCTGTTAATATTTTCTATTTCTTCCTGGTTCAGTCTTGGCAGGTTGTACATTTCTAAGAATTTGTCCATTTCTTCCAGGTTGTCCATTTTATTGGCATAGAGTTGCTTGTACTAATCTCTCATGATCCTTTGT